>NC_135815.1:44219008-44543749 GCF_964213995.1 Mustelus asterias | reverse complement strand
ACAACAGTATCTCAGGAAAATTATGGCCAGTGCTACTGCAATTTCCACCTTTACTTCCGACAGTATTCTTGGATGCATTTTATCTGATCCTGGTGTCTTATCAGATTTCAGTACAGCCAACCTACTCAATAACTCCTCCTTATCAATTCTAAACCTGTCTGGTATCTCAAATTACCTCGGGCTGAGTTTTCCTGAAAATTGGCTGTTTGATGTGGTCACGGAAAGCAGCATTGAAGCCGACAGTAACAGTGGCTTTCTCTGGCGTTAGTCCCACACTTAGAAAAAAGCAAGCGGCAGGTCCCACGATGTGTCGCTGGTGGGGCGGCTTCTGATTCACCCACCCCCACGAGCAACTGCGCCCCTCAAGCATCATGGCAACATTTTTAAAGGCTGCCCCAGTGCAGAGGATTTCACCCAGGAATGCCCCCCATAACTCCCCTGGCACTGTCTGAGCACAGCCTCCTGGCACGATCCTGGCACTGCCCACTGGCATTGCCCTGGCTCTGCTCATGTAGTGCCTGCAGACAGAGTCTGGGGCAGTGCCAATGCAGAACCAGTGGGCAATGCTCAGGCAGTGACAGGGCAGTGCCCAGGTAGTGCCAGGGCGAGTACCCGGGCATGACCCTGGGAGGTCTGGTCGCCACATGCACACCTTGGCAGACCAGTTGGGTTTTATATCATTCTGCTGCTACATTGCCATGGATGATTTTCTTGATGGGGGAGGGTGGGGGGGTTTGGGGGGGGGGGGGGGGGGGGCAGGGGGGGGGGGGGTGAGGGGGAGGTGAGGGTAGAAATATAGAAACACAGAAGATAGGAGCAGGAGGAGGCCATTTGGCCCTTCGAGCCTGCTCTGCCATTTATTACGATCATGGCTGATCATCCAACTCAATAGCCTAATCTTGCTTTCTCCCCAGAACCTTTGATCCCATTCACCCCAAGTGCTATATCCAGCTGCCTCTTGAATACATTCAATGTTTTGGCATCAACTACTTCCTGTGGTAATGAATTCCACAGGCTCACCACTCTTTGGGTGAAGAAATGTCTCCTCAGCTCCGTCCTAAATGGTCTACCCTGAATCCTCAGGCTGTGACCCCTGGTTCTGGACTCCCCCACCATTGGGAATATCCTTCCTGCATCGATCCTGTCCAGTCCTGTTAGAATTTTATAAGTCTCTATGAGATTCCCCTTCATTCATCTAAATTCCAGCGAAAACAGTCCTAACCTAGTCAATCTCTCATAGATCAATCCCGCCATCCCCGGAATCAGCCTGGTAAACCTGATGATTCAAATGATGAAAAAAATAATTCAGGAGTCGAGGATTGATAATGATATGTTAATTAATTCAAATGATGTTCCTGACAATGAACGTTGGGGAACTGACAGGGAGGGGACAATTGCGACATGTGTTCACGTCAATGTGAAACGTGATTTGACTATTCTCATGCGATTTTCTGCCCATATTGCCAAACCTGGCCAACATGATCAGCAGCAGAAAATCTCAGCCCTCGTCTTTCACCATGACTTCGATAGCATCTACTTCCTAGGTAAAGACAGATACAAGGGGCAGACTTTTACTGGCTCACCTCGCCCATTGAGGCCTTCTGGGGCGGCTGAGGGCAAGAGGGGTGCCCCATGGGCACTGCCAGCCTGGCCCCTGAGTAATGCCCACTGGGTACCTTGGGCACTGCCAGGGGTTGGGCCTATGGAGGCGTGGCCTGAAGGGGTAGGGCCTGAAGGGTCAGGGCATGAAGGGGTGTGGCCTGAAGGGGTGACCTAATCGGGGGAGGGTTATGCCCACTGCCACTCTGCAACGGGATTTGATTGTTGAGAGTTCAGTGGGCACGATCTGTCTGGGCTACGGGGGCTAGATGGCCATGCGTTGTGGGGCTCATGATTGGCCACAGGCCCCCTCAATTGCAGTGGGGGTGTGGGGAGGCTGCCTGCAGTAGCAGGGGCCTGACAGCTCTGCTGCTGCTATTAAGCATGTGCAGAATCAGAGGTCTGTGCATGCAAAGTAGCTCCCTCTACAGGCTGGCTGGTGAATTAAGTCCAGCCCACTGCCTGCAGCAGCTGGAAACAGTCTACACCATTTTTTCAATGACGAAGTGCATAAGATTGGGTGTGAAAATCCACGCAAAAAAAGGATCAGGAACTCTCCCATTTTCACGCTAGCTGGACACTTAGAATTAATCTCGTAAAATTCTGCCCAACAAATGTTCATTTAGTACTTCAGTTATGCTCCTGTGTCCCTGCATAAATGTCCTTTTAGATCCTTAATGAACCCCGTTCCTTTTACTACCCTTTACTATTTATATGCCTACAGAAGACGGGGCGGCACGGTAGCACAGTGGTTAGCACTGCTGCTTCACAGCTCCAGGGATCTGGGTTCGATTCCCGGCTTGGGTCACTATCTGTGTGGAGTTTGCACATTCTCCTCGTGTCTGCGTGGGTTTCCTCCGGGTGCTCCGGTTTCCTCCCACAGTCCAAAGATGTGCGGGTTAGGTTGATTGGCCATGCTAAAATTGCCCCTTAGTGTCCTGGGATGCGTAGATTAGAGGGATTAGCGGGTAAAATATGTAGGGATATGGGGATAGGGCCTGGGTGGGATTGTGGTCGGTGCAGACTCGATGGGCCGAATGGCCTCTTTCTGTACTGTAGGGTTTCTATGATTTCTATGAAGATGTTTGGATTTCCTTTTCATTTCACTGCCAACCCCTTCTCATGCTTTCTCTGTGCTTCTCTTTGTTTTTTAAACTCCCTTTGAACCTGCTTCTCACTTGTATTATCCACAAGATATCTGTCATATGCATTTTTTTTTCTTTATCATTTTGCTCTATCTCTTTTGTCATCCAGGAATTCTGCACTAGTTTTTCCTTACCTTTCCTATCGTGGGAATGCACCTTAACTGCACCCAAACTATCTCCTCTTTAAAGGAAGATCATTGTTCCTTGATGGTTTAGATTGCCAACCTTTGGTTCCAATTTCCCTGGGACAGATCAGTTCTCACCCCAGTGAAGTTCACTTTCTGCCAATAAATTATCCTTACTCGGGATTGTTCCGTGTCCTTTTCCATAGCTCACCTAAAGCTTATGATACAATGATCACTTTTCCCCAGAATGTTCTCCCATTAACACTAGATCCACATAGCCCACTTCATTTCCAAGAACCAGATTAAGCAATATTCCTTTCTCATTGGCTTGGAAACATACTGCTTTAGAAAATGTTCCTGATCATATACTAGGAAATTCTGCTACTCTCTGCCCTTTATACCACCACTATCCCAGTCTATAGTCTTAAACTTCCCCATTACAATTGCTTTATAAGTCTTTCACTTCTCTGTAATTTCCTTGCAGATTTGTTCCTCTGCATCTTTCTGACCATTCTGCCTATTATCGTTTCTTAGCTCTCGCCAAATTGATTCTGTCATTGACTCCTCTGGAGCATCCCCTTTCTTCAGCACTGTAATTTTCTCCTTCATCATATTGTCACCCCTCTTCCTCTCATTCCTTCCCTATCTTGTACCCAGAAATATTTAGTACACAAACATGACTTTCTTTGAGTCAGATCTCTGTTATTCCCACAGATCATATTTCCACATGGCTATTTGTGCCTGCAACTCACCAATCGTATTTACCACACTCCATGCATTCACATACATACAAACTAATCCTAATTTAGACTTCATTATATCTCCTCTGACTCTACCTTATAGTTTGCTGTTCCTGACACTAGTGATAACTGACTCTCCCATGCTTTTCCTTTCTAGAATGAGTTCCCGGTTCCCACACATCTGCTTATCCCCAATATCATTCGCAAATTGCCCTGCAAGGAAATTGTGCTGGCCTGTAAAGGTCCCATCTGCCCCAGAATTGGTTACAATAAAGCCCTCCCATCTCTCCAACCATACATTAATCTTCTTTATCCTCCTGTTTCTATATTGACTTATGCATTGTACCAGGAGTAACCAGGAGATTACTATTATATATACTATTGGGATACAAGGAGAAGTGGCTAGATGGGTGGAGAACTGACTTGGCCATAGGAGACAGAGGGTAGCGGTCGAAGGGTCTTTTTCCGGCTGGAGGTCTGTGACCAGTGGTGTTCCGCAGGGCTCTGTACTGGGACCTCTGCTATTTGTGATATATATAAATGATTTGGAAGAAGGTGTAACTGGTGTAATCAGCAAGTTTGCGGATGACACGAAGATGGCTGGACTTGCGGATAGCGAAGAGCATTGTCGGGCAATACAGCAGGATATAGATAGGCTGGAAAATTGGGCGGAGAGGTGGCAGATGGAGTTTAATCCGGATAAATGCGAAGTGATGCATTTTGGAAGAAATAATGTAGGGAGGAGTTATACAATAAATGGCAGAGTCATCAGGAGTATAGAAACACAGAGGGACCTAGGTGTGCAAGTCCACAAATCCTTGAAGGTGGCAACACAGGTGGAGAAGGTGGTGAAGAAGGCATATGGTATGCTTGCCTTTATAGGACGGGGTATAGAGTATAAAAGCTGGAGTCTGTATCGAACGCTGTATAGAAAGCTGGTTAGGCCACATTTGGAGTACTGCGTCCAGTTCTGGTCGCCGCACTACCAGAAGGACGTGGAGGCATTAGAGAGAGTGCAGAGAAGGTTTACCAGGATGTTGCCTGGTATGGAGGGTCTTAGCTATGAGGAGAGATTGGGTAAACTGGGATTGTTCTCCCTGGAAAGACGGAGAATGAGGGGAGATCTAATAGAGGTGTACAGAATTATGAAGGGGATAGATAGGGTGAACGGTGGGAAGCTTTTTCCCAGATCAGAAGTGACGATCACGAGGGGTCACGGGCTCAAGGTGAGAGGGGCGAAGTATAACTCAGATATTAGAGGCATGTTTTTTACACTGAGGGTGGTGGGGGCCTGGAATGCGCTGCCAAGTAGGGTGGTGGAGGCAAGCACGCTGACATCGTTTAAGACTTACCTGGGTAGTCACATGAGCAGCCTGGAAATGGAGGGATACAAACGATTGGTTTTGTTGGACCAAGGAGCGGCACAGGCTTGGAGGGCCGAAGGGCCTGTTTCCTGTGCTGTACTGTTCTTTGTTCTTTGTTCTTTATATGCTCATGTAAGGGTTCAGCTTATGTAAATTTAACCCAAGCTTTTGGCCAAAAATCCTAAATCCTTCCACCTACCACCCACTTGCTACCTCTCCTGCAGGCTGACTCTGTCCCTCTCACCAACTCTCCCACTCTCTGCCTCTCCTGCAGGCTGTCTCTCTCCCTCTCCAGACCTTCTCACTCACCACTTTCTCTCCTGCGCCTTCGATGTGAGCAGGGGCTCGGGAGAAAGGTTGGAGTAGAGAGGATGCAAGTGAAAGGAGCTGAGAGTGAGAATGGAACAGAGCACGTGCAAAACAATGGTAAAGCAAAAGTGCTGAAGTACGGTCGTCATATCCAGGAACTTGCAGTGTACCTAGCTCCAGCTGCATTCCCTAGATGAACCATTACTCGCTCGCCAATATTCAGAATGGAATCTGCTTGGGGAGTGAGATGCAGTCGGGACACTCCTGCACCATCTACTTGCTCCTTTTTATCTATCTGGCAGTTACCCATTCCCTCTCTTTCTGCATAACCTTACTCTGTGAGGAGAGATGAGCACATTATAGCTCATCTATAAATGTGCTATTCATGAAATTCTCAATTTTATGTGATGCCAGTTACTGCCCAGGCTTGATGGGTATCCCTGCCTCTGAGCCAGGAGTTCCAGATTCGAGTCCCACCCCAGGACTTGATGGCGAAGGAAAGTGCATTCATAAAACAGCCGACAGGTTGCGTATCAACCTGCAAAATCCTTCCGCCATGCCACTGGCAGGTAGTAAGAGCGGAACAGACTCCTGGCCAGCCATGCTTGATGCAGAGTGGTGCCCTTCAAGCTATAAGCCTCTGGCTCAGGCTAGTAGCCTGTTCCAGGAAAAACCTTGATGTGGAGATGCCGGCAATGGACTGGGGTGGGCACAGTAAGAAGTCTCACAACACCAGGTTAAAGCCCAACAGGTTTATTTGGAATCAGGAACTTTCAGAGCACAGCTCCTTCATCAGGTGAATAGGGAGTTGGGTTCACAAACACGGCATTTATAGACAAAGAAACAATTGCAAGATAATGGTTGGAATGCAAGTCTTTTCAGGAAATCAAGTCTTTACAGGTACAGACAATGCGAGTGGAGAGAGGGATAATCACAGGTTAAAAAGGTGTGAATTGTCTCAAGCCAGAACAGTTAGTAGGATTTTGCAAGCCCAGGCCAAATGGTGGGGGTTACGTGTAGTGTGACATAGAAAAACCATAGAAAATTACAGCTCAGAAACAGGCCCTTCGGCCCTCCCTGTCCGCGCCGAACCATTTTATGCCTAGTCCCACTGACCTGCACTTGGACCATATCCCTCCACACCCCTCTCCTCCATGAACCCGTCCAAGATTTTCTTAAATGTTAAAAGTGCCCCCGCATTTACCACTTTATCCGGCAGCTCATTCCACACTCCCACCACTCTCTGCGTGAAGAAGCCCCCCCTAATATTCCCTTTAAACTTTTCTCCTTTCACCCTTAACCCATGCCCTCTGGTTTTTTTCTCCCCTAGCCTCAGCGGAAAAAGCCTGCTCGCATTCACTCTATCTATACCCATCAAAATCTTATACACCTCTATCAAATCTCCCCTCAATCTTCTACGCTCCAGGGAATAAAGTCCCAACCTATTCAACATGAACCCAAGATTCTGGTTGAGGCCGTCCTCATGCATGTGGAACTTGGCTATCAGTTTCTGCTTGGCAATTCTGCTTTGTCATGTGTCTTGAAGATCGCCTTGGAGAACACTTACCCGAAGATTGGAAGCTGAATGCCCTTGACTGCTGAAGTGTTTCCTGACTGGAAGGGAATACTCCTGCCTGGTGATTGGAAAAACCTTGCTATGGGAATAGATGAAAGTCCGCCTTGTGCACCACTAAGCACGGGAAGAGAAACAACAACAAACAGCAGAAACAATGCACTCCATTCTGCTCAAAATGTTCACTATCCCAGACGTAAGCTGAACTAAGAGGTAGATGGCACCTCCCCATTTCACTTGCTCTAGCACCAAGGACAGAAGCACCATCAAATTCGATTCAAATAAAAGCAAATTACTGGGGATGCTGGAATCTGAATCCAAAAGAGAAAATGCTGGATAATCTCAGCAGGCCTGGCAGCATCTGTAAGGAGAGAAAAGAGCTGACATTTCGAGTCCAGATGACCCTTTGTCAAACTGGATCAAATTCAGTTCCCTTGTCAAGTCACTCACCATCCTGACTTTGAGATATAAAGCTGTTCCTTCAACCACACTCGGTCAATATTCTGGAATTTCCCACCTCACACCTTTGTGGGGAGCGGCATCAACACATGGACTGCAAGAGACTTCACTGAGGAGCACAAAATTATGAGGGATATAGATAGGTTAGATGGGAAGTACTTTTTCCACTTAATAGAGGGGTCAATAACCCAGGGGCCATAGATTTTAGGTAAGAGGCAGGAGATTTAAGGGGGATTTGAGGAGAACCTTCTTCACCCAGAGGGCGGCGGGAATCTGGAACTCACTGCCTGAAGGGGTGGTGGAGACAGGAATCCTCACATTTAAGAAGCATTTAGGCGAGCATCATGGCATACAAAGCCATGGACCAAGTGCTGGAAAATGGGATTAGAACAGATAGGTGCATGATGGCCGGTGCAGACAAGATGGGCTGAAGGGCCTCTTTTTCGTGCTGTAATACTCTATAATGTATTTTAAGCGAAAGAAGAAACTCACCACTGAGTTCTCAGGCCTTTCACATCCCTTCCACAAAAACCTGTAAAAAGAATTCAGGGTCAAAGTTTGGATATTTACCAAAACCTTCCATTTTTCAGTAGAAGAGCTGAAAAGATGTATGACCTGTCATTGGAACTGAAATTCTTAGAATTGTTTTAATGTAAGAAGCATAAGAAAATGAGAAGAGAAATGATCTTTCAACCTCTTGGCCAGGGTTTTCTACCAAGCAGCAGTGTGCAATCTATCGTACTGTGGATTCTGCATCGTCAATTGAATCTCTCAGGGAAATGTTTCACATAGATCCTCCCCAGTCGTTCAGGTAATCATGCAATTTTCCAGAATGGACGTCAATTCCTCAGAGGAAATTCTCCCAGTGTGTTACGCTGCTGTCGCAGCACAGCAAGCTGAGAGACATCAGCGTAGGCCGTTTCGCCGGCTTCCCGCTGGGCACCCGGGCCTCCGCAAATCTTCCAGCCCAAGATTTTGGGCATCATCAGCACAAACTGATTTCAATATTTAAATTGCAATTTCCATCTGATTAGCGGGCCCGGGACTGAAGTCTCCGGGTCCGCTTGTCTCTTCCCTCCTGATGGGAGTGGTTCACTCCAGCAGGGTTTACCCCTGCTCCCACTAACAGCGAACAGCCGGCCGACCTGGCTGGAAGGAAGAGAGGCCATTGAGGTCCCTCCCCCACAAGGAGGTCAGGAATAAGGGGGATGCCCCCTGGGCAGTGCCAGCCTGGCCCCCTGGCACTGCCCAAGGGGCAAACTGGCACTGTCCAAGGGGCACCTTGGCATTGTCCACAGCATTAGGCGGTGCCAAAGGGGTGGGGCCAGAGAGGGACTGCTCTATTGGGGGGGGGGGGGGCAGGGCCATTGGGGAGCGATCAGTGGGGGTGGGGGGGACCCACTGCCACTCTGCATTCGGAATCAGTGGCAGAGGGAGGGAGGTCGGCGATTGGGGCTGGCTTCCGGGTGGGGGTTAGGGAGTCAGGGCTGCTGATCGGGTTGGTTGGGTCTGTCGGGGGTGGCAGGGGTCGGAGGGATTGGGAGTTCGGGGCTGGCTGTGGCGGGGAGAACAGGGTCGGGATTGTCAGCAGGAAGATCAGGGGGGTCGGGTGGAGGGTTGGGCAGATCAGGGTGGGCCGGGGGGGGAGGACAATCGGGGCTGGCCCGGAGAGGTACGGGAGGCCTACAGTCAGGTGGTGGGGGGGAGGCGGGGGGGGGGGGGGGGGCAGTCAGTAGGCCAGCAATGCGGGGTTGCTGGGCTGGCCAGCGATTGGGAGGGGCCACTGCGCATGCGCCGATCTCTACTCTGACAGATCGGCACATGCATCATGGCCACTCAGCTCTGTGCCTCTCGTGGGAACAGGCCACGCCCACAGATTTTCAGAGGGAATGCCGCTCAGGCGCTCTGCAGTGCTCAGTGTCGGAAATTCAATTTGAAAATCACATTAAAAAAAACAGAGGGAGTTACTCCCATTTTTCCACGAATCGGGATCTTAGAGAATCCCAGCCCACATCTCTAATAGTCAATATACTTTGTTGCCCTCCAAAGAACATCTCCCAATCCCAATAGCACAGAAACCTTAAGTCTATGCCAGTATACAGATTTCCCCGTAACACTCATACCTGCTCCCACTCAATTTGTTGCTAAAGTATATTTTTTTGCAATACTAATGCAGATTTTCAAGATTAAATGCAAAATTCTAGCTCTGTGGTGAGGCATTGTGAAAAAGATTGCTCAATAATTTAATCGCCTGCAACTCACTTTAGAAGCTATTACAGTGATGTTTTAGGGTTGTAGTCAGCATAAATAGTGGAAAAAATGTTCCTCTTTCATCAGAATGATACAAAGGCTTTCAAAGATAGAACACCTGGTGCTTCCCAGTCGAGGTCAGATATGTATGAGGGAAGCAAAGTCCTTGGATTTTGAGTCGCTTTTATTAACAGTTTATGAGCACAAATGAAGTGTTGTTCAAAGACTCACTTCACTTTTCTGAACATAATTGGCCTATTCTGATATAAAACCCCAATGCAATCATGTTCTCAACCTGGCTATACACGGAATGAGATGCCATTAAATGTACATTTGTAGGCACGAAGTTACAAAGAAGCAAGTCACAAAAAGCCATACATTTGCAGCAGCGCATCTGGAAAAGCTAGATTTTTTTTACATTTGTTCATGGGATGTGCATGTCACTGGTTTGGCCAGCATTTATTACCCTTCCCTAATTGCTCTTGAGAAGATGATAGTGTGCTGCAGCCCACACGCTATAGCAACATCCACAGTGCTATTAGGAAGGGAGTTCAGCATTTTGACTCAGCAACTGTGAAGAAACGGTGATATTGTCCCAAGTCAGGATGGTGTTTGAGTTGGAAAGGTAACCGCAGGTGGTGGTGTTCCATATGTCTGCTGTCCTTGCCCTTCATGGGTCTGGAAGTGCTGTCGAAGGAGATATGATGAGTTGCTGGAGTACATCCCGTAGATGGTAATGTGCGTCAATGGGAGAGGGAGCGAATGTTGAAGGTGGTGGTTGAGTTGCCAAAATCCTGTCCAGAACAAATAATCGCACTTGCAGGTACCTTGATGTTTTTTTAAAAAGCGAATAAATCTTTGTAGCAGTAATCATTCATCAAATAATTGGAGTGAAAATATATTTTGTCATCTTTTCTTGAGGTATGATCTTGAGTTAAGCTGCCTTTATGTTTCAGCAATATGGACCATGAATAATCTACTTTACGCTTGGTCGATACAAATCTTAGGTAATATCAGGCATGTTGGTAGTGCAAGTTCTACAATTGGTTTCCAGGCACATGGGTTACATAGAATTACACAGAATTTACAGCATGGTAATAGACCATTCAATCCAACAGGTCTACGACAGTGATTACACCCAGCACAAGTTTCTTCCCACCTCTCTTCATTTAATCCTATCTGCATAACCTTTCATTCCTTGCTCCATTAGGCGCTTATCCAGTTTTCACTCAAATACATCTGTGCTGTTCACCTCAACTACTCCCTGGAGTAGCAAGTTCCCCATTCTAACCATTCTGTAGAAAAGAAAGCTTGTCCTGAATTCCCAATTGGATTTATTAATGACTGTCTTATCTTCATGGAATCTGGTTTTGATCTCCTCCAAGAATGGAAACATCTTCTCACTGTATAGACAATCAAACCCTTTCATTCTTTTCAGGACGTTGTTAGGTTACTGACCCTCCGCTACCACCTCCCAACAGCAATCTTCAGTGAGTCATGGTAAGCTATTTTTTGAGACGGGAGGACAGTAGACAGCAGTATGCCCCAGTGGTCAGATCTGGGACCATTACTTCTTTTATGCATAAAAATGACTTGGATATTAAAATACAAAGGATAATTTCAACACTTGTTTGATACACCACTTGGAGGTGTGGCAAGCATTGAGGATGATACCAATTGACTGCAACAGGATATGCAAATAGGTTTATAAAAATGGAAACAGAAAGGAATGAGGTGAAATATTTTAACAGAAGGAATAGGGAGAGGCGATATAGACTTAGTAGCAGAGTTGTAGGGAATGTAGATTCAGAGGGACCTGGGGATCAATGTGCATAGATCTCTGAGGGTTGCAGGAAATATTGAGAGAATAGTTATCAAAACATACAGGATTTTAGGCTTCATGAGTAGAGGCACTGAATACAAAAGCAGGGAAGTTATTGAACCTTCAGCCCTGGTTAGGACTCAACTAGAGTATTGTGTCCAGTTCTGGCCACCACACTTTGGGAAGAACGTGAGGAAGTTGAGGGGGCACAAAGGAAATTTACCAGAATGGGGCCAAGATGAGGGGTTTTAGCTACAAGGTTGGGTTGGAGAAGCTGGGTTGTTCTTCTTGGAGCAAAGGAGAGATTTGATCAAAGTGTTTAAGATTATGAAAGATCTAGGTAGGATAGATAAAGAAAAAACTGTTCCCATTAACTTCTGGTAAAAGGGACAGAAGATGTAAGGCTTTGGGCAAAAAATGCAGGGGAACATGAGGAAGAACATTTATACGCAGCAAGTGGAAATGATCTGGAACTTGTTGCTCATGAGAGTGATGGAAGTGGAGATGATGAAGAATTTCAATAGGAAATTGAGTGAGCACTTGATCAAAATAAACATACAGGGACATGGAGATAGAGTGGGCAAATGAGCCTGATTGGAATTGCTACACATGGTGATGTTTATGATCCATGCACTTTACTTCAACTCTTATCTAGATATCCTTCTAGTCCTTTCTCCCTTGTGTATTTATCTAGTTATTGAAATAAAGCCACACGTTAAGAGTAATGAAAGGTCCATGATTCCAGAAGGCAGTTTGTGCCCTCAGAGTAATACACAAGGCAGAGTGAGTGCTTTCAGTAAAGTAATGGAGAAATAAAATTGACAGCAAAAAAAGAGAGAAAAGAAGAAAACATTGATGGGTTAAATTAAATGATTCTAAAAATGAGTGCCTCAAAATTCCTCGGGACACGGTCCCATCAATGACTGGCTTCCAATGCTGACCAACTGGTATTTGGAAGGTTGCGGAGAGTGTACCTAATTGGAAGGGGCAAGGGGCATAAGAACTACTGCAGGCTTATCTTTGACACCTGTCCATAAACTCTGCCATTCACCATCCTGGGACTGATGGGCACTATTGTGACTATGTTCCTCTCAGGCCCAATCTCTGTATTTTTTTTTTAAGTTTAGCTCCTGGATGTATAAAGGATTTGTGTGAGTGATTTCAAATAATGATAATAAGCTGTTTGAGCTTCACTCTCGATCTTGGCTTTGTGAGAAAGGTACTTCAGTTCTTTACTGTGGGAGAGTGGCCTATAGCTCTTTCAGGATCGCAAAGAATGGATAAAAAGGGACATTATTCCACAAAAACATTTTTAACAAATGTGTAAATTCAAAGGAAGATGTTCTAAGAGCACACTGCATGTCTTATGCTTTATACTTAGTTTATGGTGCCAGCTAAACTTTCGATCAGACTTCTGTCTTGTATATATTGGTGGGGTGCTTATTAGGTGCTTATTACAATAAAATTGTAATTGATCAAATTTTATTGGGGGTGAGGCCACAGGACGTCAGAGGCCCGGAAGGTATTTAAGGATCACGACTGTTGTCATCATTGCTACATTAGGCAGCCACGGGGTCAGGCAGTTCATCTTCACAGGGAGACTGGTGCAGCCCAGCCAGGGTGATAAATATGAGGAAAGTCATCATGCCAGGGGTTTTGGGTTGAGCCTCCATCATGCCATCTCAGTCCTCGCCCAGGGAATCCATTGGGAAAGCCCTGAGGAGAAAGTATGGCAGGCAATGTTGAGAAAACAACTGGCAGCGTGGCTCTTCAGACTGACAGTGCCCAGGAGCCATGGGCATTGTACAGTCAGGAGGCAATCCTCCAATAAGGAAGAATCATAGAATCCCGACAGTGTAGAAGGAGGCCATTCAGCCCATTGAGTCTGCACTGACAACAGTCCCACCCCAGGCCCTATCCCCACGACATCATATATTTACCCCGCTAATCCCTCTAACCTACACATCCCAGGACACTAAGGGGCAATTTTAGCATGGCCAATGCACCTAACCCGCATATCTTTGGATTGTGGGAGGAAACCAGAGCACCCGGAGGAAACCCATGCAGTCACGGGGAGAATGTGCAAACTCCATACAGACAGTGACCCAAGCCGGGAAACGAACCCAGGTCCCTGATGCTGTGAGGCAGCAGTGCTAACCACTGTACCACCATGCTGCCCTGGCATGCTGAAGGGTGAAGAAAAGCTGAGAGGGAGGGAAGCGGGGGCACACGGTTTCAGATCACGGCAACTGCACTTGCCATGGCAACCTTGGGTTGGGGATATGGCAGGAGGCTACAGAGGGGAATGCAAGCAAATGCCAGCCCAAAGAAGATGGTATCCAATGCAAGGGTGTACAGAGGTTGAACTTGATTCCAGTGAGGAAGCCTAGGACAAAGGCAGTGGAGAAATGCAACAGCCATGAATTCACCTGAGTCACCATCGAGCAGAGCCTCAGTCTCCTGAGAGTGAGATTCAGGTCGCTGGACCATCCCAGAAGAGCAATTCAATATGCCCCAGACAAGGACGATGATGAGGAAGCTTATGACCAGCTATAGCTGGAGACAGCAGCATAGTGGTGACGTCACTGTAGTCCAGATTAAAGCTGTGGGTTCAAATCCCAGCATGACGTTTGGTGAAGTTTAAGTACAATCAATGAAACCTGGAATTGAAAGCTGGTCTCAGTAATGGTGACCATGAAACCATCATTGATCATTGTAAACACCCATCTGGTTCACAAACATCCTTTAGGGGAGGAAATCTGCCATCCTTACCTGGTTTGGCTTACATGTGACTCCAGACCCACAGTAATGTGGATGACTCTAAGTTGCCCTCTGAAATGGTCTAACAAGCTACTTAGTTCAAGGGTGATTGGAGATGGGCAACAAATATAGGCCTCTCCTTTCCCATCAGGTCAGATGACCTGAAGTTGCTGGGAATATGTTTCGGAGTGGCTGGGGCGTGTGCCAAAAACTGGGAAGAGTGTATTGCCAAGATGAGGCAGAAACTGGGCATTTGGGAATAACGTTCCCTCTCCATTGCGGGTGAGAACCTTGTCATCAGATGTAAGGCACTCTCAGTGTTGCTGTACATTGCGCAGGTCTGGCCCTTACCTCTATGCTGCGCCGCAGCAGTCACCTAAGACATATTCAAGTTCATCTGGAGGTCAAAGATGGATTGTGTCTGAAGGGACACGATGTACAAATCTCTGGATGATGAAGTAAAAATTGTACCCAACACCGCCCTCACCCTGATGGCCACCTGTATGTGCGGCTGCATAAAGCTGTGTGTAGATCCTCAGTACGCAAGCACCAAATGTCACTACATACTGAGGTTCTACCTGTCCCTGGTGTTGAGAAGCATGGGTCTGGCCACATTGTCGCAGAATGCACTGAGTGGTTTCACCATGCTGTATCACCTGTCTCTCATGGAAAAATCTGCACAAACCAACACCTTTGGACACAAGGTGATCAAGCAGTAGTCTGCACGTAATGTCCTAAAGGCTCTAAGGGAAAAGGAGATGGTGGATCATGCCAGCTGGTTCCCTGAGCAGACCATCAGAGTCATCAGAATGTCTCATCACCAGAACTTTCAAACAAGCACCAAGACCCAGCTTGGCTGGTGGTGAGAAGGGCCCTCCCCATCGCATCCTTCATGCACACCCAAAGTCTCTGTGTCCTCACACGCTGGCCTTGAATGGCTGCGAGGGGGAAGAGGCTGTTGCACACCTCCTTGTGGAATGTGCCTTTGCAAAGAAGGTCTGGAGAACAATGCAATGGTGTTTGTCGAGGTTCACCCTAAGCAGCTCTGTGACTCAGGACTCTGTGCTCTACGGGCTGTTCTCAGGGATGCACACCAAGACTAACATCAATTGCTGCTGGAGGATCATTAATTCAGTGAAGGATGCTCTTTGGTCTGCCTGAAACTTGTTGATCTTCCAGTGCAAATAGTTGTCCTCGATCGAATGTTGTGGACTGCCACATTCAGGGTCCAGGATTATGTGCTGAGGGATGCACTCAAGCTCGGGGCAGCTTCCACCAAGGTGCAATGGGAAAGGGCATTGTGTAAGGTCTTTCAGCCAATGTACACTAAAGGGCTGTTAAACCGTGTAAAACCATTCAGACTTGTTTAATCCTAACAGTATGTAACTGTATTGAAGCACCTCAGAGTGCAACATGACCGATGTATATAGTTTGAACAGAATTGTGCGCTCTGTAGTGAAAATATTGAAATATTTGTAATGTTCTCCCCAAATTACCCTTGGGGTTAGCCATGGTACTCCCGCACTTCCAAACCACCTCCAACAATGATGAGGCTGTGGAGAAAATTATTTCTGTCCTCATTACGCAAACATTAACACTGAAGCTGTTCAACACTATCCAGGACAAAGCAGCCCACTTGATTGCCACCCCATCCGCCACCTCCAACACCCATTCCCAGCAAGAAGCATTGCAGCAAATCACCTAGGTTCCTACGGCAGCACCTTCCAAACCCACAATCCCGTCTACTGCCTAGAAGGATGAGGGCAGCCGATGAATGGGAACATCACCACTTCCAAGTCGCACACCACCCTGATTTGGAAATATTTCCATTCTTCACTGTCGCTGGGTTGAAATCCTTGAAATCCCTCTCTAACCGCAGTGGTTCAAGAAGCCAACTCACCGCAACCTTTTCAAGGAGAATTAAGGATGGGCAATTAAATTACTGGCCGAGGCAGCGACACTTACATTCTGTGAAAGAATTTTTAAAAAGGAGTAACTCCTCAACTATCTATTCACCATGAAGTATCTAATGTTCTAAATTATTTTTTATGTGCTCCCACATGGTCCTCCCCTTGCTCTGCCAATTGCAGTGGAGACAGGCTATCCAATCATCTGGGATAACCACCGTGCTACCCTCTGGCTGCCAGAGGCGTGGTAGGCACCATCGTGCTGAAGGATTCCCGGTATTATCCTGGCAAGTTGAGACACTGGTGTCATTGGCAGAGGGGCCGAGGAATCGTTATCCACAGTTGGAATGCCCTAAGAGAAACTCACAGGTGCAGAAAACATCCACTTCTCCTCATAGAGAGGCCCATTTGTGCCTTCCTGCTGACCTGAGATGGACGAGGACCTGGTGGGGACTCCAGGCAGCTCATCCCCTCTCGCCATGCCACTACGGCTTTGAGCTCATGGCCAAGGTGGTGGTATGCAGGCGTGTGAGCTACACCAACCAACTGCCCTGTTGGATCTGAATCTCCAGAAGAGTCACCAATTTCTCAATGGAGGCCAGGTACACAGATGAGAGGGAAAAGGCAGCACTCGCGTCCTAAATGGAATTCCCCCACTGTCTGACCTAGGGTGTGCATACCCTCTGAAGCTCACGCTGACATTCCAGCATATGTCTGGCAGCTCCAGCGACATGTCATCAGTCTCGGGTTCAGCATGGACTTGACCTCCCACTCTCCTCCACCTGTTAGTGACCCCGCTATCACAGCCTCTAACAGCTGGCCAGGCATTAGTGTAATGCTGTCACAAGGTGAAACTATCTGCATTGGTGGAGGGTGTGGGGGAATATGTGACACTCCACTTCCTCTTCAGAGATGGATGAATGTTCCTTGTGGACAGCAGCTCTCTCTTCCTGTGGTTAACCTGTAGAGAAAACAGAAATGTTGATGCATGTACAGTGGAAGACAGAGGAACACCATGCATTGTGTTTGCCTAAGGCTCCCTCATGGTCACTCATGAGGTTGCTCACACCCTTTCTTCCACACTCTTTACTATCGACGATGGAGCAGCTACGACGGCCACCCAGCTCAAGAACCTTCTCCTCCACGGACATCCGAATACCTGGAAATAGGATCCCACTGTCAGTCCAGGATTTTCTCTTTGTGTTGTGGGCCCTCTTCTTCTGTGGGAACAGGGAAGAACAATGTTAGTTGCCCCACAAGAACAGGCACAAAGTCTAAGCAGCTTGTAATCGAGGCACACTGGAGTGACCTTGAAAAGGATGGCAGTGCCAGCTGCCAGAGACGTGGTGTCACCGAGAGAACTACAGCCATTTGGTTCAAGGGAGATACTGCAGCCTCCATCCATTGCTACCCACATATCAGACTCTCCCTCCCTGGCAGCTGCACCCTGACATTTATTCATCCACTGACCCCTACGGGTGCCAAGATGTAAGATACTCACCCTTGTGGAGCAGAGAGGGTGCTTGACCCACTTGTGGCACTGCAGCCAGATTCTTTACATGGCCCCATGACTGCTGACCTTCTCTGCGACCTCTGCCCAGGCTTGCTTGGTTTAGGAGGTGCGATTTCCTTCTATCCCTGAGGAAGAGAATCTCCCGCCTTGCCCATTAGCCTGGAGAAGGATATGCAGGGAGTTGTCATTGAGTCATGGGCCCACCCAGTGTCTTCCCTCGACCAAGCTGACATGCTCCTTCAGGCCTTCACTGCATATACCTCACCGACCAGTTGGCCCTCTTCCCAGTGGCAGGTCTGCATCGCTGGCTGGAAGTCTTGAGAAGGAAGGTCTGATACAGCCCTGAAGCAGGGCAGAAACTGGTGGGAAGGAAAACCTGAAGCAACGGTTTAGTGCTAGCAATGCTTTGAAGATGATGTCAGCTGAGGACACTTCAACCAACTCCGTCCAATGAATGACTCTGCCATCAGTTGGCAAGCTAGCACGAGATTCGGCCAAGTACAGGAATTGGAATGGGAGTACAAGAGTCTGGTCCCACCTTCTCCTCCCCACTGATCCACAGCAAGTTCCAAAGCCAGTTATCCGATACTTCACAATATCCAGCATACATTAGCAATATCATAATTAAAACATTATGTTCACAGCTATATCTGGGTCTCTGTAATGAAATACTGTATTTTAGTATAGCATGTGTTAATGCTTAGTAAATGACAAACAATTTACTCTTTTCAGCCTTTTTGGAAACAGGTTAGAAAGGTTTTGCAGTATTTTGCTTTAGTTTTAGAAATATTTATTGCTACTTTTCTGATGAGGCAGAGGTAAACTGAATTAGGTTTCTCTCATTGATTCAGAGGAGGTTTCTCCCTGGAAAGTACTCTGAAAAATAGATTTAGTTTCATCCTTATCAGATCTGGACTTAATTCAGTGGCCAGCTTCAGACCTCAAAATAGACAAACCTCCCACAGACTGCAGCTAAGAAACATGAGATTGGATATGAGAGGAAAAAGAACTTCAACAAAATACCAAATAATAGGCTGGTTAACAAACTAAGGTGCAAGGAATAAGAGGAACAGTGTCAGCTTGGATTTTAAAAATATGACTTAGGACAGAAAACAGCAAGTAATGATAAATGGTTGTTTTCAGATCAGAGGGTGATAGACAGTAGAGTCAGTGCTAGAAGCATTGCTCTTTTTCATACATATAATTGACTGGAATATTGGAATTCAAAGCAAAATTTTGAAATTTGCTGATGATGCCAAACTTGAGGTGTAGCAAAAAGTGAGGATGATATCAGTTGACGGCATCAGGACATATATAGGCCATTAGAATGGGCAAGCAAGTGGCAGATGGAATTTATTGCAGAAAATAGTAAGCTGATAAGTTTCAGCAAGAGGGAGGAGGAGAGGCAATGTCGACTTAATGATACAGTTCTAAAGAGTGTTCAGGCACAGGGACCTGGGAGTGGTTTGATCTTTGAAGATGGCAAGACACATTGAGAGAACAGTTATCAAAGAATGTGGAATTTTGGATTTCCTAAGTAGAGGTCAAAAAGCCACAAAGTTATGCTCAACTTGCATAAAGGTCTTGTTAGGCCATAATGAGAGCACTGCATCCATGTCTTCATAGAATCCCTATGGTGCAGATGGAGGCCATTCAGCCCATCGAGTCTGCACCGACAACAATCCCACCCAGGCCCTATCCTAGTAACCCCACAAACTTACACCACTAATCCCTCTAACCTACGCATCCCGGGACACTAAGGGGCAATTTAGCATGGCCAATTAACATAACTCGCACATCTTTGGGCTGTGGGAGAAAACCGGAGAACCCGAAGGAAACCCACACAGACATGGGGAGAATGTGCAAACCCCACACAGACAGTGACCCAAGCCAGGAATCGAACCCAGGTCCCTGGAGCTGTGAAGCAGCAGTGCTAACCACTGTCTTGTCACCACATTGTTATGGTTAAGATGTGATGGAAAAAATATATAATATATGCATGTATTTATTCATCAACTGCAATATTTTATAAAGTATTTTATAACAGCGGGACTAGACTCAAGTAGCTCTTGTACTCCCATTCCAATTCCTGTTCTTTGCCGAATCTTGTGATGGCCTGCCAGTTAATAGCCAGAGAGCAGGTTCATTCACTGGACGGAGATGGGGATGGAGTTGCTGGAAGTATTGCTGCTTCAGGTTTTCACTCCCACCAGTTCTGCCCTGCTGTTAAAAATGGAGAAATGCTGAACTAACACATTGTACAGCCAGTCACCTGATGCCTTGCTGCAATTTCAAAGTAATAATGGCCATAGAAAGGAGGAGTCTGGACAGGGATCTCCTCACAAAGGAAACCTTCACAAGATGTAATCTCCCATATGGTGCTAATGGTTCAAAACATAATGCCACAGGTTAACAAAGGGAGCAGTAGTTAGTTAACCTGACAACAGTGTCTCCAAAAACTAAAAGATTCCCAATTCCAAGTAAATACCTAAATTCCAGCCATGGGAATATAGATCCTGGGTCCAACACCAAGGGGGTGTCACACGACCTCTCTCCCCACGAAGCTGCAATGTGACATTATCTGTTTGCACTTAACTCCAGCAGTTCATGTTTGACCAGCAAAGTGAAGAGAACACCCATCAACAACCTGCACTGTCTATCATCCAGCTGGTGGCAACAGACAGAATTCGGACCCTCATCAAACCTGTCAACTGTTGAAGCTTCACGATTTGTGCCTCTAAATTACCGTTTTCTATATGCCAGGTCCTGCCTTGCAAGTCTCACTCCTGAAAGACGAAGCTTTCCAGAATCAGTCAACCTCCCCTCATAGAAGGATAGAATCCCTGCAGTACAGAAGAAGGCCATTCAGCCCATTGAGCCTGCACCAACAACAATTCCACCCAGGCCCCATCCCCGTAACCCCATGTATTTACCCTCCTAACCCCCCCTGACACTAAGGGCAATTTAGCATGGCCAATCAACCTAACCCACACATTTTCGGACTGTGAGAGGAAACCAGAGCACCCGGAGGAAACCCACACAGACACGGGGAGAACATGCAAACTTCACACAGACAGTCACCCGAGGCCGGAATTGAATGCAGGTCCCTGGCACTGTGAGGCAACAGTGCTAACCACTTTGCCACCATGCCGCCCCTCATGTGTGCATGTGCATGAGTGTTGTGTATGTGTGTAACACGTTTCTCTTTAAGGACAGATAGAGAGTGCGGCAATCAGGGCAGTTTAAATTGACCCCCCTCCTATCCATGATAGTACGTAGGAAAGAAGTGATAGTCCTTGAGAAGGTACAGAGCAGGGAAAGGTGCAGAGCTGGGAAATGGGCTAACTGGATGGCTCTATAAAGTGCTGTAATGGGCTCAATGGGTTGAATGGCCTCCTTCTGTGCCATAATAACTATATGATTTTATGTAATACCTACAATAATAATTCCATAATACTATCGCATTATGGAAAATAATATTGAAATCTTCAGAAACAGGGTTGCTCCTACTTGCATTATATTAATTTTTAATCTCATTTTTATTCTGTTTTTTGCATATGAAAGTTGGGTGCTACAGAACGATGTTCTGGAGAATATTGAAGAAAATACCTTTGTCAATCTACCCAATCTTAAAGAAATGTAAGTAAATGTATCTTGTTATCAGCTTTTGTTGGAGAATTTTTTTAAATCAGTATCTCCTTGAAGGTCTTTTTATCATGACTTTCAGCATTAAAGTTTGTTTGTGTTTGTGGGCGGAATTTTATCAGCATGCCCGCTCGAGGTTCGTACAATCCCGCCCGAGACTAATGGAGAATGCTGTTCTCCGAGCCTCACCCGCCCCCAGAATCGGGGTGGGTGTGCCGGTAAAATTTTGGCCTATGCCTCTTGCCGCAATTTTACTGCCACGCCCGCCCCAGAATTGGGGCGGATGCAGCTCGCAAAATGGAATTCTTCATTGGCCTCGGGTGGGATTTTATGAGCCTCGCCCGAGCAAGGTCATAAAATCCTGGCCTATTTGCGTGAAGAATACAAGGTTGGCAGCTTGTGTAGATAAATGCTGGAGAACATAGATAAATGGGCTGTGTATGTTGAATACATACCAGTATTTTGACCACCGTTGTCGGATCAAGTGAAATAGCCAAATTTGTGGAGTGTGATTCTTCTATCAGAAGATGTTCAACAGGAATATGTTACAATACAGCAATAAATCACATTATAAATTACTAACTGGTGAGAACCAAGCCAAATCAATTTTGTGCAGCAAGTGGCACTGACCTAGAGTTCTCTGTCGCTGAGGGTGTGGAAGCAGGGGTGGTCAATAGTTTCAAAAGGAAAGTGGATTGGTGCGTGACGGCGGCACGATGATACAGTGGTTAGCACTGCTGCCTCACAGCGCGCCAAGGACCTGGATTCAATTCTGGCCTCGGGTGACCGTCTGTGTGGAATTTGCACATTCTTTCCCTGTCTGCGTGGGTTTCCTCCGGGTGCTTGGATTTCCTCCCACAGTCCAAAGATGTGCGGGTTAGGTTGATTGGTCATGGTAAATTGCCCCTTAGTGTCAGAGGAATTAGGAGGGTAAATGTGTGGGGTTACGGGGATAGGTCCTGGTTGGGATTGCTGTCGGTGCAGGCTCGATGGGCCAAATGGCCTCCTTGTGCACTGTCGGGATTCTATGATTCTATGGTAATTAATGAATAAAATCAGAAGATAGGGATGTGTGTCATATGTATGGAATTGATGGGAGTGAAATTATTCTTCGGCTTTCATGTAAACTTCAGTGGGGGAGAAAATAAGTCAGAAGGTAAACTGGGCTGCACTTCACTGACACCCAAAAAAGAGTTTTAACCCCCCGCCTCCCCCATGTACAATTTACAGTGAACAATTTCTGCATCTGTACCACTGTTCCAGTACTGCCAGCATCAGAGAAACATTTTCCTTAACCTCTCTGTTTATGCTATTTTCCATTCAGAATTGGGCCCAACTTTAACCCTTCGATCCTGGATTGTGAATTGTTAGCTTGCTCTTCGTCCTTTGGGAGCAATACAGCCGCATCCCATCACAATCTTATCTGGAATCCACATGTTGCACTTTTTTTAACGCACGTCACAGGCCACTGCATTAGTCTAGTCCAATGTTTCCATTTCTACTCTGGGAATGCTGAGGGCCCATGCCTTCCCATTATTATCCTCCGGCAGCCTATAATTGCTCAGCATAGGATGGAGACCAGCCTGGAAGCTGCTGTTGTTGTGTATGGTTCAGTCCCACGGCTGTACCAATTTACCAATACAACAAGGGGAGGCGCTGGCATCATGGTATTGTGACTGGACTAGTAATCCAGACACCTCATGGTCATGCTCTGGGGATCTGGGTTCAAACCTTGTCATGGCAGACGGTGAAATTTGAATTCAATAAAAGACTGGCGATGACCATGAAACCATTGGCGATTGTTGGAAAAACCCATCTGGTTCACTAATGTCCTTTGGGGAAGTAAATCTGACATCCTTACCTTGTCTGACTGACATGTGATTCCAGACCCACAGCAATGTGGTTGACTCTTAACTGCCCTCTGGATTGTTTGAGCAAGCCACTCAGCTCAAGGGCAGTTAGGGATGAGCACCAAATGCTGACCCAGCCAGCAATGCCCATACCCTATGAGTGAATTAAAAAACAATTGAAGAAATATGCTAATCTCTGTGCAGGTTTTGAGAGCGGGATGAGAGGAACTGTAAGTCCTGGACTTGGACCATCTTGACAACTTCGGCATTTGTCTTTATCATCTGTTGCCTATTTATGCTTTGCTTCTCATAACAAAGTTATTTCTGTTTTGTGAATTACAGCTACTAAAAAGAAATAAACTGCAGCATGTGGAATCTAGTTTGTAGCTTTCAGGTCAGCGACTTGCATTATCGAGTGATTGATCTAACTGCAGGCAGTTTGTTTTGGCTATAAAATAGATTACAACATAACAAATTTAGAGCTTTCTAAATTAGACTCAGACCCAGATTTTTCGCTGTCGAGTTGGCTGCGCAGACATGGGGGAGCTCCTGGCTCTACGAACCCGAAATTTAAAAATGGCTGCCCATTTGGGGAGATGGAACCTGGAAGAACTGAGGAGAATGCTGGGGATGGAGACTCGAGACTGGCTGGGTGGAAGGCCTGCTTAAGGGTTCCTGCACTGTGTCCAATACATAATAAAAAGATTAAACATGAAATATCCCCCCTGTCCTCACCCTTCAGCCCTCCACACACTCCCCATGCTTCATCCATGGCAACCCATGCCTCCGCCTCCCCCAAATGTCCCCTCATAATCTCCATGCTAACCTTTATAGCCCCTATCAACGTCCTGGAGGTTTCCATTGATCAGAAACTGAACTGGACTAGCCATATAAATACTGTGACTACAAGAGCAGGTCAAAGGCTAGGATTCCTGCGGTGAGTAACTCACCTCCTGACCTCCCAAAGCCTGATCACCATCTACATGGTACAAGTCAGTAGTATGATGGAGTACTCTCCACTTGCCTGGATGAGTTCAGCTCCAACAACACTATGAAGCTTGACAACATCTTGGACAAAGCAGCCTGCTTGATTGGCACCCCTTCCTCAAACATTCACTCCCTCCACCACTGATGCACTGTAGCAGCTGTATGTACCATCTATAAGCTGCACTACAGGAGTTCACCATGGCTCCTTAGACATTACTTTCCAAACCCACAAACATCTAGAAGGAGAAAGTCAGCAGATACTTGGGGCCACTGTCAGCTGGAGGTTCTCCGCTGAGCTGCCGACCATCCTGACTTGGAAATATATCGATGTTCCTTCACTGTCACGGTCAAAATCCTGGATCTCCCTCCCTAACAACACCATGGGTATACCTACACCACATGGACTGCAGGGGTTCAAAGAGGTAGCTCGCTGCCACCATCTGAAGAGCAATTAGGGATGGGCAATAAATGCTGGCCTAGCTGGCCAAACTCACATCCCTTGAATGAATACAAAAAAATGCCCTCATGCCAAACTTTGCCCCCATCCATCCCTTATGGTCCCTCATGCCCCCATGAGAAAATATTCTCCCAAACAATCCCTGTGGCCCCTCTTATCCCCCATGCCAAGCAATGCCCACCTATCCTCCCACCTCTTTATATCTCCTATGCCAACCTATACCCTTCATGGCCATTTATTGTTCCCATGCCAAATTACTGCCAACCCATGCCACCACCCACCATCCTTTGCCTTTATACCTATCATATCAACTCACTTCATATCCAACAAAGGAGAAAATGCTGGAAAATCTCAGCAGGTCTGGCAGGTCTGGTAAGGAGAGAAAAGAGCTGACGTTTCGAGTCCAGATTACGAGAAGGCCTTGGCAAGTAGAATTAAGAAAACCCTAAGGCGTTCTATAAATATAGGTCACGAGAAGGCCTTGGCAAGTAGAATTAAGGAAAACCCAAAGGCGTTCTATAAATATGTGAAGAGTAAAAGGATGAGACGTGAAGGAATAGGGCCTATAAAAGGTGAAGGTGGGAAAATCAGTACGGAACCAGTAGAAATGGCAGAGGTGTTTAATGAGTATTTTGCCTCGGTTTTCACAGAGGAGAAGGACATGGGTGGATGTACTGTGGGCTTACGGTGGACTGAAAAGATTGAGTATGTGGACTTTAACAAAGAGGTTGTGCTGGAATCTTTGAATGGCATCAAGATAGATAAGTCGCCGGGTCCAGATGGGATCTACCCCAGGTTACTGTGGGAGGCGAGGGAAGAGATTGCAGAGCCTCTGGCGATGATCTTTGCGTCGTCGATGGAGACGGGAGAGGGGCCGGAGGATTGGAGGATTGCGGATGTGGTTCCTATTTTCAAGAAGGGGAATAGGGATAGCCCAGGAAATTACCGACCGGTGAGTCTAACCTCAGTGGTTGGTAAGCTGATGGAGAGGATCCTGAGGGACAAGATTTATGAGCATTTAGAGAGGTTTAGTATGCTCAAGAATACTCAGCATGGCTTTGTCAAAGGCAGATCGTGCCTTACGAGCCTGGTGGAGTTCTTCGAAAATGTGACTAAACATATTGACGAAGGGAAAGCGGTAGATGTGGTTTATATGGATTTTAGCAAGGCGTTCGATAAGGTCCCCCATGCAAGGCTTCTTGAAAAAGTGAGAGGGCATGGGATCCAAGGGGCTGCTGCCCTGTGGATCCAGAACTGGCTTGCCCAAAGGAGGCAGAGAGTGTGTATAGATGGGTCTTTTTCTAATTGGAGGTCGGTCACCAGTGGTGTGCCCCAGGGCACTCAATGATAATGCAAACTCACTAATTGTAACACAATTAGCGGGTTTGATGGCCCATTCACCGGTCCAATTACCTCCTGTTTAAAGGGAATAAGTATTTTAACTTCCTCTTTTGGCAACCACTTATTCCCTTTGAAGAAACCAGAGTTGTCAATCAGGCTTAGCGGCTATATAAACATTATGGTCAGGAACAATGGAGGTACTTGAGAACCAACCACCTACTGCCACCTTGTTTCGTCTTGGGTTCGGGCTGTACCTGGATGGGAATCTTGAATAGATAGGGTAAGATTTGCCCAAAGCAATTCAGAAGTGAGGTTTTATTTCCATATCGCATACCTCAGTTGTTTTGCTTTGGTGTATGTTTATTGGCTTCTCTGAACATCTTGTACTTTTCCTGAGTTGGAGCAAAGGTGTTGTTAAATGATTCGGTTTGTTTAGGGTTTGCCTGTTACTCTAAGAATGTTACCATAGACCGGTATTTGTTTATTCTTGTTTATTTACAGATCCATATACAATTCGCAGATGTACTTATGCTCCCCACAAGATTACAGCCTCATAGCCTTGTGACATAGCCTTGTTACATCAGTATCAGATGCTCCGAATGTTAATTCTAATGTTAACTTACTAATGTCCTTTAGGGAAGGAAATTTGCTGTCCTTACCTGGTCTGGACTACATGGTGACTCCAGAGCCAGAGTTATGTGCTTTACTCTCAGATGCCCTCGGGCAATAAATGCTGACCAGCCAGTGATGAATAAATGAATGAGTAAAAAAAATGAGACGCAGAAATGGTATAGAGAAAGCAAGTGTGGGAGGATTAAAGGTAATCTTGACTCTGAATAAGGGTCCACTCATTTCGTAAATGCTTCAACTATTTGGCTCTCTGACGTCCAAAGCAATTCAAAGCAATTCAGGGCGGCACGGTAGCACAGTGGTTAGTACTGCTGCTTCACAGCTCCAGGGACCTGGGTTCGATTCCCGGCTTGGGTCACTGTCTGTGTGGAGTTTGCACATTCTCTTCGTGTCTGCATGGGTTTCCTCCGGGTGCTCCGGTTTCCTCCCACAGTCCAAAGATGTGCGGGTTAGGTTGATTGGCCATGCTAAAAATTGCCGTTAGTGTCCTGAGATGTGTAGGCTAGAGGGATTAGTGGGTAAATATGTAGGGATATGGGGCTAGGGCCTGGGTGGGATTGTGGTCGGTGCAGACTCGATGGGCCGAATGGTCTCTTTCTGTACTGTAGGTTTTCTATGAAAAGTGAGGTCTTTATTTTCATATTGCGTAACTCCATTGCTGTTTAGCTTTACAGTTTGTGTATTGGTTTCTCTAAACATCTTGCACTTCTCCTGAGTTGTAGCGAAGGTGTTGTTGAATGACTTGGTTTGTAGTGAAAATCAAATCTGATCCTGTCTATTCAAGATTCCCATCCAGGTACACAATGATTCAGGCACGGAAATATCTAGAATCATTTGCAGAGATCTTGGAAATCAATGGACGGGATTTCCCAGTCGAGTTCGCCCCGAAACCGGAAAATCCTGCCCGAGGTCAACGGACCTTTCTATGGTCCTCTCCTCATCCGCTACGATTCCCGTGGTGGGCGGAACGGGAAAATTCTCCCCAATGAATTCAAATTTGACATTAATCAACAAAATTAAATTAAATCCCACAACATCACAAACAAAATGATGAACAGCTGTGAGAGATTAGGGTAAAGTTTCCCGTTTGGGTACAGTCGCAAAATGGTCATATGAACAAAGATACCATGAATGAGTTAAATCAGGTAGACTTTTAAAATGCATTTCATAATAAAATAATTTGGCTTTAAAATTATCCCTTGATGCATGCAAGAGCGCAATTTTGCGCAGATTGATTAATACAGTTGCAAATGGATTTATTGCAAAACAAATGCACATTTTGAATCCACCACCACTAAATACTGAAAACGACTTACAAAAAGCAGCAAATTATTTCCTGGCATATAGCTCTCAAATTCTTTAACTGAATTAAAGTGCAAACCTACAGCATAAAGAAGCAGAAATCTCCAGACAAATTACGTACTTCTTTGTTTATTTGGTTTACCTTTGTTTGATGAATGCTGGCTAACTATTTTCATTTGTGTCCGTATGGGCCTGTGAGTGTGAATGGATCAGTCTGATTGTCAAGTAAACAAAAGAAATGTCTTTATTTATCAGATACCAGTTACCATACTCTCTGTGTATATCTTCTATATCGTGTTACAGTAATTGTTTTCTAATTTTTTAACTTTTATGTGTCTTTAATTCAAAATTAGGAAATATAAAAGTCTTGAGAGAATGGAGAAATTTTAACATAATTGGCCTGTTGGGCATCTAATGGCTCCCAGGAACAGTAATATCTGTCAGGGTGTAAATCCACTTTGCACAGGGTCCTGTGGGTTTGCAAGTTTGGTTAAAATAGCCCCTATTGAATGTATTTTACCAGGTCCATTCCTGCTTACTTTAATCACTAATTCAATACTTTGTGACTCTGGGCTGGACAATTTGCTCCACTGTTGGCAAGTTTGAAGGAGGCGGGGAGCATATGAAATCCAGCGCTACAATGTCTGCCACCTATTTGCCTACTGTTGCCCCCACTGCACTTATTGGTGGACAGGGGAGCAATGAAGCAGCCTTCCCTTCCTTATGCCTATTCAGGCCTTTGGCCAATTAATCACCACTTTAAGGATCCCATCTCACTGCTGGGGAAGGGGGGGTTCGTGGCTTACACCAATCAGGAAATCCAACAGCTTTCGCTGCACAGGCTGATATTGGCCAAGGATGGTGGAGGAGGCGGCTTTGATTCTTTCCCCCTGGTCATCACCCCAACTTTAACCAACCAATTGACCAACAGCTCTCTGAGGTAGGAGTTCATCCCGAGAGAGGGGCGGAGGTCTCACCTCCAAATAGTTAACTTTGCTCCAGCATAATTGGGATTGTGGGCAGATGTTTTAGCCAGGGACAGCAGGAGTTAAGGTGCCTTATTAAATCCAATCTCTGTCGCAATTTGTGTCAGCAAATTTTGCAAGTAGGCACGAGGAAAAACAGAGTTTCCTCAATGCTTGCAAAAACGCATGAACATAAGTTTGCAAACAGATGCTGCTTTTGTGCATGCAGTGTTGAAGACCTGAAGACAATACGACAAAGACTCTTCTTGAATGTTAGCACTAATTGCACTAGTTGAGAATGTGATAATGGCCTACAATTATTTAGCAAACTACGATATTTGCAGCATCTTACATTCCATGATGCATTAAAACATAAATCTTCAGAATTAGCAGAGCATTATAATATTGATATTTCAACATTGTAGCATTGATATTTATATGAATATCACTAAACCACAGCTTAGCAAGGTGATAAAAAAAACAAGTTCGAGGCTTTATTTCTTGAGTGATTGAATTGAAAAATTGGGTAGAATCCATATAGTACAGAAGGTGATCATTCGGCCCATCAAGTTTGCTCTGACTCTACGAAAGAGCATCTTACCCAGGCCTACAGAGTGGATACAGAGAGAATGACCCCTCCTGTGGCAAAAAGCCAAACTAGAAGCCATCAATATAAGACAGCCACTTTTTGTTTATTCATTCAGGGGATGTGAGTGTAACTGGGTAGGCCAGCATTTATTGCCCACCCCTAATTACCACTGAGCTGAGGGCATTTAAGAGTCAGCCACCTTGTTGTGGGTCTGGAGTCACGTGTAGGCCAGACCAGGTTATGATGGCAGATCTTCTCCCCTAAAGGACATTAATGAACAAGATGGGTTTTTACAACAATCGATTCATGGTAATCATTAGACTTAATTCCAGATTAATTCAAATTTCACCATCTGCCATGGTGGGATTCGAACCTGGGTCCCCAGAGCATTACTCTGAGTCTCTGGATTCTTAGTCCACTGACAGTACCACTGCACAACCACCTTCGCCTAAAGAAATTATTTACCAAAGACTGGTGATAATGTGGAATTCACTTCCACAGGAAGTGGTTGAAGTGAATAGTCTAAATGCATTTCTCCTTCTCTCTCTACCAGTCGGTCCTGATGAGGAGGATCTTGCCGTTGAGCCCATGGCAAAAGCTTGTGCATGGAATCTTTTAATTTGGAGTATGCCTTTGTACTGCAGTTACCACACATTCCTGACCAGGGAACACCCCTGCTCTAAATGCCTGCAACAGACACCTCCAGACGCTGAAAGAGGTCCTCATAAGACAGGATATGGCGTTTGACTCATCGATCGACAGTCCCGACGGGCCACAGCGAAAAACCGCACCGACCTCCTCAGAAGACAAACACGGGACACGGTGGACAGAGTACCCTTCGTCGTCCAGTACTTCCCCGGAGTGGAGAGGCTACGATATCTTCTCCGGAGCCTTCAACATGTCATCGATGAAGACGAACATCTCGCCAAGGCCATCCCCACACCCCCACTTCTCACGTTCAAACAACCGCGCAACCTCAAACAGACCATTGTCCGCAGCAAACTACCCAGCCTTCAGAAGAACAGTGACCACAGCAAACTCTGCAAGACGTGCCGGATCATTGACACGGATGCCATCATCTCACGTGAGAACACCATCCAGCAGGTATACGGTACATATTCTTGCGACTCAGCCAATGTTGTCTACCTGATACGCTGCAGGAAAGGATGTCCCGAGGCATGATACATTGGGGAGACCATGCAGACGCTACAACCGCGGATGAATGAACACCACTCGGCAATCACCAGGCAAGAGTGTTCTCTTCCTGTTGGGGAGCACTTCAGCAGTCAAGGGCATTCAGCCTCTGATCTTCGGGTAAGCATTCTCCAAGGCAACCTTCACGACACACGATAACGCAGAATAGCTGAGCAGAAACTGATAACCAAGTTCCGCACACATGAGGACGCCTCAACCGGGATATGGGTTCATGTCACACTATTTGTAACCCCCACGACTTGCCTGGGCTTGCAAAATCTCACGAACTGTCCTGGCTGGAGACAATGCACACCTCTTTAACCTGTGCTTAGCCCTCTCTCCACTCACATTGTCTGTACCTTACTTGATTACCTGTAAAGACTCGCATTCCAACCATTATCTTGTAAATTGAATTTGTGTCTATGTATGCCCTGTTTGTGAACACAACTCCCACTCACCTGAAGAAGAAGTGACACTCCGAAAGCTTATGCTACCAAATAGACCTTTTGGACTTTAACCTGGTGTCGTGAGACTTCTTACTGTGCTTACCCCAGTCCAACGGCGGCATCTGCTGCAGGTGTATTGGAATGACTTACAGGTTGACAAACAACCTGCGTAGCCATGCCACATATTTATCTTCTGAGACCATCACGTCCTGGGGAGCGGGTCAAAGCCAGAGTCTCTGTGTCAGAGAAAGGATGCTAACCACTCCACCATCCTTTGGATGCATTCAAGGGGAAGAGAGAATTCTAGATGAGGAAGAAGAGAGTAGAGGGTGATGATGGTAGATTTAGATAAGGAGAGAGATGGGAGGAGGCTCGACTAGAGCATAAACACTGGTGTGGACTGGTTGGTCCACATGGCCTGTTCTGTACTGTTTTTTCTTGTTTCTGTCTTTCATTTACTCACAGACTCAAGAGTTTCTGTTCTAGAGGCATTTTTAGTTCTGATTAGAGCTTTATGCTGCTGAGGACAGTGGACACCTCAACAACAGTTGCCATCTAAGGAAGGGAAACGCAGCAAGCTTTCATTTTCAAAGCATCCTTTTAGAGTAGACCCCCTGGAATCAGCATCTCTGTTCTCATTAGTCAAGCAGGCTGAGCTTTCTGTCCAGCTTTGGTCTCCTCTCTGTCCCGTTCACTTCCTCCTGTACACTCGTGGTCAGTGCATCAGGCTATATATCAACCTCATCTCAATATGTTCAAATCCCTTTGTGTGCTTTCAAAGTTAATGTGAGGGACTGTGTATTATGAAATAAAAGACTTACCTGCTGCCCCCAACTGTTCATCTTGTGGGACATTTGGAAGGAGAGAAGAGGAATACGTATTAGTCTGGTGGTTTGATGGTGAAGTTTTAAAAGCAGCTCTCTGATGAATGAGTGCCATGGAATTGCTAATCAGCGTGAACATTATTGTGGAGAGGGAACAGAGTCAATGTTTTGAGTCAGGATGACCCTTGGTCAGAGCGGCTCTAACGAAGAGTCATCCTGACTCAAAACATTGGCTCTATTCTCTCTCCACAGATGCTGTCAGACCTGTTGAGATTTTGTAGCATTTTCTGTTTTTGTTTCAGATTTCCGCATCCATGGTATTTTGCCTGGAAGAGTTACTGTCTACTTTTAATATTCATTTCTGGCACTGGCAAAGCCGTATTTATTTTTCCTCCTTACTTGCCCTCAGACGGTGATGGGCCATCTCGAATGGCATTTGTTTGTACAATTGAGGATGTAAGAGCCCTGGCGTTAGTTGAAGTGGAAATCGGAGCTGCGAGGACTCATTGCTATTTGTTGGAGTTTGCTGCGACCAGATTGCCTTCTTTGCTTCCTAAATTACAACAATGACCATGCTTCAATAGTACTTCATTGGCTGTGAAGAGCTTTGGAACATCCTGAGGTTTGTGAATGGTTCTATACAAATGCAGCAGAGCATAGCAAGAATCAGCATGGTGGAAAAAGTTGATTCTCCCAGAGCTGGAGACTGACAGCATTTCTGCAGTTTATGAGTCATTTTAACACCAGCGAGGACAAATGGTGACTGCAGTCTAGTTAAATGTTCCTTTCCTCGCCAGGTTCCAACACTGCGCCCAATGGAGTATGACTCAAATTATATCACAAAGCAGGAACCAGCATAAATTATCTACCTCAGAGGATAGCTGTTGTTTCGCTGCTTTTATACGACAGCCAATTTTAAAAATATCATTACATAGCTTCTTTGAAAAAGTTTGAAAAAGCTGGAGCAATCAGGCTATTATTAGCACATCATCCAGAATTTATTATTTCATTGAAGAAGACTTGGAAAACTTCTTGGCAATACTTGAAAATCAAATGGTGAAAGGGAGGGAGAATCTTAAAACATTCACCATCGCCAAGGAAAAGGTACAGGGAAAACTCTTAGACTTAAATGTTGACAAGTCCCCAGGACCTGATGGCCTACATTCTAGGATCTTTAAATAAGTGGTTACAGAGATAGTAAGGCATTGGTTCTAATCTTCCTGAATTCCTTAGGATCTAGAATGTTCCCAATGAATTGGAAAATAACAAATGTAACACCTTTATTCAAGAAAGGAGGGATAATAGAAAGCAGGAAACTATAGGCCAGTTAGCCTAACATCTGCCGTAGGGAAATTGCTAGAATCTATTATCAAGGAGCAAGATACTCAGAAAATCCTAATGGGATCAGGCAGAGTCAACATGGTTCTGTGAAAGGGAAGTCATGTTTAAGTAATTTATTAGAGCTCTTTGAGGAAACAACAAGCAAGGTAGATAAAGGGAATCTGCCGATGTAGTGCACTTGGATTTCCAAAAGGGATTTGATAAGGTGCAACATCAAAGGTACTACTCAAGTAATGAAGAAGCCAAGTGGAATGTTGGCATATATTGCAAGAGGAGCAAGATATAAGAGTAAAGATGTTTTTCTACAGCTGGTTAGGGCCTTGTAAGACTGCATCTGGAGTACTGTTTGATCTCCTTGGGCGGGATTTTCCAGCCTTGCTCGTCCCAAGACTGGAAAGTTCGGCTCGAGGTCAACAGAACTTTGTATGGTCTGTGTCCCGCCCGTTACGATTCCCGTGGCTGACAGGATGGGAAAATCCTGCCCCTTATTTGTAAAAGGATTTAACTGCATTAGAAGCAGTTCAGATAAGGTTCACTTGACTGATATTTGGGATGAAAGGTTTATCGATGAAGAATGGTTCAACAGGTTGGGCCTGTACCAAGTGGGCTTTTGAAAATGAGAGATGATCTGATAGAAACAAATAAGACCCTGAGGGGACTGGATAGGATGGCTGTTTCCTCTCGTTGGCGATACCAGAACTAGGTGACACAGTTTAAAAATAAGAATAATTTAAGATGGAGGTTAGGAGAATGTTTTTCTCTCAGAAGGTTGTTAGTCTATGGAATTCTCTTTCCCCAGAAAGCAAAGCTGGGTCATTGAATTTATTGAAGGCTGGGTTAGATAGATTTTTGATAGACAAAGCAGTCAGGGTTATGGGAGGTAGAAAGGAATGTGGAGTTGAAGCCCAATCAGATCAACCATGATCTTATCAAATAGTGGAACAAGTTTGAAGGGTTGAATGGCCTACACCTGCTCCTAAATCCTTTGTTCCTATGAATTCCATTTTGCTATCACTTGTGTAAATGAGCTTTAAGACCCTGATATTTTCCCCTATATTGTTTGATCCGACATGGAGCAGTGTCACTAGGTCCCTTGAAGATTTCTTCAGCATCACTTTGAATCTATTTCAATATGTGTTAGTCCAGCTCCCAATAGGCAGCTCAACATCTGTAGCAATTTTCCTTACAATTGTTACAGCCCATGTGGCTTGGGGAGATGCGGGTGAGGGGCTATATTTTATGAGACGGTGACAGCCCCTTTAAGAACTAGCGGGATGGGGGGCGATTCTCCCAAAAGTGCTGAATTGATGGGAAAACTGGTCTAGATCACGGCTGTTTTTTCAGTGCAACTTTAGACTGGAATCCCCCCACTCTGTGCAATACAGAGATCACAATCGGAAATCTCATTAAAAGCCAGAGGGGGTGGGGGGAGGGTCTATTCATGCTGGGGTCTGACAGTTCTGGAACTCTGCGCATGCGCAGTGGTCCCAATCTGTCAATCTCCCCATTTGCTGGCCAGCTCGATCACTAGCCAGCCAGGGACCACAGCAATGTTGTCCCTCCAGCCCCCCACAGCCCAATCACGGTCCCCATGACAATTCCTGGGCCAGCCCTGGTGCCCCCCACCCCCCTCCCCCGATGTCCAGCCCATCCCTCCCAGCAGTGACGATCCCCCACCCCCCTCACCCCAGCAGATCCCTCCCCCCCCCCCGCTGACCCACCCCGGAGTCAGACCCCCCCCAGCAGACCATTACCGAGCTTCTCTCCCCCCCCCACCCCCACCAGCCAGCCTGCCCCAATCACTGGCCTCCCTCCGGCCCAGACCGATTGCCATGCAGAGTAGCAGTGGGACCCCCTACCCCCACCAATCACCCCTCGGCCCCGTCCACAATAGGCCTTGGCACTGCCCAATGCCCGATGGGCTGTGCCAAGGTGCCTCCTGAGCATGGGCACTTTGCCCCTTGGGCAGTGCCGGGGGCACAGGCTGGCATTGCCAGGGTGCCCTTGCCCAGGGGGCACTACCCCCCGCCGCCTGACCCCCTGGGGGACCCCGATTGCCCCTCTTCACTCCGCCGGGGTCTCCCGCTAGTTCCCCGAACGTGGGGAGCTACTCTAAACCCTGCCGAAATGAAGTACTCCTGGCGGGGTGGGAGATGCTATCGGGCCCGGCAAGTTCTGTGTTGGGCCTGATAAACACATGCAAAATATATTTAAAATACATTTTAAAAAGATTTAAATGACTTACCTCTCTTCCCATCAGTTTCCAGCGCGGTCCTGATTACGACTGTTCCCTGGCTCTGGGAGACGCGCATGCGTTTCCGATGCATGCACGAATCCCGCAAAATGGCCGACGTCGCGCAACTCCTGATCGGACCCACCAGAAAAGTTGCGGGTCGCAATGGGAGAATCAGGCCCTAGATTTCTCTGGGAGATTATTTCTGGTAAAGCACCTTCCTTCCAGGAACTGATCGGTTTCCTGAGAGATGAACAATTGGAAAAGAATCAACAAGAAGTTAATTATAGGGGTCACTGGATTGTGGATGCAGTTTTATTTTCAAGCAGGATTTTGGCTAATAACAGGCTTGCTGAAGGGAACACCTCTTACAAGCAGGATTCATTTGAAATTCTGTGTGTGTGAATAGAAGAGTCTCAATGTCTTGGGAACTCTAGAACTCCTGACAGTGAGATAGCCAAGTTCAGAAGAGAGAGTTTTAAAGCTAAGACTCCAGCGTTAAAAAATCTTAAAACCAGGAGAGCCCTGATATGAGGCGGCCATGCTTAATATGCTAGTGATACCTGTGTTGAACAGCAGTTTACAACAATGGACATTTGGAGGAGATTTGAAGGGACAATCTTGCCAGCAGTAAGTGGCAGGGAGAATAAATTTCAATCCTTGTGCGAATCTTTGAAACAGAATTCAGATAAAGTGATCAATATTCCAATTTCTGGTAAGTGCCTGAAATGAACTAATTGAGGGTTAGTCAAATGAATGTAGAAGGAAATTTGTGTTAACGTGTTTGACTTAGAATAGAATTAACTGAGTTCTTTATACTTTAAATATCTTTCACATGACTGACTATTACAGCTCATAATTAGTATTCATGCTCCTTGATTTCGGTGTAGTCATTTTTCACCTTCACCCCCAATCACCGGCCCAGACATCACCCTCCCCACCCCCTTTTTGCCAGCCTGGGCATCACCCCAACCCCCCAGTGGCCACCCCCACCGATCTAGCCCCCCATCCTCTGCAGAGTTCCTCCCCCTTCCCTTCCTTCCCCCACTGCAGAGCTCCCTCATTACCTGCCACCTGTCATGGCTTCATCCTTTTTCAGGCCCCACCCCCTCAGGCCATGCCCTCTCAGACCCCATCCTCCTCAGGACCCACACCATTGGAACTGCCCTTGGCACTTCCAAAGTGCCCAGTGGGCAAAACCAGGCTGACACTGCCCAAGGGGCATTGCCCAGTCTTAACCCATTGGTGGGGATGATACCTGATCCTCCCCGGTGAGGACCTTGGCCAGTGAGGTGGTAATTTCAAGTGAGCCCAGGCAATAGCATCCAGTACTCACGAATAACATGCAAAGCATGTCAAGAATATTTAAATTGGTTTTGCGTCCTTTTGGAGTGCGAAGCCGATTTTTCCGGCAAATCAGTGCCGGTAACATCGCAAGAGGTGAAAAATCAGGCACGATCCTGATTTTTCACCTCTCATTTGAACTTACCGGCTCACCTCATTGATCGATTGGCAGGACGAGCCAGTAAGCTCGCAGCCACAATGCTTTGGCCTCATCTATTCTCTGTAGTAGCGAATTCCACAGGCTCACCACTCTCTGGGTGAAGAAATCTCTCCTCATCTCAGTCCTAAGTGGTTTACCCAGTATCCTAAGACTGTGACCCCTGGTGCTGGACTCCCCCACCATCAGGAACATCCTACTTGCATCTATTCTGTCTAGTCCCATTAGAATTTTATAGGTTTCTATGAGATCCCCCTTTATTCTTCTGAAGTCCAGCAAATATAATTTGAACCAACTCAATTTCTCCTCAAACGTCAGCCCTGCAATCCCAGGAATCAGTCCGGTAAACCTTCTCTGCCCTCCCTCGAAAGCAAGAACATCCTTCCTTGGATAAAGAGACCAAAGCTACACACAATATTCCAGGTGTGGTCTCTCCAAGGGCCTTGTATAAATGCGATAAGACATCTCTGCTCCTGTACTCGAATCCTTTCGTTCTGAAGGCCAACATACCATTTGCCTTCTTTACTGCCTGCTGCACCTGCATGCTTACTTTCAGCGACTGGTATTCAAGGACACCAGCTCTTGTTGCATATTCCCCTCTATCAATCTATAGCCATTCAGATAATAATCTGCCTTCCTGTTTTTGCCACCAAAGTGGATACCTCACCCTGAATGTGCATGTATACAAAACCATGAAGTCACAAACAAGCACAGGGATAGTGCCAATCAACACTTCCGATTATTCATCTCACTATCACTGACAGATGTATATATCAAAAAGATAACGGGTCGGAACGTCCAAGCTCCCTAGCATCATATTGGGTGAGGTGGGGGTAACTCATACATGCTTCAAGTTTTTAGGTGTCCAGATTACCAACAACCTGTCCTGGTCCCCCCAGTGCCGACCTATAGTTAAGAAAGCCCACCAATGCCTTTACTTTCTCAGATTAAGGAGATTTGACATATCAGCTACGACTCTCACCAACTTTTACAGATGCACCATAGAAAGCATTCTTTCTGGTTGTATCACAGTTTGGTATGGCTCCTGCTCTGTCCAAGACTGCAAAAAACTTCAAAAAGTCGTGAATGTAGCCCAATCCATCACACAAACCAGCCTCCCATCCATTGACACTGTCTACACTTCCTGCTGCTTTGGCAAAGCAGCCAGCATACTAAGGACCCCGTGCATCCCGGACATTCTCTCTTCCACCTTCTTCCGTCAGGAAAAAGATACAAAAGTCTGAGGTCACTTACCAACCGACCCAAAAACAGCTTCTTCCCTGCTGCCATCAGACTTTTGAATGGACCTACCTCGCATTAAGTTGATCTTTCTCTACACCCTAGCTATGAGTGTAACACTACATTCTGCACCTTCTCCTTTCCTTCTCATTGTATGGTATGTTTTGTCTGCATAGCGCGCAAGAAACAATACTTTTCACTGTATACAAATACATGTGACAATAATAACTCAAATAAAATCATATCCTCTCACCCCATGCCTGTTGTGTACTACCTTATACTGCATTCAGTTTATAAACATTTCTGATGTGGAGCAAGTCGTAAGTTTCTAATTATTGTCTAATGAGTAACCCTCTGAATCTCCAAAGTCTGTCCACCATGTACACTCTCTCGTTTCCTTCTCTATGAACGGTATGCTTTGTCTGTATAGTGTGCAAGAAACAATATTTTTCACTGTATACTAATACATGTGACAATAATAAATCAAATCAAATCAAGTCAAACTGTGCTGGGGAATCTCTTTCAGAGCTTCACAGGTAAGGGTTTTCAAGGCAATTACCTAAACTTTCTCTGGACAATTGCCCTGTGCTGGGAATCATCTGATAATGTGACGTAAATCGCAAAATTTGAATGGTTCTACCAGGGTTATACAAATAGTTACTCAGAAAGAGTGAGAACAATTAAAACTTCTTCTAACATCTGGGTAACTATTATAAAGGCGTTCCCCTCCCCCTCTTCCCACCCCCACTGGACCCCTAACCCCCCAGGGGACTGCACCACCCCTCCGACTAGCCGCACCCACCTCTCCCCATGGTATTCCTGAATTCCTGACCCCCATGGGGGTCACATCTGGAGTTGAGCTCTTTTGTCTTTGTTTGAACCAATGCTGCAATGAGTGACCCTGGCGAAACCCAAACCGGGCATCACTGAACAGGTTATTGCGGAGCAGGTGCTGCTTGATGGCACTGTTAATGACCCCTTTCATCACTTTACTGATGATCAAGAGTAGACCGATGGGATGGTAATGGGCCGGGTTGGATTTGTCTTGCTTTTTGTGTACAGGACATACCTGGGCAATTTTCCACATTGCTGGATAGATGCCAGTGTTGTAGCTGTAATGGAACAGCTGGCTAGGGGCATGGCAAATTCTGGAGCACAAGTCTTCAATACTATTGCTAGAAATATTGCCAGGGCCCATATCCTTTGCAGTATCCAGTGTCTTCAGTTGTTTCTTGATATCATGTGGAGTGAATGGAATTGGCTGAAGACTGGCATCTGTGATGCTGGAGACATGCAAAGATAGTTGTAATGGATCATCCACTTGGCACTTCTGGCTGAAAGTGCCTCAGCCTTAACTTTTGCACTGATGTACTGGGTTCTCCCATCATTGAGGTCAAGGATATTTGTGGAGTCTCCTCCTCCAGTGAGTTATTTAATTGTTCACCACTATTCACAGCAGGATGTGGCAGGGCTGCTGACAGGGAGAAAATGTTCCCACTGGCAGCAGGATTGAGAACCAAAGGCTACCCCTTGAAGGTGATTGGTCTGAGAAACAACAGCAACATGAGGGAAGCCTTTTTAACACAGCAGTTAAAAAGTATGGAGTATGGTGGAAGCAGATTCGATCATGGCTTTCAAAAGAGCATTGGACGATTTTCTGGTGAAAACATAATTGCATGCTAAAGGGAGAAGGCTCTCAGTGAGATTAGCTAGCAATGAACCAAATGACCTTTTTTATTGGAACCATTCTATGATTCCTTAATTCTATTTATGGTCTGTATTCAGTCACCTGACATGACTTCCTTCATCTTGTATCATTTCAGCCATGAAATAATGCAATTGAGCCATCCCAAAACCAGCATTATTTTTAAAGCATTCTGCCACGTACCACTGATGCTGGTATCTACTTTGCCAATTTCCTTACATTTCTGTAGCTGTTTGACACCTATCTTTCTGATTAACTTTTTATCAACTATCTTAGTATCACCGTCTATGGTTCAGTGAAATTTTTTTACTTATGCTTCTGCCTGTTGGTATGTGTTCCCTGTTGCTATATAAATGCAAGCTATTGCATGAAGCGGTGGTCACAGATGCACATCAATGTATAGTATTGTAATTTAAGTATGTGGTCAGTAATTTGGTACATCATTTCACCTTGCTTTTTCCTAAACACAGTATTGCAATATTCACATGCAATTCTCCAAAGTAAAATGTTATTTTGCATTTAATGTTTTTTTGTGCCTTGAAATTCTTTGACATATTGCTAATAATGTTTTAGAATGATATTCTCACGGAATATAGAATTTATTCCATGCTGATAAGATAGCAACTCAGCAGAACCACTTTGTCATGAGCTAGTTATGGTCAAAGTGATTTAAATACTTGAGCATTCGATCTCTGCACAAGTGAAGGCTGACTGTAACCATAGTGATTCACACAATTGTTGTATGCAAGAAAACGGTTACCATCCAATGGGATCAAACTCCACCAAAATACAAGCTTATTTTCATATTTGATGAAATATCAAATAAGGGCAGGTTTATTCCTCCAGTGAAGGAGATCTGTACCAATGCTTCACCTGTTGTAGTTCTATTTTGTGGCTCAGATTGAGAATCATGCATCTGATATGGTATGTATAAAGGTTTAACATTGCTTCAGGGTTTAAGAAAAATGCCAAAGAAAGTAGTAACTCCATAGATTTTCTTTAATCACTACTATTTAGATTGTAATATCTGATGCAAATAAAAACTGATTTTTAAACATACCTTACAAAAGCTATAATCTATAATACACTAGGGTTTACAATACAATCAGCTTCATTTTAATGGCACCATCTTAACAATTTGTTATTGCTGGGTAGTTTACAAAATGGAGTCATAATCAATCACTCCATTCTTTGCTATTGTTTTACAGAATAATTGATAAAGCAAAACTTCTTGCGCATATTGATCAAGGAGCATTCGGAAATCTTCCCCACCTGAGATACATGTAAGAGAAGTTCTTCATTTTTCATAACTATATACTGTGTATTTTTGCGTCAATATGATAAACGGGCATTACTGGCACAATCAATTATCTAGTAAGATAGTTTCCAAAGTTTGGAGCTGAACTGTGATAATCCTCATGGCCTGCACGGGGAAATCACTGATTGACCGCCCTGTCGGACTTGTTGAATTCAAGCTCCCTGGGGATTGGTAAGTCACTAACCAGGTGGAACTCATATAGCAAGTATAAAGCAGGCCCCTGAGTGGGTCCATTATTGTATTATCCTGGTTGGGACCTGTTTGTGTTCACCACAGGCTTGTGGGGTTTTTTTTTGCTTTACTGAATTTTGTGCAATAAAGCACTGTTCCTTTACAGCTGATTTCTGGCAGGGGGTGGGGGGGGGGGGGTGGGTGGGTGGGTGGGGGGGGGGGGGGGGGGGGTGAGAGGGGTGGGGGGGCACGATTCTCCCAAAAAAATGTAAGTGCAATTCATGATGTTTTTCCAGTGGGAGTACACACTCAAATCTCCCACACTCTGCGCAATGCAGAGTCACCAATCGTGAATATCATTAAAAGCTCAGGGCGGGGGCAGGGCCTATTCACGCCGGAGTCTGACGGTTCCGGGCCTCTGCACATGCGCAGTGGACCCGACCTGTCAGCCTTCCCAGAGCTGGCCAGTCCAGGACCCTTGCAATGCTGACCCCCCAGCACCTCCCCCCGCCCCCCCCCCCCCCCCCACCCCCCACACAACCCGATCGCGGCCCCACAAGCATTCCCGGGCTGGCCCTGACCTCCTCCCCAACATCGTCTCGGAGCACCCCGATCTCCAGCACCCCCCCCCACCCCCAGCAGTGACAATCCCTCCCCTACCGACTCCCACCCTGGCGGACACCCCCACGGGAGGCAGATCCCCTCTCCCCCCCCCCCCCCCAGGAGGCTGGCCCCCCCGGCAGACCACTAACCTCCCCTGCCCGCCCCAATCGCTGGCCTCCCTCTAGCCCCGACTGATCCCAATGCAGAGTGGCAGCAGGACCCCCCACCAACACCGATCGCCCCCTATAGGACCATAAGACCATAAGACATAGGAGCAGAATTAGGCCACTCGGCCCATCAAGTCTGCTCTGCTATTCAATCATGGCTGATATTTTTCTCATCCCCATTCTCCTGCCTTTTCCTCATAACCCCTGATCCCCTTATTAATCAAGAACCTATCTATCTATGTCTTAAAGGCACTCAATGACCTGGCCTCTACAACCTTCTGCGGCAAAGAGTTCCACAGATTCACCACTCTCTGGCTGAAGGAATTCCTCCTCATCTCTGTTTTAAAGGTCATCCCTTTAGCTTGAGGTTATGCCCTCTGGTTCTAGTTTTTCCTACTCGTGGAAACATCCCCTCAATATCCACTCTATCCAGGCCTCGCAGTATTCTGTAAGTTTCAATAAGATCCCCCCTCATCCTTCTAAACCCCAACGAGTACAGACCCAGAGTCCTCAACCATTCCTCACAGACAAGCTCTTCATTCCAGGGATCATTCTTGTGAACCTTCTCTGGACCCTTTCCAAGGCCAGCACATCCTTCCTTAGATATGGGATCCAAAACTGCTCACAATACTGCAAATGGGGTCTGACCAGAGCCTTATACAACCTCAGAAGTACATCCTTGCTCTTGTATTCTAGCCCTTTCGACATGAATTCTAACATTGCATTTGCCTTCCTAACTGCCGATTGAACCTGCACGTTAACCTTAAGAGAATCTTGAACAATGACTCCCAAGTCCCTTTGTGTTTTTGATTTCCTCAGCATTTTCCCATTTAGAAAATAGTCTGAGCCTCCATTCCTCCTTCTTCCTCCTGCCCGACCCCTGGGGGAGGCCCTGATTTCCCCCCCTTCACTCCAGCGGGGTCTCCTGCTGGTTCACTGAACGTGGGGAGCTACTCTAAACCCCGACGGTGTGAAATACTCCTGGCGGGTGGGAGAGGCTATCGGGCCTGGAGAATTCAGCCCCGGGCCCAATAATGACATTTAAATTACATTAAAAACAGATTAAGATCACTAAATTAGTCTTCCCGCCAGTTTCCAATGTGGTCTCGACTGCGTCAGGTCTCCATCAGTGAGAGATGTGCATGCGTTGGGAACTGTTGTGGGAAAAATGCCACTTGTGAGTCAGACTTGAAGGTTTTTTGACTCAGTATGTAGACAGGCCAACTAGAGGTGAGGCTATATTGGATCTGGTGCTGGGAAATGAGCCAGACCAGGTGCTAGACTTGGAAGTTGGTGTGCATTTTGGTGATAGTGACCACAATTCGGTTACGTTCACCTTAGTGATGGAAAGGGATAGGCATGAACCTCGGGCCAGTGGTTTTAGCTGGGGGAAGGGTAATTATGAGGCTATTAGGAGAGAATTAGGAAACATAGGTTGGACTAGGAGATTACAGGGACTGGGAACGTCCGACATGTGGAGTTTTTTCAAGGAGCAGCTACTGCGAGTCTGTGATAGGTATGTCCCTGTCAGGCAAGGAGGAATTGGTAGGGCTAGGGAACCGTGGTGCACCAAAAAAGTTTCTTTGTTGGTTAAAAAGAAAAAGGAGGCTTATGTTCGGATGAGACGTGAGCACTCGGGTAGTGCACTAGAAAGCTTTAGATTGGCTAAGAGGGAGTTGAAGAGCGAGCTTAGAAGGGCTAAAAGGGGACATGAGAAGACTTTGGCGGATAGGGTTAAAGAGAATCCTAAGGCGTTCTATAGGTATGTCAAGAACAGAAGGTTGGTTAGGGCAAGTTTAGGGCCAGTTATAGATGGCAGAGGGAAGTTATGTGTGGAACCGGAGGAGATTGGTGAAGCATTGAACCAATATTTCTCTTCGGTGTTCACGCAAGGGGACATGAATATAGCTGAGGAGGACACTGGGTTGCAAGGGAGTAGAATAGACAGTATTACAGTTGATAAGGAGGATGTGCAGGATATTCTGGAGGGTCTGAAAATAGATAAATCCCCTGGTCCGGATGGGATTTATCCAAGGATTCTCTGGGAGGCAAGAGAAGTGATTGCAGAGCCTCTGGCTCTGATCTTCAGGTCGTCGTTGGCCTCTGGTATAGTACCAGAAGATTGGAGGTTAGCGAATGTTGTCCCATTGTTTAAGAAGGGGAACAGAGACTTCCCCGGGAATTATAGACCGGTGAGTCTCACTTCTGTTGTCGGCAAGATGTTGGAAAAAATTATAAGGGATAGGATTTATAGTTATTTGGAGAGTAATGAATTGATAGGTGATAGTCAGCATGGTTTTGTGGCAGGTAGGTCGTGCCTTACTAACCTTATTGAGTTTTTTGAGAAAGTGACCAAGGAGGTGGATGGGGGCAAGGCAGTGGACGTGGTATATATGGATTTTAGTAAGGCGTTTGATAAGGTTCACCATGGTAGGCTTCTGCAGAAAATGCAGATGTATGGGATTGGGGGTGATCTAGGAAATTGGATCAGGAATTGGCTAGCGGATAGGAAACAGAGGGTGGTGGTTGATAGTAAATATTCATCATGGAGTGCGGTTACAAGTGGTGTACCTCAGGGATCTGTTTTGGGGCCACTGCTGTTTGTAATATTTATTAATGATCTGGATGAGGGTATAGTTGGGTGGATTAGCAAATTTGCTGATGACACCAAAGTCGGTGGTGTGGTAGACAGTGAGGAAGGGTGTCGTAGTTTGCAGGAAGACTTAGACAGGTTGCAAAGTTGGGCCGAGAGGTGGCGGATGGAGTTTAATGCGGAGAAGTGTGAGGTAATTCACTTTGGTAGGAATAACAGATGTGTTGAGTATAGGGCTAACGGGAGGACTTTGAATAGTGTGGAGGAGCAGAGGGATCTAGGTGTATGTGTGCATAGATCCCTGAAAGTTGGGAATCAAGTAGATAAGGTTGTTAAGAAGGCATATGGTGTCTTGGCGTTTATTGGTAGGGGGATTGAATTTAGGAGTCGTAGCGTTATGTTGCAACTGTACACAACTCTGGTGCGGCCGCACTTGGAGTACTGTGTGCAGTTCTGGTCCCCACATTACAGGAAGGATGTGGAGGCTTTGGAGAGGGTGCAGAGGAGGTTTACCAGGATGTTGCCTGGTATGGAGGGGAGATCCTATGAGGAGAGGCTGAGGGATTTGGGATTGTTTTCGCTGGAAAGGCGGCGGCTAAGAGGGGATCTTATTGAAACATATAAGATGATTAGAGGTTTAGATAGGGTGGATAGTGATAGCCTTTTTCCTCTGATGGAGAAATCCAGCACGAGGGGGCATGGCTTTAAATTGAGGGGGGGTAGTTATAGAACCGATGTCAGGGGTAGGTTCTTTACCCAGAGGGTGGTGAGGGATTGGAATGCCCTGCCAGCATCAGTAGTAAATGCGCCTAGTTTGGGGGTGTTTAAGAGATCCGTAGATAGGTTCATGGACGATAAGAAATTGGTTTAGGTTGGAGGGTCACAGTTTTTTTTTTTAACTGGTCGGTGCAACATCGTGGGCCGAAGGGCCTGTTCTGCGCTGTAATGTTCTATGTTCTATGTTCTATGTTCTATGTTTCAACAATACAGTTTTATTTAACAAAGCTTCGTGGAGAAAAGGCACTAACAAGCAGCAAAACCTTCTCACAATGAGACAATAGGAGCGGTCCATCTTTATACCCTTTACACAATAGATGGACCGGACATCTAGCCATTATCACATCGTTGTAATCAAGTAGGTGATCGATCATGAAACACATCAACACATCGTTCTAGACAAATACAGACAGATACAGACATAAACATGTTAACATCGCATTGTTCCATGAATGGATACATTTCCTACGTCAGTGACTATCAATGACTTTAGTTTCGGTCTATTCATACAGTAGTTGACAGTAATTGGTTTTCCTGCAGTTATGTATTCGCGATCCCACCTGTAGTTAATCTCATTATTTATCCCTATTGTCCTTATCTTTAAGCCCTGGCTGGCTTCCTGTAAAATTTGATTCCTGCATGTTTAACTTTGGATAGCTGTCTGTCCTTTATGTTTTAATCTCAGGTGGCTGTTTGTACTGAAAGTCAGTGTCTGTTTAATGTCTCTTTCCCAGGTGACTGTTTATGTGTCAGGCCATCATCTTATGTGTACCCATCTGTATATTTTTCCTCCTTCAGGAACACATGCGCGAATCCCGCAAATCGGCACACGCGCGCGTCTCCCAACCTGACCCAGCAAACAATTAGCGGGTCGCGATGGGAGAATCACCCCCCCCCCCCCTGGAGTTATTATATGAATCCTAAAGGGGAGGAGAAATAAAGCAGATGTTCTATATTTTATATTGATGATAAAATCCAATGGCCCCGATATTTTTATGAAAATTGGGAAGATGCGGGTGAAGCCAGAAACTGCTGAAGAACCCGATGATTGGGGATGTAGCGAATATTTTTCTTTTGTTTCCCACACAGCAGCAGAGCTAGTTGATATGCTGGCTGGTGACTGGGCAGATAAACCAGCCCCCTGCTGAGTGATTAGGTGGGTGAAGGAGAAGGTTAGAAGACAGATTAGAAACTTATGATGGGGCCTCTAGAACACATTGCACTACCTGTTTGAATCTCAGAATAAACAATTGGATTGGGCTCCACTGGGATGTGTGGGAATACACTATGTTTAGGATTTGTGGCTCATCCCAATTGACTTTGTGGTGCTGTCTCATCTTACTGGCCTCTGTGATACATTAGGCTGGATTTTACTATAGAAGTAATGGCGAGGCTGACAGTGCTAAGTAGGATGGCATGGTGGCACAGTGATTAGCACTGCTGCCTCAGAGCACCAGGGATGTGGGCTTGATTCCTGGCTTGGGTAACTGTGTGGAGTTTGCATGTTCTTCCCGGGTCTGCATGGGTTTCTTCCGGGTGCTCCGGTTTCCTCCCACAGTCCGAAAGATGTGCTGGTTAGGTGCATTGGCCATGCTAAATTCTTCTTCAGTGTACCTGAACAGGACCCGGGGTTTTTCACAGTAACTTCTTGGAGTGTTAATGTAAGCCTACTTGTGACTAATAAATAAACTTTATTATTAAATTGTGAATCCAACAAATGAGTCCAGCAGTTGGACAGTGAATTGTAGAAATCCAGAGGTTGCTGAGTGCGTTAGATTCCGCCCCTCCACAGGCTGCAAAATAATTACGAGGATTTTATGACCTCGCTTAAGTGAGACTCGTAAAATCCACCCGAGGCCAACGGAGAATTCCGTTCTGCGTTCCCGTAAAATTCCGGCCAATATCTCGCCCAAAGAATTGGGATTGAAATACATGGAATGATGAATAGTTGTAATAGATGCCCTCGAAACTCTCCAGGAAACGTGCGACTTGTTCAGGCCAGTGTAAGTAAATTTTAAGAGACGTGATAAATGTTAATTACCTCCTGAATAACAATTCCGGCACTGAAAATAATGTTTGCTTGTGTGGAGTCTCATTCTTCCATGATGCAATTATGGTTGGAGATTTTGAAACTTCTTTTTTTAAATCCTTTTTTACTTTTGCTTTCTGTACTTTTTATCGTCCTTTCCTGACCTAAACCTTCTTTCACTCTTTTTATATCACTTTCTGTAGCTGATTTGCCATTTTATTAAATGTTCCAACTGATAGTTATTGATTTAGACACTGTAGGCGGGATTCTCCCGCGTGGTCAACATCCTGTTGTTATTTCTGGATCTCAACCCCATTGAAGGTCAGCATTTTATGGGAGGTGACCAATGATCATAGAATCCCTACAGTGCAGAAGGTGCCATTCGGTCCATCGAGTCTGTACCAACTCTCTGACTGAGTATTCTATCCAGGTCCTCTCCCCGTCCTGTAACCCCACACATTTACCATGGCTAATCTATCTAACCTGCACATTTTGGGACACTAAGGGGCAATTTAGCATGGCCAATCCACCTAACCTGGATTGTTGGAGGAAGCCAGAGCACCCGGAGGAAATCCGCACAGACATGGGGAGAACATGCAGGCAGTCACCCAAGGCTGGAATTGAACCCGGGCCCCTGGAGCTGTGAGAGCAAAGATGCTAACCACTGTGCCAACGTGCCACTTCCGAAATATCCATTCAATTAATGATGATGCATGTGATTAGGAGGCAGGAGCTGGAAGTGGCAAGCCCCATTTAAATGGCACCCATCAATGTGGCCATCAGAAATGGCCTCTTCCTGCTCCTATTTCTTATGATCATTGGGTTCGGGTGACTTTTCATGTTTTTCACAGTGTAACCCACCCAGAACTCCTCCTGACCATGGTGTGGCATGATGTGGAGATGCCGGCGTTGGACTGAGGTAAACACAGTAAGAAGTTTAACAACACCAGGTTAAAGTCCAACAGGTTTATTTGGTAGCAAAAGCCACACAGGCAGTCAGGATTAATAGTGAATTTAGTATACTTATAACACGTTAAAGATCTTGCATGGAGTCTGCACTTCCTATCATTGTCATTTCTTTCAGGCAGCGTACTTTAGTATGCCCTCCAATGAACCTTGTGCAATGCTACTCAGGAAAACTATTGAGACAGATTTCAAATATGACACAGATACACCTGTAAATGTTGTTCCGTTTTTAAAGGAAGTAATACTTTCCAATGTATAGAGAAACAGCTCCCACAATCAAATGACCTTCTAACTGATTTTAGTCATCACATTATTAAGGAAAGATAGTCTGGCCTCTTAATTGGCTTAAAGAACTGTCTAAGAACAGTTAGCCTCAACTGAAGGAAGACACAACAATTGCACATTACTGCCTTAAAGCAACATATAGACTGCTGCACGTTGACATAAAAAGTATACATTGAATGCTTTATAATGTATGGTTCCATTGTTGTATGACTGCATATCTTCTGACCAATGATGACCGATACCACAGGAGATGTTAGTATAATTAGAACAATCCAGACCACAGACCAGAACAAATTGACCAGTTATCCTAATTTGGCAACTAAATCCCTCAGGGTAAAAGCTATTGTCAAAGTTGACCAGATACTGGCTGGAGAAGGAGCACATTCAGCTTGTAGTGTGCTTTGCTATGGACCTGTGGTCCTAGATCAACGCTTAGTTATTCTGAAGTTACAACATCTGTCTTCAACATGGCTGTGTCAGGTTTCATGGGCTATTTGTCCATAATAGGGCAGGCTCTCAAGATGGAGGAAAACATCTGCTGGGTATTTGGGGATTGGAAAATTGTAGGGGGCTGAGTTATACAGGGCATTGGATTCCCTGCCCACTCCACAACCCCCCCCCCCCACCACCACCCTGCCTCTCCTCCTACCCCTTTCCCCAGTTAGAAAGTCAGGGAGAATCTGCCAAGGGGAACAATAGCTGCCCCGCAGCCATTTAATGGCCACTTAATCATTAATAAATCAGAAGCAGAAATCTACCCTTCTGCATCAGGAAGTCCCACCTTATATCCCTTCAGGATGAAGGCATGTGGCATTGGGTCAAGGTTTTGGTCAATGTTTGAGGGTTTCACAGGTGGTAAGTTGGCAGACTCTGGTGAGGGGTGGGGGGGGGGGCGGGGGGCAGGGTGGGGTTGCATCGAGAGGGCTGGGAGTCTGCGGTTTGAGAGGTCATGGGGAGGTCAACCTGGAGAGGGGACCTCAGGAAGGGGGCACTTTGATGAGATTGGGGGACAGTTAGGGATGGACTTTGATGCCTCTGGGATGTGTTAGAATTTTCAAAGTGAGGGCTGGAGGAGGGAATTCGGAATCTACTTGCCTTCGGTTAATGGTCTCAGTTTGGAGTTTGTCAATGAGGAGGACCAGAGGTGATAATCAATTCGTAAATCACAAAACCTGTACTGTCTGGTATACATTAAGTGCACAGATGTCGTGTTCAACATGGGGAGTCTTTTTTATATGAGGGGAATCTTTTCCCACTCGGGGACTTTGATATGGAATGGGCGCAGTACCTTTCAGTTGGTCATTTGAATACTTTTGTGAGGTGAGACTGACGGCCCTCCAATGTGCTGCCGACTCTCTTGTGCAATTCTGCATCAGGCCCCATCATGGCTGCCGTCTGCCTTTTCCACCCAGGCCCAGCAGGCAGCTCTTCCCTCGGAGAAAGCTTAGCCCCAATAATTGGGTGCTGAGCTCGCCACAGACTCAATGAGGCCATTTACATTTGAAAATTGCATCACATGAGTGGCACAGATGCGGCACAAGAATCACAATCACAAGCTGAAAATGATTCAGGGCGAGATTCCCAACCCTGCATTGAAAATCAATCTCTTTGTAACTAGACATATCTTGTCACCACACCAAGTATCTGAGTTCTTTGAACGGAAGTGCTCCCTCTTTGCTAGTTTCCCTATATATGTGGGTGGCACGGTGGCACAGCGGTTAGCACTGCTGCCTCACAGCGCCAGGGACCCGGGTTCAATTGTTGTGTCGCGTCACTGTCAGTGCGGAGTTCGCAAATCCTCCCCGTGTTTGCATGGGTTTCCTCCGGGTGCTCCGGTTTCCTCCCACAGTCCAAAAGATGAACTTGTTAGGATGATTGGCTATGCTAAATTGAACTAGTGTCAGTGAGATTAGCAGGGTAAATATGAGGGGTTATGGGAATAGGGCCTGGATGGGATTGTGGTCGGTACAGACTTGATGGGCTGAATGGCCTCCTTCTGTACTGTGGGATCGCATGATTCTATGATAAGCGATGACAGTGTCGTTACTGATTGTTAGACCCAGGTTTTATTTTTCACAACGTATTTCAAAACATTTTCTGCATAAATCATTTTATATCATATGAAGGCACGAAAGCTACCAGTGGGCCAAGCTGACATTGCATGTTTGTACTGAGTTTCTCATTTTCTTGTTCGTCCATTTGGAACAGGAGTAAAGGAACTCTTAATGTGACAAGGACTTTTGAAATGCATTTATAATCTTTATGGTTCAGTGTCATATCATTCATTTTTCCATCATTATATTTTTATTGAGTTTGTTGGCAACTGTGAAAGGTTTTTTAGTCAAGTGACTCAAATCTGGGATTTCATGGTTGGAGTGCTAAAAATAGCTCCTTTGGTTGCATTCTTTCTTTCTTTGATGTGCCAAACCTTTGGAAGTTTCGAGTGTGGCATGGTTTTCAATTGTAAATTTCAAATTGGATATGTGCCCTGCTGAAGTATGGAAATATATATAAGAAGCAAAGAACAAGCTATCCTAGCGACTCCGGCACCTAGTGTAAGCTAACAGTTCTGTTCAGTGCTGAGTGAATGTGGCACTGCCAATGGTTCCACGGTAGCACAGTGGTTAGCACTGCTGCTTCACAGCTCCAGGGTCCCGGGTTCGATTCCTGGCTCGGGTCACTGTCTGTGTGGAGTTTGCACATTCTCCTCGTGTCTGCGTGGGTTTCCTCCGGGTGCTCCGGTTTCCTCCCACAGTCCAAAGATGTGCAGGTTAGGTTGATTGGCCAGGTTAAAAAATTGTCCCTTAGGGTCCTGGGATGTGTGGATTAGCGGGTAAATATGTGGGGGTAGGGCCTGGGTGGGATTGTGGTCAGTGCAGACTCGATGGGCCGAATGGCCTCCTTCTGCACTGTAGGGTTTCTATGATTTTAGATTCCAGTAGTGATTGCGTGTCAAAAGTACTTCATTGGTGGCGGAGGGCCTCTGGAGGATATGGAAGATGCTTCATAAATGTAAGTTTGTTTTTCCTTACGAGGCTATAGCATGGTTGACTGGTGAATATGGAAAAAGCTGACCAGCAATTATTCGTTGGCATGCGATCGTGTCCTATTTACCCTGTACATGGCGCTGTTGGGTGATCTTAGCTTCAGGTTTATTCTGAATGCCATCTTCTCCTACATTGGACCCTGGATGTCTAGTATTGAGTCTGACCACTATCTATTTTCAAGCGTCATGCACTGCTATCTTGCAGGAAGTCTGCTATCAGTGGGGGAGAGAAAAACAGGAAACCTGGACTAAGATGCTCCTGTGGAGAACTGTAAAATTAGTCCAGTTCATAATGGCTTCAATTTTCCTCTATTATGGACCAGGTCCTTCATTTCATTTCTAGTATCACCAATGAACAAGCTTTCATCTGTCTTTCAGATACAAGTCCACTGATCATCTGCTCTTTGCATTATGGAATTGCTATTATCCTACTCTGCACCACCCAGCACCCACTCCCACCATTCACTGAACACCCCCTTCCATTATGAGTGGAAAAACACAGGGTCTGGAATAAACTTTCCACACGCTCCAATCCCCGACCTTAATATGCATCTGAGCATGTACACAACAAGCTTATACAGTTAGGTTGGGTGGGATTTTACAGCCCTTCCCGCCAATGGAATTTTCCAGTCCCACTGAAGTCAGTTGAATTTGGAACGGCTCTCCATAGTTTAGGACTCCGCCCCCACTGCGAAAGGGGTGTAAAATTCTGCCCGTTGTCGGAAGAACCACTCGATGCCTGACAAATGGCATACGCAGCTGCCAGGGCTCCGAGGTACATCAATAAGGGACCAAGCGAGAGAAAATGTTTGGTCATTTCTTGGTATTCTGAGATCCCTAAAGAAAACGTGCTGAAGGAAGAACCAAATTCGATCACAGAGAGAATTTACTGCATCATTGTTTCTGAAGAACACAATTCAAATTTTAAAAAGAGGATTATGAGTTTCATTGAACTAGCTGACCGTAGTATTTTGTAAACCTTATGATCTTCAGGGAATATAAATCAGAATTGGATCTGAATATGTTAATGAATTATAATCTGTAGTAACCTTTAAAAAGGCACTTATCTTTGAAGAACCAAAGGATAAAATAGGTTTCTAAAAGATTTATTAATACTATTGATATTCGATGGATGAAGTCATTAATTATACTTTAATTGCAGTCATAATTAGGTAAATCGCAAAAAAAATTACAACATTTAATCTTAACGATTCAGCTTATATTTTCCATCAATAGCATCTTAATATATTCAGCTGATTAAGTTGTACTTTGCATTCATATTTTATTATTACAGTTGTTACCCATAAAATTTACATGTTAATGAGAATTAGTCACCATCTGCCGCTGAAGCATTATAGTTACTAATCAGCTTGATAGATTTGTTGAGACAATGTTATGCTACACATTTTACATAACCTAATCAGCAGCGGCAAAATATTCCAAGGCCTAAAAGCTCAAGGGCTGAACATGATTGATTCCTACCTAATTCAGTCCAAGCAAAGCTTGTTTAACTTTTCCAGCTCTCACCAATGCCCACCTTCCCTTTTAAAACCGCCCACCATCAGCAATTCTTCCACATGTCTTGTAGGCTCTTGCCAAATTTTCCACCACACAAGTACTCTATTACAGTCAATATAATGCAAACTACAGAGAATATTTGCGTAGCTTATTAACATGATGTACGAGGGCATATTGATCTCATGCTAAGCAAGTGAGGCTGGTATGTTGCAAGCTTTGCATTCTCACAGCTGGTGAACATCTGCCAGTGTGGGGGCTACTCACAGCAACCTCCCATTCTAGATTGGACCTGCAGCTGAGTGTTCACTGACTGCAGAGGTTGGGAAGCACTGAAGCACAGCTTCAAGATGCCTATGCAAATTCCCGGTAATGATCTTGGTGGCTACATGCATTTTGCTGTCTCTGTGACAAGCTGGTGTTCAGGTCTGTTGGAATAGTGCCATGGGCTAGGACTACTATGGTTAGCCATTGTCTCCTGCACAGCGAATTACCTTAAAAATGGATATGTCATTACTGTCACCGGAGACAGAGGCATTGAATACCTCAATTCTGTTTTCTGTTCATTGATCACCCAGACATCAATGGAAAGGAATTCCTTTGCGCTTCCTGAAATCCATAGGCTTGTATGTTAGGATGGCCTTCTGGGTGCAGCTGACAACACTACAGGCCCATGGAAATATGTTGGGAGTGATTCGCCCAACCAGCTGTGCTGCTTTTGTCACGCAGTGGGCCGGGAGACATCAGTGGCAGCCGATTTGCGAGATTCGCGCTGGGCGTTTGGGCCTCCACGCGTCTCCCAGCCGAAGTGTTTTTGTCTCAACGGATCCACGCTGATGATCAATGTAACGGCGTTTTGCATTCGTTAACATACATTAGCATGCCATTAGCGGATCCGCAACTCGACTCTCCATCCCTGCTCGCGTCTCCCCCCGCTCCGGCGTGACGTCGCGCAGGTGGGGTTTACAACTGCTCTATAAAAGTCGGGACCTGGCGTGGTGGCAGCGTTGAACAGGAGTAAGGAGGTAAGTTTTATGGGGCTGCAGCTCCCGAACTGCAGGAGAGGCTGGCGGCAGGGCCTGGAAAAATTCTGCTTGGTGTGGGAAAGTTCCTGGAGAGTTGGAAGTGCTGTCCCCAGGCCCAAGGTTCCATGTAGTCTCTGTGGGGTAGGGCGGGGTCCTTTACTGTCTGCAGCCACGGGGCAGTTCCGTTGTTCTGTCTGTGGGGTGTGGTGAGGGACTGGAATGATTGCTGGGGTTGTAGGGAGTGGGGGTGGTGTGGGAGAGTGCTGCTTGAGGTCTCATGAATCAGGCAGCTGGTGCTCCAAGCAGGGACACACTTGTTAACACAGACACTCATACTGTATGTGCTATGCAGTGAGTGAGAACCCATCTTGTGATACCTGCAACACATGCCTGGAAGGGAATCCACAAATGGGAGTACTGATCCCAGTGAGGGATTGGGGAGGGGGGGGGGGGGGGGGGGGGGGGTGGCGGGGTGGGGGCAGGTGTGCTGGGGTAGTTGCAAGCAATGACATGTATCCATCAATCTTTCTCTCTCTAACCCCGACTATACAGTACGGATCGGGGACTGATTGATTTAGAGCTGCCCATCGTGGTGGTGGCTGAGGAGAAGGAAGCGGCTCAGGAAGTGGAGGGAGTAGCTCGGCCACTCCAGAAGCAGCCAGTGGCAGGCGCTCAGGAAGGAGGCCAGGGGGCAGTCGGTGATGCCCATGTGGTGGGAGAGCAGTCTCCCAAAAGGGTGGCCAGGAGAAGGAAGGTGCGGAGGCCTAGGCAATACCAAATCAGGAGGTTATTTGAGGGCCTATCGGAAGCCATGTCAAGTCACCGGCTCCACCTATCAAAGGAAATGGTTTGGCACATATGTGAGTTGCTCGCACACCTGGCATCTCAGGGCAGGGGTGGCCACCCGCTCCCAGTAGAAGTTAAGGTGACGGCGGCACTCATCTTCTATGTTCCAGGCACCCAGTGACGACCTCTGTGGAATCTCGCAGGCCTCAGTCCATAGATGTGTTCGCCAGGTCACAGATGCCTTGTACGCTTGGACAGGCCAATATATCCATTCTGATGTTGGGCAGGCTCAGCAGGAGGCCCTGACTGCAGGCTTTGCTGCCATTGCCTGGATGCCCCATGTGCAGGGGGCAGTGGATGGGACACACATCACCCTGCAGTCCCCACGAGGTGAGGGACAGCCATCCATTAACAGGAAGTGGTCCTACTCACTGAATGTTCAAATTGCATGTGACCATCGGATGAACGTCATGCAGGTCTGTGTACACCACCCAGGGAGTGTCCATGACAGCTTTGTGCTGAGACAGTCAAACATCCCTGGGCTATTTGAAGACCAGCCCAGGCTGCCGGGATGGCTCGTGGGGGACAAGGGTGAACCACTGGCTGATGACACCCATACGGAGGCCCGAGACCAAGGTGGAGACCCATTATAATGAGGCCCATACTGCCACCCAATCCATAGTGGAGGGTTGCATAGGCCTGCTCAAGAGGTGTTTCCGCTGCCTGAACCGCGCTGGGAGTGCCCTCCAGTATGATCCTGTGCATGCCTCAAGCATTATAATTGTGTGCTGCATTCTGTACAACATTGCGCAGCAGTGGGAAGGCCAGCTGGTAGAGCCATAGGATGGAGGACAGGCGGTGATGGCAGGGGTCCGGCAGCGCAAGGCAGCAAGGGAGGCCTTGATAGTAGACCACTTCACCTAGTTGGTACCGTGCAGTGTGAGGGCTGCACCCAACACCTTTCCATCACACCCCAGGAGCCATTACAGCCATCATCCCCCAACGCAAAACTGGCCCCTCAACCCACATGGCCCTTCTTCTCCCCAACCTTCTCTCAGCCCACCCCCCCTGATTTTGAGGAACATCACAGCAGGTTAATGGGCCTGGGGTGGCACTGGTAGCAAGTCTTTGGCTGGAGGATGATGATGACTTGCTGTTGTGCACATTGGGATCCTGCCCCTGGTGCCACTCAAGTCTGACTCCTACCCGTACTCCGAAGGCACACTGGCACCTGAGCCCACGTAGCAGTAAGGGTTAGAAACACAAACATGTGGGGCAATTGGTCGGGAGGGTTCGAACAGGGCTGGGGGTGTGGGGGGAGGGGTGTGTGTGGTGATGCCAGGGAATGATGTTTGACTAAGGAGTGTGAAAGAAAACAATCATCAGTTCCGCCTTAGCTGGAGCAGTGAGTACAATCTAGGTCCCTGGAAAATGTGCCCAGCAGCATTATGAGAAGGACAATAAGATTCAGGAGTTTAAACACATGGACTCCAATGCTGACTCCATGAGGTGACTCCGCAGCATCTTCTCAAGGGAAATTAGGGATGTATCAGAAATACTGGCAAGAAAGTAGGGCAAGCAGTCTATAATGTTTGTCCAAGGCACTGGTATCACGCAGCACAGCAGCCTGTGCCTCGATGCATGGGATTGGGGAACACTCAGCTCTTTGGGGGGAGAATCAGAGACAGATTAGTCAGAGCTGTGAGGTGCAAATAACATTGCTGTTAACATTAAGCAAAACATAACCCTGACTACTGCTGACCTTCACCCGTGCCCTCTTAGTGACCCTACAACTTTCTAATCTTGTGCGGCCTAAAAGCTTGTTCCCCCAGGAGGTGGAGGCGTCCAGCTGTGATCCACGCCCCGTTGCCTGTGATGCTCTTGACAGGCGTCCCCTGTGTGGGCCAAGACCTGGAGGGCCCCGGCTGACTTGTGGATGTTTCTGTGCCACCCTATTCATCCAGCTGGCCCTGAGATACCTGGTGTGAGGAAGAGGGGAATCGGAAGGTTTTGAGACATCCGCGATTTCCTGGCTAAAGGCTCTGGCATGGGCTCGAGCCCTTCTTCCTCCCTCAGGGTGCCTAGAGGCCCCGGGGACACTCCATGGGACACCAGGGTAGCTGGACTGAGCTCCAGAATCTCCAGCATCACCTGGCTCTGCCAGTCCTGGAGGCCTTGATGTGTCTGCCCCATGATCTATGATCCCTCAGCCCTGGCCCTCTGAGACTGGGCCAAGCTCTGGAGCCCCTCTACTTCAGCATTCTGCGAGCGAGCCAGGCTCTGGAGCCCCTCAGCAGCAGCCCTCTGAGCCTGGGCTAAGTTGTCGAAGCTCATAGATACAGCCTGCTGTGTCTCTGAATGCCAGCGAGAGTCCCAGCCATGGCCAGTGTCTCCAACATGTCCCCGGCATCCATGGTCATGGATCAAAGTGCCTTCTGGATGCCACTAACACCCTTGGCCATGACCTACTGTGCCTCTGCCATGGCTGCTGTGTCTCCAGGATGGCATGTACCCTGTCACCCAAATTCCTGTACCAGACTATGGCACTGTGAACTTCACTATGGACATCACCCTTGCAGTGTTGGCCTGGGTCTCATGCTGTGTCGGCACCACCTCCTGGGAGAGCACTCTGTTTGACACCTCTAAACAGTCTTGCAGTCGCAGCATGGTTGCTGACAGCCCTTCCACAACTACTGGGGTTTCCTGATGCACCTCCAGCAGCTTCGAGATGAACGAATCCTGAAGCCCGGCATCTGGCTTGGGGACAGCTAAATCCTCACCTTTGGCAGACCTCCGTATGCCCGAGTTCTCGGATGTGCCCGCCTCCACCCGATGTGCATCAGCAGCCATGATGTGCTTACCAGTGAGTGATCCAGATGCCTCAGCACCATCGTGATAGTCTCTGTGTTGGTGGGTTGTGTGGTTCATGCCCGTGCTGAATCACTCGTGCTGTCCTCAGAGGATTTCTCAGGGCCTCCCTCCGAGGTGTCATCCGAGATGTCCACCGGAGTTGGTTCAGGAGCAGCAGGGGGGCCGCAACACCAGAAGGGCCTGGCGTGTCAGGGCCCAGCACCGAAAATTAGAACACACATTAGGGGAATGAAGGGAAAACAGCCTGCGCAGCATAGCACTTACTTCAAGGAAGACTTATGAATAGGGTTCGGCTGATGCTCACTTACATGCCGGACGCCGACCTGGCTGTCGGTGACCATTCTAGGTGTGTGTCCCCCGCCAGCTCCAGATGGTCAACAGCCACAGCTCTGGAACACCCCCAGCAGTCTTTTTCTTCTCATGGCAGTTGTGTGTGTTTTTCTCCTGTGTGGATATGAGGGGGATTGAAAGCATGATGTATGGAAGGGCATAGGGTGCAATGGGTGTTGGGGTTGAGGAGCTCGTATTGGCCATTTCAGGGAAATGGCTCCCCACTGGGAGGTTCTGACTGGGTGGGTGCCACAGGGATTGGAGGCAATACTGCGGGGGGAGCTTTGGTGACTGTCCTTGAGATGTCTGGGGGTGGTTTGACATTGTACTTCATATGGGATCGGAGGTGAGCTGATAAAATGGATACAAAACTGGCTTCGGCATAGAAAGCAGAGAGTAGCAGTGGAAGGGTACGTTTCTAACTGGAGGTCTATGACAAGCAGTGTTCCACAAGGATCAGTGCTGGGGCCTCTGTTGTTTGTAATGCAGTGGAGCCTCGATTTTACGCGCCCCAATTTAGCGCGAAATCGGATATTACAAGATCGCGCGACGGACTCTTTTTACTATTTCCGGTTTTGTGAATTAGCGCGACCCCCATTTAGCACGACCCCGATAACATTCGCGATCACATTTTATGGACCCCAACCATTGCATTAAAACGGGGCTCCACTGTATATATAAATGATTGGGGGGAAACTGTAGGTGGTCTGATTAGTAAATTTGCAGATACAAAAATTAGGGAAGAATGGATAGTGACAAGGATTGTCAGAGGGTACAAATCGGTTAGAGACCTGGGCTCAAAGATGGCAGATGGAATTTAACCTGGACAAATGTGAGGTGATGCAATTTGGAGGTCTACTGCAGAAGGAAAATATACAGTAAATGGTAGAGCCTTTAGAAATATTACAGAGGGATCGAGGCGTGCAGATCCACAGTTTCCTGAAGGTGATAACTCAGGTGGACAAGGTGGTCAAGAAGCCGTATGGCATGCTGGCCTTCATCGGTCGTGGCATTGAGTATGGGAATTAGAAATTTATGTTGCAGCTGTATAAGACTTGGTTAGGCTGCATTTGGAGTATTGTGTACAATTCTGGTCGCCGCACTACCGGAAGGATGTTGATGCATTGGAAAGGGTGCAGAAGAGATTTACCAGGATGTTGCCAGGTTTGGCAGATATGGACTATGAAGAAAGGTTGAACAAACTTGGATTGTTTTCACTGGAGGGTCAGAGGATGAGGGGGGACCTGAGAGAGGTTTACAAGATTATGACAGACTTGGATAGAGTCGATCGTCAGAATCTTTTTCCCAGGGTTGAAGGGTCAATTACTCGGGGACATAGATTGAAAGTGAGAGGGGGAAAGTTTAAAAGAGATGTAAGGGGTGAATTTTTCATAGAGGGTGGTGAATGCCTGGAACGCACTGCCGGAGGAGGTAGTGGAAGCAGATTCTATAACAATGTTCAACAGGCACCTGGATAGATACATGGACAGGCAGGGAATAGAGGCATATGGATCATGTAGAGGCAAAAAAATATTAGATTAGAGAGGCATCTGTGTCAGCACAGACTTGGTGGGCCGAATGGCCTGTTCCTGTGTTGTACTGTTCTTTGTTCTTTGTAAGTAAGCACAGCACATGTATAGGTTTCAGAATAGGATGCACACTCACCCTTGCTGCTCGAACAAGGTCGTTCATTTTCTTGCAGTACTGCTGTCCGAACGGAGGGGTCAGAGTCGTGGCAGTCACAGCAGCTGCCACTACCTCCCATAACGTGCTTGCTGCGTGACCCCTTGGGCGATGGCCCTGAGTGGGATACAGCAGCTGGCACCTCTCCTCCATATGTCCAGCAGGTGCGCCTGCACGCTTTCCGAAAATCTGGGACCACATTTCTTTGGGGCCATCTTCCTAGCTTATTTGTGTGTCCATTAATGCAGCTTATATACAGCTCGAGCTTGCTAAGGGAGTCCAGGTGCAGTCAGTTTAGGCCTGTCATGGGCCCGTTAGTTAAATTTCATTGTGAATAATGTACAGGCAATCTGGTTTCAATACAGGGTGAGCCATCTCCAAAGGTGCTGATTGGGTTAACTCAACAAGGTGCTGTGTCCAGGGGGGGAGGGAGTGCAATGCTCAAGACTCTCATTAAATGGGGTGGGTGGGTGAGAAATGCTCGCAGGTAATGGGTGTTCATGGCAGCACAGTGCTCTGTGTGTGAGGGGGGGATGAATGCAGAGGTTGGGAGGCCAGTGATGTCCGGGTCAGTGAGGGATGAGGAGGCCAGTGATGTCCGGGTCAGTGGGGGATGAGGAGGCCAGTGATGTCCGGGTCAGTGGGGGATGAGGAGGCCAGTGATGTCCGGGTCAGTGGGGGATGAGGAGGCCAGTGATGTCCGGGTCAGTGGGGGATGAGGAGGCCAGTGATGTCCGGGTCAGTGGGGGATGAGGAGGCCAGCAATATCTGGGTCAGTGGGGGATGAGAAGGCCAGCAATATCTGGGTCAGTGGGGGATGAGGAGGCCAGTGATGTCCGGGTCAGTGCGGGATGAGGAGGCCAGTGATGTCCGGGTCAGTGGGGGATGAGGAGGCCAGTGATGTCCGGGTCAGTGGGGGATGAGGAGGCCAGTGATGTCCGGGTCAGTGCGGGATGAGAAGGCCAGTGATGTCCGGGTCAGTGGGGGATGAGGAGGCCAGTGATGTCTGGGTCAATGGGGGATGAGGAGGCCAGTGATGTCCGGGTCAGTGCGGGATGAGAAGGCCAGTGATGTCCGGGTCAGTGGGGGATGAAGGAGGCCAGTGATGTCTAGGTCAGTGCGGGATGAGAAGGCCAGTGATGTCTAGGTCAGTGGGGGATGAGGAGGCCAGGAGGGCAGCGATTTTCTTGTGAGGGGGAAGGGGTTGCTAGGCCAGCGATGAGGCCAGCAATGACTGTGGGGGGTTGAGGCTAGCGATCTCAATGCTGGGAGGATTTGTTCAGTAATCACTTAGAGATTGGCACATGCACGGAGGCCCCGCTCAGTGCGCTGATCTTCAGTGGGAATAGGCTCCATTCCCGGATTCACACTAGTGCCTTCTGCGATGCACAGAATGTGGGCAATTCATTTTGAAAACCCCCCCAAAAAAACAGGGTGATTTACTCCAATCTTTACACGAATTCGACACTTAGAATTGTTTTGGGAGAATCGTCCCCACGATGTGGGATAATTGCCTTGGCTTTCATTCTGCTTCTAGTTTTCCATTGGATAGGTGTTGGCAAACAAAGTATCAACACGCTATTGGATGCATCAGTGCACATGTGGATTGAATGATGGGGTTGCTGCTACTATGATTGCTCAAAGCGAAGTTGAAACATAAACATTTCAGGCTGCGGGCCATTGATTGTTGCTTGAATTTCCATTCCTGCGATGGAAGTATCTACAGGTTTGATTCCTATTAGACAGAATAATTCCATCACTTTTCTTCCCAGAACCTGCATTGATAGCTCTCAACAGACATTCTGAACCATGTGTCCCTGAATGTGACAATGTAGATGCATATCCTTTTCAAATTGCTCCAAGAAAGCATTCAAAGACGAAGGAATGCCGAATGGATTTTTCCTTTCTGACTTTTGACAGCAACAAAATTAGCAGTAGTAGCATTAGGAGGCTTTAATTATCCTGGGGCTAGTTGGTTCAGTTGACTAGATGTTTAGCATGTGGTTCAGAATAACGCCATAGCCTGGGGTTCGATTCCTGTTCTACTGAGGTGTTGAGGTGTACTATCTACATGATGCACTGCAGCAATTCACCAAAGATCCTTAGACAACACCTTCCAAATCCACGACCAACCCCATCTCGAAGGACAAGGACAGCAGATACATGGGAACACCACCACCTGCAAGTTCCCCTCCAAATCACTCACCATCCTGACTTGGAAATATTCCGTCATTCCTTCACAGTCGCTGGGTCAAAATCCTGGAATTCCCTCCCTAACAGCACTGTGGGTCAACCCACAGAACATGGACTGCAGCAATTCGAGAAGGTAGCTTCCCACCACCTTCTCAAGGGCAACTAGGGATTGGCAATAAATGCTGGCCAGCCAGCAACGCCCATGTCCCACGAATGAATAAAAAAAAAGATTTGGGGCCTGCCCCATAATAAAGCTATGGTGACCCTTGAATAATAGAGGCTGTTACCTAAAAAAGAGGAGGAAGGATTACCCTGACATAGACAGGGAAAACACAGTAAGAAGTTTAACAACACCAGGTTAAAGTCCAACAGGTTTATTTGGTAGCAAAAGCCACCAATTTTTGGCTTTTGTTCAACATCATAGACAGGGAAAACATAGTGCTAAAGATAGTGAAGGAGAAGAATTTCTGATATATGCACAGGAGAAATTGCTCAGTCAACGTGTCTCTCATCCAGAAAAGAAGGAAGCAGTTTGGATCTGGTTCTGGGAAATTAAGTAGAGTAAGTCAAGTGTGTTATCGTTTTAGAAAATATAAATCGGTAATTATTGGTCTGAAAGGCCTCTCTACTACTTCAGAAAAGCATCATGGGATCTTTTTTGTCACCCTAACATACAGACAGGGCATCATCTCATCTGAAGGACGGCATCTCTGGCAGTAAAGCACCCCCTTAGTACTGCAACAGATCATATCCTGGAGTAGGGCTTGAACCCATAACATTTTGACACAGAGCTGGTTATAGACTAGCCAAATATTGAGAGTAGAACCTCTCACTTCATGTGAACAGGCTCAAAAGACTACTTCATTGGAATCAAATCACATTACAATCTTGTGCTCAGCAGTATGGTCTAGGTTTATAGCCATGCTGCTGCTGCTCAATGGAAGATGTTATGAAAGTGTTACCCAGTCTGAATAAATCAACTGCTTGATGCATCTGTAAGTAACAAACTGGGTGACATTACTGTTACAGAATGCTGTGAAAAAACACACTGGACCAAAATGTTGCTGTGGCAGGGCATTAAACAGCATCTGCCATTATTTAGGCTACTCTTTCCCCAATCATCTCAACAATGTTGTGCACAGTAATTTGCTGAATGTGCAAGCTAATGATGTCATGGCCAGAGAAACTGAGCATCTGGAATTTGTGTGAACAGGATGAGCAATTATGTATCTCCCTAACCCCAATCAGATTGAAGGATTTTAAAATTAATAGTTCAAGGACTGAGAGGAAGTGTAAATAAGAATGGGTGAACTCAATGTCAAAGCAAATACAGAAACAGAATAAAGAGAGGGAAAGAAAGATGAGATTAATGAGAAAGAAAGGAAAATTAAAGAATACATTTTTAATTTTATTTTTGACATTATTTGAATCTCCAACAACAATTAAAACCTGAAGGAATAGGACTCCTATTCCGATTCCAATTTTACAGATGCACCACAGAAAGCATTCTTCCTGGTTGTATCACTGCTTGGTATGGCTCCTGTTCTGTCCAAGATCGCAAGAAACTACAAAAGGTTGTGAATGTAGCCCAATCCATCACACAAACCAGCTTCCCATCCATTGACTCTGTCTACACTTCCTGCTGCCTTGGCAAAGCAGCCAGCATAATTAAAGACCCCAAGCACTTCGGACATTCTCTCTTCCACCTTCATCCTTCGGGAAAAAGATACAAAAGTCTGAGGTCACGTACCAACTGACTCAAGAACACTTTCTTCCCTGCTGCCATCAGACTTTTGAATGGACCTAGCTTGCATTAAGTTGATATTTCTCTACACCCTAACTATGACTGTAACACTACATTCTGCACTCTCTCATTTCCTTCTCTATGAACGATATGCTTTGTATAGCGCTCAAGAAACAATACTTTTCACTGTATGCTAATACATGTGACAATAAATCAAATCAAATCTACATTTGTAATAATTACTTTTGAATAATGGAAAGGTTGATTGACATTAATTAACAATTAGCATATTTTAAAACCGTACAGACTGGAATGGGCAAGACTTAATGTTTTGCAGTCAGTTTGTATCAAGGGCCGCGGCTGGGATTTTCCCATTTCCACTGCAGTGAACGGAGATTTGGCTGCTCACCAAATCCTTGACTTTGCTCCGGTGGGAAGGTGGCGTGAACAGCCGGTAAGATTGTACCCCAGACTCTCGTTGCCTTTCAATGGTGAGTTCAATTGTGAAATGTAGGCTAATTATCCATGAAATATTATCACTTCACAATATATTCACGTTTGAAGTGCACCAGCATTCCAGAAATGTATTCAAGGTGGAGGACCTTGAGGGGTATATGAAAAAGTATAGTAAACCAATATTCTGACAAATCCGACTCTCTGTGCACCCAGTCAGACACATTATAAGGTTTAGGAGTCTTCTGCAAACAAGCATGTGATTTAAGACCTGTGGTACTTAGCCCAGCAGGAGACTTGACACAGCTATACAAACTGTAGTGTTTTGGAGAGATGTTAGTGTATTCAAACAAACATTCAGACAAGATGGTACACAAAGCCAAGCATCTGAAGAATCCCTGATGAGCCACAAATGAGAGACAATTTAAAATGTAAGTTTGAATCTCCCTGCTCAGAGCACATTGTAACTTGCAGTGAATGATTTTAAGGAGGATTTTAACCCAAGCTGTACAGTGAAAGCTGGATACATCGGCAGTCAAAGTGTCCTGATTATTCACTGTTGTGGGATAATTGAGATAACTGGTACTATCTTTAACTACAGACAATACAAAGCTCACGAGGCAGATATCTCTGTTAAAAGATGCAACATTTTTTAACAAAAACACAACAAGCAGCTGCTCGGAGATCACCAAAAGAGTTAAGTAGCTCTGGGATAGAGCGGCAGAACCTTTCCGATGAATCTGACGTTTACAATCAAAAACAGACCAATTATAGTTTTTCTTGTAAATTTTTCCTGCCTTACATTAGTTTAAAATCAATTACATTTAGTATACACACATCAATAATAATCTCTGCAATTCACCTCAACCAATTGCATTCTGCCATCCAGTATAATGATATCTCATTTGTCCATTTAATCCGGACGCTAACTCCCATCTTGGCTAAAGTCATTTCCTGGTTGCCAGATAACTATAGACGCTCATCATAGAGGTCAAAGTGAACATTTTCACCAGCTCATTGCCAAACTGATTCTGCGTCCAGGTACATATCTATTCTATGTCCGGACAATGAAGATCCCGATTCATAATGTTTCAAGATGTGTTCCCTTAACAGAAACTTTCTGATATGAATTATTCTAACTACTAGGTTTCTCAGGCCTTTGGCTCTGAACTCTTCACCTTTACCATCATCCCTTACGGTAACCCACTTTCGGCTGAAATGAACAATGATGAATACATTTAAAATTATTAATATATATGTTTTAAAGACACAATGATTTGTTCAATTCTCTTACTGCGTCCACATATGTGTAAACTATTAGTCTCGTTGGCTTACTAACTCTGTTTCAAGGATCATTTAATTCTTTACTGCTAGTCTTGTCAGTATCTGAATGTATTCTGTTATGTAACTTATTAACTAATTAGAAATTTCCCACTTCATTCACCTACTAGGCATCCACAAAGAACTCACCATCTTAAAGTTATACAAGCAGCAAGGACAATGGCCAAAACCAAGCACTTCTTCTGATGCATATCGGTCCCTATTGTGTTATCGGAATTTTAACTGGAGGTGTGGGTGGGGAAGACACGATAGCTTTCCCTCCAGATACAAATAATAATTAATTTAACTTTTTGACCAGGAGGAGTAGCGATGCTTCTCTGGGCTCCACAAGGAAAGCTGAGACCTGCTCTGTCAAGTGTCACCCGTCTCAAAAACAAGACCTCCCCCCACATGATAGTTTTGAAAGCCGATCCCACCATCTATAGATGGTTAATCAGCAGCCTCTGGACAATGCAGTTTTCAACTCCTTTCCCCCTCAGTCTGGTTGGGATATCATCTGGCTGGATTTAAATGAGGCCCAGCCCCAGTGACGTCAGCTAGATCTAATTCTACTATGAGTGGGTGGGAAGTTAGTTCTTCAGCAGAATATCCGTAAACTCACTGGGAGGTCTCTAAATTGGAGCTGTGAGTCATTGAAAAGAAGAAGCATCAAGAGCTTAAACATGCTTGACCAAGAAGGAAATGTCTTTATTGAGGAGAAAATGATTTTCAAAACAGAAGTGAAGCAGTAAATAATGGAGTTATGAAGATGCTTGCAAAGCCTTTTTGCTGGGATGCATAAATCAAAAGCATGGCTAAGTGGGAACTTACAGATTATAAATTAGTACTAACATATTAAACTCATGAAGGTTCCTTTCAAGTATCAATGCAGAATTTTTCAGATTGAAACTAAGGAGCTGAAAGTCTTAATTTTGAAATCTAATGTGGCTATTCAGAGTGTTCTCAACTGGAAGAAAGGGAAATTTCTTAACTACACTTCATGTGTGGAGAACATATAGTAGAGGTGGCGGAAACTATTCTACAAGACAAGGTTTTGTGAAAGACTAGCAAAATGACAGGGAAAATGGAAAAATACTTTATTAGAGTCATTTTAGATCAATTCTTGACAAAACATATCCTTACAACTGGTCTAAATAGATGGCTGGCACAAGGCAAACCTTTCAATTCAATTAAAGAAGCACATGATTCTAAGCTGGAGGTCTATCACAGGAACTTTAATCTGATGGATAATGCATGAAGAATGTGTTTCCTCTCAGATGTTCCTGCCACTTGAGAAAGCATATGGTACCAAATTTTGCCTTCCCAGTATATAGAACCCTGAGATGACTGGAATGACTAGAAGATCCCACCGGCATGAACAGCTGAAAAGTTCTGGTCATAGTTAATGTTTCAAGTCCATCAAGTTTAACCTTGATCAACCATCCAGATGGCTGACTGGTGTCAACTTGTTACAAGAGACCAAGCTTCCAGCAGCCAGGAACAATATGGCATCCAAGAAAGAAGAAAACAGAAGAGGACGCAACAGTTGATGCAGAGGATCTTAAGGAAGAAAAAACGTGGAAAGCAACTCAGTGCAGTCAAGGATGCTTGCTTGAGGAATTAATTCAGTTCACACAGAATGAAAAATGTTCAACTCTCACGACTGCTAGGAAAAGCTATTCTTGGCCATCAATTCAACAAGATGCAGTCTGGAGTAGAAAAATGAGTCTGACCATGAAAGTGGTTCTGTCTTTAGGGTTGTTAGGAATTTTTTTGCTACCGTCAGCTTTCTCTGGATTCATCTTGCAATGGTGGGAAGAGGTTTCTTGAGTGAACTTTATGAATATTGAGGTAAAGAAAATTTACCCAGAATCAGAAAATGATTGTATTAATTATTACACTTCAAGAAGTGCAATTATAGATATTGGACCATTGTTTTCAGTTAAGTCTTTACTTTGCCTAATATAAGTATGTATCCTGAGAAGCTCAGAATTTTAGTAGATACTTGCTATTTAGTTATGTGAAACATTGTTTCCTGTTACCTTACTCTGAATCCTCAAACAACATGTAGCACATGTCACCCCTTTCCCAAAACTATACCATGTAACATTGATTGATGTCATATAAAACTTTTCATTACATTTTATGGCAGTCTTTTAAATTACATGAACCATATTGCCATCATCAAAATAAGCCTGTGAAACGCAGCAGATTTTACCGACTTCCAGGTGGCCTACATCCCTGTAAAATTAATTAACATTTTTGTTGTAACCTTAGCGAGTGGTGCATTCAAACAGTGAATTTGTTTTAGCTTGCCTTTTTATATATGTATGGAATTGTAAGAGTATGGAACTCAATAAAATGAAGTGGTATTGAAAATCCATGCGATGATTGATGAGGGTAGGGCAGTGGATGTTGTCTACATGGACTTCAGTAAGGCCTTTGACAAGGTTCCTCATGGCAGACTGGTGCAGAAGGTGAAGTCGCATGGGATCAGAGGTGAGCTAGCAAGGTGGATACAAAACTGGCTCGGTCAAAGAAGACAGAGGGTAGCAGTGGAAGGGTGCGTTTCTGAATGGAGGGTTGTGACAAGTGGTGTTCCTCAGGGATCAGTGCTGGGACCTTTGCTGTTTGTAATATATATAAATGATTTGGAGGAAAATGTAACTGGATTGATTAGTAAGTTTACGGACGACACAAAGATTGATGGATTTGCGGATAGCGATGAGGACCATCAGAGGATATAGCAGGATATAGATCAGTTGGAGACTTGGACGGAGAGATGGCAGAGGGAGTTTAATCCGGACAAATGTGAGATAATGCATTTTGGAAGGTCGAATACAGATAGGAAATATACAGTAGATGGCAGAACCCTTAAGAGTATTGATAGGCAAAGGGATCTGGGTGTGCAGAGTTTGAATTCATAGGACATTGGCACCAGTATTGGGGAAGAGGGGACCTGTTCCAATGGGATGGTATTCATCTGAATCGTGCTGGGACCAGAGTCCTGGCGAATCGTATAACTAGGACTGTAGATAGGGCTTTAAACTAAATAGTGGGGGGGAGGGTTCAGTTGTATGGAGAATTAGAAAATCAAAGGTAAAGGAGAGGGTAGGAGTGCAGGTTAATGATGAAGACTTTCAACTAGTTAAAGGAGCTGCGGTCCGGGGAGAGGTTAGTAAAGTTTCCAGACCACGTAATAGAACAGAGAGTATAGAAGGTGGCAAGAATCTAACCTCAGGCAGAGTAAAAAAGGTGACAAGCATGAGAAGGGAGGTGGTCAACACAGTGCAAGGAGATGGTCTGGGGAAGAATAACCAGTCTGTGACAGGAAGGGACAGAGCATGCAAACAAAGGAATGCACTAACAAATCGGGTCCAGGTAAGAAAGACTAACATAAAGACACTTCACCTGAATGCATGTAGCATTCAAAACAAAGTGAATGAGTTGACGGCACAAATCAGTACAAATGGGTATGATCTAGTGGCCATTATAGAAACGTGGTTGCAGGGTGACCAGGACTGGGAACTGAATATCCAAGAGTATCAGACAATTTGGAAGGATAGACAGGAAGGAAAAGGAGGTGGGGTAGCTCTGTTAATTAAGGATAACATCAGGGCGGTGGTGAGAGACGATATTGGCTCTAAGGAGCAAAATGTGGAATCAATGTGGGTGGAGATAAGGAATAGTAAGGGGAAAAACTCACTGGTGGGCGTAGTCTATAGGCCCCCAAATAATAACTTCAAGGTGGGGCGGGCTATAAACAAACAAATAACAGATACATGTAAAAATGGAACAGCAATAATCATGGGGGATTTTAACCTCCATATTGATTGGTCAACTCAAGTCGGACGTGGTGGACTTGAGGAAGAGTTCTTAGAATGCTGTCGCGATAGTTTCCTCGAACAGTATGTTGCAGAACCTACGAGGGAGCAAGCTATCTTGGGTCTGGTCCTGTGTAATGACAGTAAGAGTTTTAACAACACCAGGTTAAAGTCCAACAGGCTTATTTGGTAGCAAATACCATAAGCTTTCGGAGCGCTGCTCCTTCGTCAGATGGAGTGGAAATGTGGGTAGACTAATGGGACTAAAGGTAGACAAGTCCCCTGGTCCGGATGGAATGCATCTCAGGGTACTAAAAGAAACGGCAGAAGTAATAGCAAATGCATTAGTTGTAATTTATCAAAATTCACTGGACTCTGGGGAGGTGCCAGCTGATTGGAAAACAGCTAATGTAACGCTACTGTTTAAAAAAGGAGGTAGACAAAAGGCAGGTAACTACAGGCCGGTTAGCTTAACATCCGTAGTTGGGAAAATGCTGGAATCTATCATTAAGAAAGAAATAGCAGGACACCTGGAAAAGAATGGTTCAATCAAGCAGACGCAGCATGGATTCATGAAGGGAAAGTCATGTTTGACTAATTTACTGGAATTTTTTGAGGATATAACGAGTGCGGTTGACAGAGGGGAACCGGTGGATGTGGTGTATTTAGATTTCCAGAAGGCATTCGATAAGGTGCCTCACAAAAGGTTGCTGCATAAGATAAAGGTACACGGAGTTGGGGGTAAAGTGTTAGTGTGGATTGAGGATTGGCTAACTAACAGAAAGCAGAGAGTCGGATTAAATGGGTGCTTTTCCGGTTGGCAATCAGTAACTAGTGGCATGCCGCAGGGATTGGTGCTGGGGCCTCAACTATTTACCAAATACATAGACGATCTGGAGGAGGGGACTGAGTGTAGGGTAACAAAGTTTGCGGATGACACAAAGATGAGTGGGAAAGCAAATTGTGTGGAGGACACAGAGTCTGCGGAGAGATTTGGATAGAACAAAGAACAACAAAGAACAGTACAGCACAGGAAACAGGCCCTTCGGCCCTCCAAGCCTATGCCGCTCATTGGTCCAACTAGACCATTCGTTTGTATCCCTCCATTCCCAGACTGCTCATGTGACTATCCAGGTAAGTCTTAAACGATGCCAGCGTGTCGGCCTCCACCACCCTACTTGACAGCGCATTCCAGGCCCCCACCACTCTCTGTGTAAAAAACGTCCCTCTGATACCTGAGTTATACCTCGCCCCTCTCACCTTGAGCCTGTGACCCCTCGTGATCGTCACCTCCGACCTGGGAAAAAGCTTCCCACTGTTCACCCTATCTATACCCTATAGGCTAAGTGAGTGGGCAAGGATCTGGCAGATGGAGTATAACGTTGGTAAGTGTGAGGTTATCCACTTTGGAAGGAATAATAGTAAAATGGACTATTATTTAAATGGTGAAAAATTACAACATGCTACTGTGCAGAGGGACCTGGGGGTTCTTGTGCATGAATCACAAAAACTCAGTTTGCAGGTGCAGCAGGTAATCAAGAAGGCAAATGGAATGTTGGCCTTTATCGCGAGAGGGATGGAGTATAAAAGCAGAGAGGTCATGCTGCAACTGTACAGGGTACTGGTGAGGCCGCACCTAGAGTACTGTGAACAATTTTGGTCCCCTTATTTAAGAAAGGATCTCTTAGCTTTGGAGGGGGTACAGAGAAAGTTCACCAGGTTGATTCTGGAGATGAGGGGGTTAGCTTATGAGGAGAGATTGAGTAGACTCATTGGAGTTTAGAAGGTTGAGGGGAGATCTTATAGAGACATATAAGATAATGAAGGGGCTAGACAGGGTAGAAGCAGCGAGGTTATTTCCACTTACAATGGAAACAAGAACTCGGGGACATAGCCTCAAAATACGGGGGAGTCAATTTAGAACAGAGTTGAGGAGGAACTTCTTCTCCCAGAGGGTAGTGAATCTTTGGAATTCTCTGCCCAATGAAGCAGTAGAGGCTACTTCGTTAAATGTGTTTAAGTCACAGATAGATAGATTTTTAACCATTAAGGGAATTAAGGGTTATGGGGAGTGGGCAGGTAAGTGGAACTGAACCCACTATCAGATCAGCCATGATCTTATTGAATGGCGGAGCAGGCTTGAGGGGCTATATGGCCTACTCCTGCTCCGACTTCTTATGTTCTTACACAGGTCACTGAAAGTGGCAATGCAGGTGGAGAAGGTAGTCAAGAAGGCATACGGCATGCTTGCCTTCATCGGCCGGGGTATTGAGTTTAAAAATTGGCAAGTCATGCTGCAGCTTTATAAAACCTTAGTTGGGCCGCACTTGGAATGTAGTGTTCAATTCTTGTCGCCACACTACCAGAAGGATGTGGAGGCTTTGGAGAGGGTACAGAAAAGATTTACCAGGATGTTGCATGGTATGGAGGGTATTAGCTATGAGGAGAGGTTGGAGAAACTTGGTTTGTTCTCACTGGAGCGCCAGAGGTTGAGGGGAGACCTGATAGAAGTCTACAAGATTATGAGAGGCATGGACAGCGTGGATAGCCAGAAGCTTTTTCCCAGGGTGGAAGAGGTTTAAGGTGCAAGGGGCAAGGTTTAAAGGGGATGTACGAGACAGATATTTTACACAGAGACTAGTGGGTGCCTGGAATTCGTTGCCGGGGGAGGTAGTGGAAGCGGATACGTTAGTGATTTTTAAGGGCTGTCTTGACAAATACATGAATGAGATGGGAATAGAGGGACATGGTCCCCAGAAAGGTAGATGGTTTTAGCTAAGTCAGGCAGCATGGTCAGTGCAGGCTTGAAGGGCCGAAGGGCCCGTTCCTGTGCTGTAATTTTCTTTGTTCTTTGTTCTTGTTCTTTGACCTGTTGATTCTGGTTGGATTGCACCAATCAAAATGTTTCCCAGTGTGCGTTATAGATTGTGGGGTCAGGGGAGGGCATATCACATACATCGAGTGGTCTGATGCAAGAACCATCGAAGGAGTATGGACTTCCCCATGCCATCAACCTTCTGGTGGGTAGGACAGGTCCAGGCCTAGTTTAGCCCCTAATGTAGACTTTGGCCAGCATTCTCCGACTTTGTCTGTTGCTGGGATCCTCCAGGTCCCCTGCAGTGAATGGAGATTTGGCTGAGCACCAAATTCTCTGTTCTCGCTTGCAATGGTAGTGGGGCATGCTAGATCAGAGAATTTCAGCCTTTCTCACTAAATATGGCAGCATTCCTGTACTAAACTGCATTTTGAATCCATTTTGTAGAGATATTTGCCTTGTTTGAGCAAGTCCCATTCTTTGCAAGGTAGCCTATACATTCCCAGAAACAGACGAGACCAATTGTAAGTGAATTCTTGTTATTCTCAACTGGGTTCCTCCCATCTCCTGCTCGAGTTGCTGAGGGAGACGGATGGTAGTTCTGCGAATTTCTAGGGCCGTATGGTTGCAGCACATGAGTATGTTAATGAATCCACCAGCCTGGAGAACTGGTGAGCGAGCACAAAGTCCTTTAGAATTTGTCTACATTTTAAATGTCAATGTTACCATCCAGATTTGCAACAACCTGCAAAAGACTAATGTGCCATCATGTTAAATAAACTTTTACCTTGTGCTTAATTGGCTCTATCTGTCTAACTGCAGTTCAGAATTAGCATATAATCACACAAAAATCCTTTCCCCAAGCTCCAATGAAAAGCACAAGGTTTGTACGGAATAGTCTATGGTGCATTTTGTTGCTAACAAGTCATAAACACTTAGTTCTGTAATGCATGCTTGACTACCATGTTTCATTTGTGCTTCTTCACCTCTGCAGGACGATTACAAACACTGGCATAAGGTTTTTCCCTGATATCACGCATATACATTCTGAAGACTTCTTGCTTCTGTAAGTACTTTGAGCTGAGTCTGCTACATTAAGAGTGATTAAAGTAGGGATCTTTTCAATAAAGTTTGGAAGCTGTTGCTTCCCTGGTTGATTTTCTGTTCTTTTTTTTCTAGTTCTGATACTAATCATTTACAAATAAATCAATGCATGTTTTATTGGCTGGGCTGGTGGACGCTAATTCCAGACAAGTTCTCTGCCCTTTAAGAATTTGTAGCTGAATTCCAATGTGATTTTGAACCAACTTGCTCAGATATAGATTTATTGTTGTCTGCAGGCGTTGTTATCCTGAAATAGGGAGTTGCAAGTCTCAACTGATATGGAGCATCTAATAACAGCAACTGTCCAACTGGATGTTCAAACATTTGTCATAATAGACATCAAATATTTGGCACACAGCTCAAAATCATACTAATTTTAGTTTAAACTGTCCAAACAACTTTGAAATCTTCCAATATTGTTTGCTGTTTCATATTTTAGTATTTATTGTTTTTAAATTATGCACATGGTGAGATATTCACATGAACAATCTCCAAGGTCATTCAGTGGGTAAATAGCTTTTATCTGTGAACAGAACATTTGTATTGCTGACTGTAAACTGACATTGCAGGCCAGGTGAATAGTATAGAATTAAATCAGTTTGTTTTTAAAATCAGATGTCTTTAAGGGGGGGCAGTGGTGCTGTCACTGGACTAGTAATAGAGACCCAGGGTAAGGCTCTGGGGACCTGGGTTTGAATCCCATCATGGCAGACGGTGAAATCCGATTTCAATAAAAATCTGGAATTAAAAGTCTAACAGTGACCATGAAACCGTTGTTGATTGTTGTAAAAACCCATATGGTTCACTAATGTCCTTTAGGGAAGAAAATCTGCTGTCTGCAGCCTGGCCTACATGTGACTCCAGACCCTCAGCAATGTGGTTCACTCTTTACTGCCACTCAGTTCAAGAGCAATTAGGGATGGGCAAAAAATGCTGGCCCTGCCAATGTCACCCACACCCCATGAATAAATATATTTTACAAATCTGCTATTCACATATATCTCACAGCCTTCACATACTTGACCTATAGGAGCAAATTTTGCTGTTCCTGGCCCAGGAGCTATTGGATTGGCTGAACACTGGAAAAGCGGGAGGAGGGAAAAGCCATCAGATTTTCCACCAATTCATTTAAACAAGGCCTCCATTATGAACCTGAACTCCTCTCTGACCAATGTTCTTTCTAGTCCCAGATGCATCACTAGTCCCATAGGTAGGGACACGGAAATCTGTCTTATTCGGCCACTGTCATGCACATGCACTCAAAGGTACATTTACTGTGCCCAGTGGAGAGCCATGTATGAAGGAAGCTCAGGTCGGAGGTAGGGCAGCAACTTCCTTATATCATGGCTGTCTGCTTCATGCATCCTTTGAATGCCTGGTACACTGAAGCACTAAATTTGCCCTTTTTGCTGTATATCTCAATTCTTAGGTGCAGTCTATTATTCACTTTCATAGATTCCACTATGAATGTTCTAGTTCATAATGATGACTGGGACCCTAAGGATGCAGATCAAAGTAAACACATGTAACTTTGCATGTACCCTGTTCTCCCAGACTTTCCCTTCCCTGGGTGACATTTCACATTCCTGTGATGTAAGTGTACCAGCTAGCTGACCAATGAGTTGTGATTTCAAAATTAATCTGATTCGTTACTTCAATCACAGATTTAAATCAAGACAGTTTAGTCTTAACCAAGAGCTTAATGTTTCTGCCACTGATTCCAGTCCTCTTTCTGTCGGCTTATTCAGTTGAGCCCAATGGCTTGCTAGTCTGTTTGACCTTGAACTGAAACGCTCAGGTCTAAATTGTATGCCTGCATATCCCATCCTGCATATCCCACCTTGCATCCCCTGTGGCTACACCTCTCTTCCCATAGATCGCTCTCTGAGGTGCTGCCTGTGGACACCTGACTTCCTATCCTTCTGGCCTTCTCATCCTCTTCAGAGGGGGTCCCACCAATTGAGCATACAATCCCTATTCGCAGAAATGCAGATGACACTGTCTTATGCATTGAAGGGTGCACCCAGCAGAAAGCCTGCAAAAAGGTTTGTAAGCCAAATAGTCCTGAAACAAAAAAGCTAGAAAGGCAAAGAGTCCTTCAAAAAACACTGAAAATGCTATAACTATCAAGACTAAACAATAAACTCTCACCTAAATTCTTAAATATTCACATTGCCAAGGCTCCAGTTGGCTTTTATCACGCCCTGGATGGAGAAATCAATAAAAACAGGATGGCCTCCTAGCCATGTTGCCCATGTGCCCACTTCTGAATTGCACAGACAATGTACAATTGTGAAGAATTGGGCATTTAAGTGGCTTAATTGCCAGATTAATTGTCGGAGGTTGCATTTCCCAGTTCTGAGTATGCCTGTCGACTGTAATATTGGATGACATCCTCCTGACATTGTGACATGTGCCCGACATAATCTCACACAATTTTGCGCTTGTTTGGGTTGGCAGCGCATCCGATCCTGGAACATAAAATTCAGGCCTTTGTTTCTCATTCCCACTTTTCACGTGCAGCAGTGTGCGTCCTTCCTTCTCTGGAACAATGTATGCTTACAATCCTCGGCCATTGTGTCACAAGGGCTGAGTCAGGCATACGCAGTTTGTGCCTTCATGCCCACTTTTAATTCCCTGGCATGCTCCTTGCTTCACCTCCCCCCACTCCTCCACACTGTTCCACATTCTTGGATCTTGCATGAGTCAGGACAGACATTCTCACTAATAGTTTTGTGACCTCAACAACTTTGATTTTGCACAGCTATCTCAAGATGCCCCAACCATATCATTCTTGATTGGATTGGATTGGATTTGATTTGATTTATTATTGTTACATGTATTGGTATACAGTGAAAAGTAATGTTTCTTGTGCGCTATACAGACAAAGCGTACCATTCATAGAGTACATAGAGGAGAAGGAAATGGGAGGTTGCAGAATGTAAAAGAGTTAGAGCACAGTTTTAAAAGCATAGAACAAGAGTAAAAGATAGAATTAGACAGTATGCTGGGGACAATTAGCAAGAAGTCGCCACGTTCTGGCACCATCTTGGATCTTCTGACCAGTAAGAGGTAGGATTGGGGAGCCACACTGCAAGATAATGCAACGTGTTGGTGGGAAGTGAGGGACAGGTGAGGCTGAAATCTTCCACCATGAACCAAACGGAAAGGGAATAGGTGGGTATTGGTATCACCGGAAGGGAATAAATGAAATAGAGATTTAAGGAAATTTGGCATGTCTGCCATGAGTCTCACTAACTTTTACAGATACACCATAGAAAGCATCCTTTCCGGTTGTATCACAGCTTGGTATGGCTCCTGCTCTGCCCAAGACCGCAAGAAACTACAAAGAGTCGTGAACAAAACCCAGTCCATCACGCAAACCAGCCTCCCATCCATTGACTCTGTCTGGCTACTTACTGTCTTGGAAAAACAGCCAGCATAAGCAAGGAATGCATGCACCTCGGTCATACCCTCTTCCACCTTCTTCCATCAGAAAAAAGATACAAAAGTCACATACCAACTGCTTCAAGAACAGCTTCTTCCCTGCTGCCATCAGACTTTTGAATGGACCTGCCTCGTATTAAGTTGATCTTTCTCTACACCCAGGCTATGACTGTAACACTATATTCTGCACCTTCTCCTTTCCTTCTCTGTGTACGGTATGCTTTGTCTGTATAGCGCACAAAAAACAATACTTTGCACTCTGTACCACTACATGTGACAACAATAAATCAAATCAAATCAATTTAAAGCAAAGAATGCCAGGACAGGAAAATCATCAGCATGAATTTAAGATAAAGAGTGCTGACATAAACTGAAGGGAGACAAGTATCAGCCTGACCTGAAGGAAGGGGGAAAAGACTACAATTTTGACTTAAAAGGGAGAAGATTAAAAGTGGCAGCATAAATATTTACTGGATGCATTGTCAAGGGCTTATACAAATGGAAGGTGAGGGGGAGAAGTGTGCCTGCGTGTGTAAGTGTGCAGACTCATGGACAGGTTTTGAGGGAACGATATTCCATGTACCGCTCCCTGGCATGCAGTGGAAGTGATGATGTGGAGATGCCGGTGTTGGACTGGGGTAAGCACAGTAAGAAGTCTCACAACACTAGGTTAAAGTCCAACTTTAACCTGTTGTTGTGAGACTTCTTACTGTGCAGTGGAAGCACATATTACCAACCTCGCATCTTGCAATCTTCTATCCACTGTGGAAAATCCAGGTCAGCAGTGCACAGTTGGGTGATATATACGTGCTGCTTGTATCCATCGGAATGAATACTCCAAATGGAAAGCGCAAGGAACAAATGGCAAAGACCCTGGCTTTATTACAATTTAACAGACAGCTTTCGTAACTGAGAGTGTTCCACAATATCTTGCAATTCCTCCACCAGAAAGGAGGGAAGATCCCCACTGGGCCTCTTTTTTAATGCTGCTATGTTGCCTTCTATCTCTTGACTCACCGAGTGTTACCAGTACTTTTTGTCTTTGCTTAAGATTTCCGGCATTTGCAATCTCCTGCTTTAAGTTTATTCATAAAGTGACAGGATTTCACACTTAGCTAATCTGTAATGTGAAAAACTATTATGCCTTTGAGATAAAATACCTTTTAGAAATGATATCATTTTGTTTGATTAACATGCGATGAGTAATGTGTTTGGACTGAAGAGTACATATCAAGCATGAGTCAGTGTTGGAACCCAAAGAAACAACTGCAATATTATGAAGAAATGATGCCTTCACAACAATTGCATAAGCTTTTGGATCAGATCAAACTCTCATTGATCGATTATCCTTATGCACATAAAATTCTAAACCTCATAATAAAGAGTAGGGTTGACATACATTGCATTGAATTCAAATTGATGTTCTACACACCTTGACAAAAATAGACACTTAAGAACCTAAAAAGTAGAAGCAGGATTAGACCATAATAATCCTTCGAGCTTGTTCTGCCATTCACTATGATCATGACTGATGCTCTCCCTCAACTACACCTTCCCACTCGCTCCTCATATCCCTTGAATGCAAAACAGATGAAAAATCTGTCCATCCCAGTCTTCAATATACTTACTCAGTGATGGAACGTATTCAACCCTCTTAGATAGAGTTCCCAAGATTCACAACCCTCTGAGTAAAGACATTTCTTCTCAACTCAATCTTAAACAATTGATCCATTATCCTGAGATATGGCCCCATATTCTATCTTACCCAAGAGGAAAAAACAACTTCCGAATCTACGATGTCAAGTCCTTCAGGATCCTCTCTGTTCCAGTAAGATCACACCTCTTTCTTCTAAACTCAGATTATAGAACCAATTTACTCAGCCTCTCATTACTGGATAACCTTCTCATTCCAGAAATCAATCTAGTGAACCTTTGCTGTACCATTTCTAAGGCAAGTAGATCCTTCATTAGGTATGGAAATCAAAACAGCACACTGGAGTCCAGATATGGTCTCAACAAAGTCTCATTGACAATTGCAACAACATTTGGTCTTGTACTCCAGCCCCCTTTCAATAAAAGATAATGGCTGGTAATTCTAAGTGCCAAATTTGCATAAAAACTGGAGTAAATCCCTCTATTTGTTTAGCAGGATTTTCAAAATGCGTCTCCCAGACTTTGGGCACTGCAGAGTGCCCTGGCATGAATCGCTCCAAAAAGTGGTGTCCACTGGAGAGGCCGGCAGAATACCGCTGAGCGGGCCACAGTGCATGTGTCAATCTGTCAGTGTCGGGGTCAGCGCATGCACAGTAGCCCCACACTGCCGGCCTCCCGATCGCTGGCCAGCCCCACAACCCCACATCGCTGCCATTCCAACCCCCTCCATCCGACGATCACTGGCCTCCCAGACATCTCCGGGCCAGCCCCGACCCGCCCCCTCCCCCCCAGACCACCTCGATTCCCCATTCACACCCCCTCCCCTGGCTATCCCGATCTCCTGATCCTCCCGCCCCCCCCCCCACCCCCACACTGGCAGTCCCATCCCCCCCACTTTGCATCCCTGACCACCCCACCCTCTCCCCACCCCCCACGGCCCCGACCACTCTGGTCGGCCGATCACCCCCGCAACCCTCCCCAATCCTGTTGGCCAGCCCCGATCGATGTCCTCCCTCCCTCTGCCACTGATCCTAAGTAAGAAGTCTCACAACACCAGGTTAAAGTCCAACAGGTTTATTTGGTAGCAAATACCATAAGCTTTCGGAGCACTGCTTCTTCGTCAGATGGAGTGGAAATGTGCTCTCAAACAGGGCACAGAGACACAAAATCAAGTTACAGAATACTGATTAGAATGCGAATCCCTACAACCAGCCAGGTCTTAAAGATACAGACAATGTGGGTGGAGGGAGCATTAAGCACAGGTTAAAGAGATGTGTATTGTCTCCAGACAGGACAGCCTGCAAGTCCAGGAGGCAAGCTGTGGGGGTTACTGATAATGTGACATAAATCCAACATCCCGGTTTAGGCCGTCCTCATGTGTGCGGAACTTGGCTATCAGTTTCTGCTCAGCGACTCTGCGCTGTCGTGTGTCGTGAAGGCCGCCTTGGAGAACGCTTACCTGAAGATCCGAGGCTGAATGCCCGTGACTGCTGAAGTGCTCCCCCAAAGGAAGAGAACAGTCTTGCCTGGTGATTGTCGAGTGGTGTTCATTCATCCGTTGTCGTAGCGTCTGCATGGTTTCCCCAATGTACCATGCCTCAGGACATCCTTTCCTGCAGCGTATCAGGTAGACAACGTTGGCTGAGTTGCAAGAGTATGTACCGTGTACCTGGTAGATGGTGTTCTCACGTGAGATGATGGCATCCGTGTCGATGATCCGGCACGTCTTGCAGAGGTTGCTGTGGCAGGGTTGTGTGGTGTCGTGGTCACTGTTCTCCTGAAGGCTGGGTAGTTTGCTGCGGACAATGGTCTGTTTGAGGTTGCCAGGTACACGGTACCTACTCTTGCAACTCGGCCTACGTTGTCTACCTGATACGCTGCAGGAAAGGATGTCCCGAGGCATGGTACATTGGGGAAACCATGCAGACGCTATGACAACGGATGAATGAACACCACTCGACAATCACCAGGCAAGACTGTTCTCTTCCTGTGGGGGAGCACTTCAGCAGTCACGGGCATTCAGCCTCGGATCTTCAGGTAAGCGTTCTCCAAGGCGGCCTTCACGACACACGACAGCGCAGAGTCGCTGAGCAGAAACTGATAGCCAAGTTCCGCACACATGAGGACGGCCTAAACCGGGATGTTGGATTTATGTCACATTATCAGTAACCCCCACAGCTTGCCTCCTGGACTTGCAGGCTGTCCTGTCTGGAGACAATACACATCTCTTTAACCTGTGCTTAATGCTCCCTCCACCCACATTGTCTGTATCTTTAAGACCTGGCTGGCTGTAGGGATTCGCATTCTAATCAGTATTCTGTAACTTGATTTTGTGTCTCTGTGCACTGTTTGAAAGCACATTTCCACTCCATCTGACGAAGGAGCAGTGCTACGAAAGCTTATGGTATTTGCTACCAAATAAACCTGTTGGACTTTAACCTGGTGTTGTGAGACTTCTTACTGTGTTCACGCCAGTCCAACGCCGGCATCTCCACATCACTGATCCTAAGTGCAGAGTTGCAGCAGGCCCCCACACCCCCACCGATCTCCCCCCACAGACCATGCTTCCTATAGGTCCTGCCCACTCTGGCCCCACCCTCTTGGCACTGCCTGCTGCCTGGTGGGCATTGTCATTTTGACCCTTGGGCAGTGCCAGGGGGCCAGGCTTGTACTGGCAGGCTAGCAATGCCCAGGGGGCACCCTCCCCCCCTTACCCCTGAACTCCTAGGGGCCTCCATGGCCTCCCTTCACTCTCGCAGGGTTAGGCTGCCAGCTACCCATTACTGGGGAGCTGTTGTAAATCCCGCTGGAGTGAACCACTCCTGGCAGGGGCAGGGGAGAAGCTAGCAGGCCCAGAGACTTCAGTTCCGGACCCATTAATGGGATGGAAATCCCGATTTAAGACACCACTGGAAATCTAGGTCTTGGAGATGCGTGGAGACAGCCTCCGCTTATGTCTCCCGGCCCACTGCACTGGGAGAATCGCCCTCAATATGCTAATTGCCTCGCTAATTGTTTGTTGTACCTGCATGCTAATTTTCTGGTTTCCTTGCGTGAGTACACCGAAATCTCTCTCAACATCCACATTTAAAAGTTTCATACTTTTTAGAAAGAAAAATCCCATTTTTACGATTGACGTTAAGAACCTCACATTTTCCCCACATTATGCTCAACTTCACATGATTTTGCCCATTCACTTAACCTGTCCATATCTGCTTATATATTACTCTCGTTCCCTTTGTCTAGGTCTTTCATGTAGATTAAAAGTAGCTGAGACCCCAGCACTGATCTTAGCAGAATTCCACTAGTCATGGCCTGCCAACTTGAAAATGCCCCATTTATCCCTCTTCTCTGCTTCCTGTCCATTAACCAATCCTCTATCCATACTGATATATTATGCTCCACATCGTAACTTGTGTATTAATCTTTTTGTGTGGCACCTTTGTCGAATGCCTTTTTGAAATCCAACTATAAAACATCCACCGGGCCCCCTTTGTTGACTCGACTAGTTACATCCTCAAAAACCTCGAACAAAATAGTGAAACGCATGGGCTGGAATTTTACCGCCTCGCCGCCCCAGAATCGGGACGGGCGAGGCTCGTAGAATGGCATTCTCCATCGGCCTCGGGCGGGATCTTATGAGCCTCGGGCAGGCAAGGCGGTAAAATTCCAGTGTGACATCATACAGACTCAAAACGTCAGGCGGGATTTTTCATGCCCCCCCCCACCCATCCCCCCACCCCGTGGAGTGTTTCACAGCGGTGGAGGCGACTCGTCATTGGCCAGCAGCAGGAACGTCTGATCCTGCCACTGTCAACGGGGTTTCTATGGAGCCCCCGCCACTGGGAAACCCACAATGGAGGTTTGTCATCAGCGGGACTGGAAGATCCCACCATTGAGAACAGCTGGAAAATTCCAGAAAATTAACTCTATCTTCTCCCTCCACAGATGCTGCCAGACCAACTAAGTTTTTCCAGCATTTTCTGTTTTTGATTCCTTCAGTAAAACCATGTTAATTCTAACTGATCGTACTATAATTTTCTTAGTGCATTGTTAAGACTTGATGTCAGACTAACTGGCCTGTTTTCTCCTCTTCATTTCTTGACTCAAATACTGGCTGTTTCCTTTAGTGAATTTCGAGACAACATAAAAATGCAAGTTATACCATCTTACGCTTTCCAGGGACTAAGCACTGGAACGTTAAATATGTAAGTACATATCTACTAACAGACCATCAGACACTGAAAATGAAGTCTCTAGCACAGCAACATGATAGCACTCAAAAACAAAACTACATTTGGTAGAGTTGTTAACATGAGAAGGCAATACTGAATAAAGCAGACTTCAATAATGTCAACAATAATTTTTTTCCATTATTGTTGGAGGATGTCCAAACTGACAGTTTGGTGAAGCTGTGTAAATTAATCTTTGTTACTGGCAATGGAGTCCGTGCCATTTCAGGTGCATGTAGAAATGAGAGGTTAAATTGGAAATAAATTTCTGTGTATTAAGACTGGTTGTCTAAGTTTCAGTGATCCCGAGTGGAGAACCAGGATTGAACTGAGATTTGGGTTTCTTTCCCCTCGTTAAGCAAGTTTTGGTGGTTCTTAAACCACTAAATAATTCAGCACTGCTGCTGTGAAGCATCAAGATGCTTGGTTTCACACCTGCGTATGAAAATAAGTCTACATTTTCCGAGGAGAAACATGATTTTAAAAATAACAGCTATTTGTAACAAAATGGGCAAGCTGCCCTCGTTTTGCCATCAGTTTTTTTACATTCTCACATCAGACCAAGTGAGCTCTATAGGAAATGTACCTTCAGATTCTGTATTACGATCGATGCACAAACCGTGTAAGTTTTGATGTGATTTCTGAGTCAGTGTGATCCAGAAATTTGAGGACTTAATTTCAGATTTGGAGCATTTACATGTGCGTATTTTGATCAGGTTCCACTTCTGTTGTCAAGTCCTGATAATGGCCAATACAGCAAAAATAATGTATCACAATTTGTTTCAGAAACTGGGAATTGAATGTTTTGAGAACTCCAAATAGAACTTCAGTTTGCAATAAAATATTGTTTAATTTAGTGTTTTATTTGTACAATAAAGAAGTCGTAAAATAAATCATGTATACTGTTTTGGGCTTATACTGTGAAAGATCATTTAGCAGCAAGGGGAAAAGCCAAAGAAATCTTTTTTCCTTTTTTTTTCAAACACAGAAAACTGATTAACAATGACCTCATAGAAGTACAAAGCCATGCATTTAACGGAACAGATATAGATCATCTGTAAGTTTGCTGATTTGGTTTTGTCCCAATGTCATGATTGCAGTTTTTGAGTTGGTATTGTTGAAGGGACGCACAGCATGCCATTGTCCCATTGCATGGTGGCTGTTCAGGAATTTTGATGATTTTTTTTTTGCCTTTCATCATGTACAGCAACCTCACAGGTAACCAGAATCTACGGAAATTGCACGGCGATGTTTTCGTGGGAGCGACAGGTCCAACTGTTCTGTAAGTGAAATATCAATACGGCATGCAGCAAGGGAAAATGAGGCACATTGGCACAACTGGCGGGCATTGTCCAACAACATTTTCAAGCATAAAATTGTAAAAGATGGTGGAATTAATTTGGACTCAGTAGTAGCAATTAATATTTGTTCAATTGAGTGAAGTCAAAATTAAGGTGAGGAACATTTGTTCATTAATCCCAACAGCTGAATTGGCCTCCTTATCAGAAAATAAATGGCATTCTCTTGGTTAAATTTCCATTCTGAGCAAGTAGTTTTTTTATACAGGTTTCTACCCATCATTGTTCAGCCAACCAGTAGATGGAATAATATAGCCTCATGCTCTGGCTGGAATTTTACGAGCCCTTTTGGGAAGAGGGGTATACATTAGAGTTGCAGCAGGAGGTTTGATGGCATCTTCCTCCTTCCATGCCGTTTTACCAGTGGTGAGAAAGTTGGAAGGTTGGTTGCTCAGAAGGAACTCAATTGAGCCACTTAAGTGGCTACTTTCCCACCTCCTGGGGGAAGGGTAGGGGTGCATATACTGGCAGATGGGTAGGCCATCCAGTGAAACTTGGCAGCCTCCCAGTGGGTTTCAGGTGAGGGGACATTCTGTGGGTTCTCCCTGGCCTGTGGAGAGCTCCACCTCTCCAGTTGCAATGGTTGCTCCAATAGAAACAGCACTGCTCAAACCTAACAGGCCCACTCTCACAATCACTTGCCTGATCCCAGCATTCCCGATCCCACTTACTCCTCTTCCAGAGTGCTCGGCCATTGAATCATAGAATCATAGAAACCCTACAGTGCAGAAGGAGGCCATTCGGCCCATCGGGTCTGCACCGACCACAATCCCACCCAGGCCCTACCCCCCCATTGTTACACCTTCTTCCTGAAGCTGCTGTCTCAGTCACGGCCACCACTAATGGTGGCATTGCAGAGTCTACAGCCCTCCAACTGGGCCAATAGCCACCACCTTTAACTGGAACAGTGACCCAGTGACAGCCATTTAATTAGCTGCCATCCCAAATGTGGCTCTCGGCTGTGGACGAAGCTAGGTGGCCTTCCACTTTTGGTTCAGATGACAATCCTTTGACTTTGCCTCAAATGTTCTTTCCCTCTTAGTGGACAATACCTCATCTCTACTAAGCATCTGCTTTTAGAGAATCATGGGTAATTCACACATTATTTCAAGGCTTTGCCCATCGGTGCATCTGTTGATATATGAGTTAGCAGCTTGTGTATTAATAATTTAATTTATTAATCTGGCTTTATCAATTCTGACTGTACTACTTAATTCATTGTTTTTTTGTATCTCGTTGAAACAATTATTGATAATTATGCACTCTGCTTTAGAGCATTTAATTTATGTCGATTGATATTATTAGATCAATTATTAGATCACCGTGGGTAACATGGTGGCACAGTGGTTAGCACTGCTGTCTCACAGCTGCAGGAACCCAGGTTCAATTCTGGCCTCGGGTCACTGTCTGTGTGGAGCTTGCACATTCTCCCCGTGTCTGCATGGGTTTCTTTCAGATGCTCGAGTTTCCTCCCAAAGATGTGCGGATTAGGTTGATTGGCCATGCTAAATTGACACTAGTGTAAATATGTGGGGTTACGCAAATAGGGCCTGGATTGGATTGTGAAAGGTGCAGACTCGATGGGCTGAATGGCCTCCTTCTGCACTGTAGGGATTCTATGGGATTCAACATTGTTAGTACATGAGGCTGATTTTGAAGTGACCTCTTAAAATAAAAGATGGTCAGATGTAGCAAGTCCTGCTTGCCACTTAGTGAAACTAGTCAGAGGCCCAGTGCCTTCTAGTGATCTAATTGCATTATTAGAGAGGATCTGGGGTGGGGGAGGGTTGCTGGGGGAAATTCGAGCTGAGCTGAGTAATATAAATGAATGGAACGTGGAGGAAATCCCAAGAAGAACCAGGAATTAGTCAGATCAATTTGAGTCAGACCTGGGGAAGCATTGATGCTACTCTTGGCCCCACCTTTGAAGCAGCCTCTGCCAATCTTTTTATCGGCATCTGGTTAGACTGCTCTACATCCTGCACTACTGGATCGAACATTTACCACCTACTTGAAGACTCATCAAAATGATGGCAGATGAAACAATAGCAGAAGTGAGACGACAGGCCTTATGATCTCAGATTTGGGAGGACTCTGAGCCATTTAAAAATGGCAGGTGGGACCCAATTCTGGGATTCCCAAATCCATTCCTGGCATCCCCAATTTTCACTGTCATGGATGAGCTGTGGGGACAGTCATTGTGTGTATTTAAGGCTGAGATAGATAGATTTTTGATCAGTAAAGGAATCAAAGTTATGGGGAAAGGGCAGGAAAGTGGATGTGAGGAATGCCAGATCAGCCATGATCCTATTGAATGGTGGAGCAGGCTCAAGGGGTCAAATGGCCTACTTCTGTTCTTATTTCCTATGGTCTAACTCAATGTCAGTTCACACCCCTACCCACCCTTGTGCCCAATTTTAGCCCCTTTGCCAACTCTTGCCCTCACACATCCCCTTATAACCTCACACCAACTCAAAGCTAGCTGCTGTTCCCCACCCACCTCTAATGGTCCCTCCACTCATACTCTCCAAGCCAACTTATGGCCCTTCCATGCCTGTTCACATAGTATACACTATGTTCAGAAATAAAGAACCCAACAATAACAATTGTGGTGTGAAACTGCTTAGAAAAAAAATAGTTAAAGAATGTCAACCAAACAGACTATTAAAGTATGAATGCGGAAGCTTTAAGTACTTGATACCTCTTAACCTGTGCAAATAAACAATGAGACATTGGCAAAAGAGATGACAGAAAGAAAAACTTATTATAATCTCATAAGATGTCAGTCAAGTAAAATCAACCTAGCTCTGTGCCTATGTAAAAAACACACTCACATAACCCTTTTCGAAGACCCTGGGCTTTCAGCCAAGCATGCATAATGAGGTGATGGGTGTGAGGGGTGAGGACTAAAGGACTTAAAACATAACTAAACAACTGGGACAATGGCCAAGAGGACCAGGCATTTTAACCAGCCCACCTTGGCACTCAGCCGCCTCGATGACTGCCTCTGATCAGCTTCCGATAGAGGCAGCTGCCCTGACTGTACCCCATCCCCGCCTCTCAAAGTGAAGATAGTACGGCAGAAGTCCCACTCTCTGGAGTTGCTGGCCAATTGAGTGGGGAGGATTTTGATAGGTGAGGCAGAGGGGTGGTAGGAGAAAGAGTGGGTTTCAGGGAGGGAGCGGGTTGGTACAAAGTGGGGACGTCAGTCTAAGGGGAGCCCTCCGCGATCAGCAAAAGACAGTCCCTAAAGAGCGATCTCCCCTTCCTTCCTGTCCTGTGAACACTTAAATTTTAAAAAACGGGCTTCCCACTCCTGGCCCACACCAACATCAAACATTCTACAGTGTGGACAACATATTATCAGAGTCAACTAGTTTGATAACAAACCTAATTGACCCTTAATTATTCGTTTAAATATGGTGAGTAGGCAGCTGATTTCAGCACCCGCCATCCCCTGAACTGTGGAGGAGATCTCAGGGGTGTGCGGGAAGGTGCTGAGATGGGTACCCACACCACTCCCCCCATCCCCCCTGCCCCCCACCCTCCCATCCCCCCATGCAAAACACATCCACCAAGGCATGTAAAATTCAGTCTACACAGTGAGTTTGAGAAATACTAGATGAGTGGCAGTGCAGTGGTGTGGAGAAAGAAGTGGTGATAGCAGCTAAAGAGCAAGGTCCTGCTGGCCAAGGGTCTCTGCTGCAGTGTCTATGGACACACACCTGCTTATAAAGAAAGCTTAGCATCTCAGAAAGTCCATCTACAGGAGTTTTCCATGTCTGTGGAAAATATCCTTCAAAGCCGAGTGCAAAATAGGTCATTGGAGCTGTGTGGAACAGTGTCCTGTATGAGGAGGGCCCAAATAATGGAGGAATATCTTTTATCAATGCTTTGGCTGGTTTTAAAGAGACTTTGCTCTCTTGCAATTGCAAGAGGCTGGATTGAGAGAACTTTGAGGCTGGCACACATGAGCCTATGGTTCTTTCATCTTTTCAGTAGTTTGCACTCGTTTGCATGCCACAATTTGTGAAACATGAAGTATTTCACACGCCCTTAGCTTCAGCTCTTCCTCACCATCTGAAAGAAGGCACCATCAAGAAAATTGAGTAATGATAAAAACAACAGATTATTCAGAGGTACCTGTGGACCACCAATTCCACGTGAATAGGTGGAGGTTAATGTTAGTTTTCGGATCACATATATCAATATCAATGGAAATGAATTACTTGATGATCACATATCTTTAGTTACTCAATATTTACTGTGTAGTAGTGTCAGTTGTACAATTCTGTCATGTTTTACTATTGATTCCACCCTAGTTAAAGCAGAGGGATTGTAAGTCACGTTGGAGCCAGTGTTAGATCCTTTCTTTCCATCTTCTCTGTATTTGCACTGCAATTAGGCTCCAGTGGCACATGGTGAGTCCATGGGTGGAAGTTTCCAGTCTTGTCCATGACAGGAACTGTTGCAAAAAAGAACGGAGAATTTGGCGTTCCAGCCAAAGCTCCATTCTCTCTGAGCAGCACTGGCAAATCACAGTCGCAAGCAAGGATGGAAGATTTTGGTGCATATTTCCAGTGTTAGCATATGCCTAATGCAGTGCTTCCCAACCAGTGTGCCACAGCACACTGGTGTATCATGAAAACCAACCCCACCCCCACCCCCAACTCCTCACCGCAAAGTGCCACAAAAAAAAGATTCAAAATGATTCAAAATTCATGTAATTAAACAAAAACTCAACCTTTGTCTTCAGCTCTGTGGCTGGCATCTCCAAGACCCGACGAATCCTGGGCCTCCCGCGCATGTGCCAGCTGGGAAAGAGCCACACAAGTGTTGTTTAGATTATTTTTACCTCGGTCAGGCCCATGCACGTGACCAATGGGACTTGGAGCTGAAGAGAGTGGTGCCATGTGCCTGCACAAAGAGCAAAAACTCAGAAATGGCGCAAAAAGCCTGGGAGAAGTGAGAGAGACAAAGAGAGGCTAAAACAAAACACAGGCGGAAGGACAGGAAGAAGTTAAAAACAAGTTCCCTGTAAGGAAAGAAGACAGAGAAAATAGGAGGTGTGCCTCAGTTCTTTTTATAGTATGGCAAAGGTTGCAAACCAGTGGTCTAATGTGCAACAGATTGTTGCTTCTTCATATTCTAAATTGTGCATACAGCATTCAGCACATTCACATTCTCATGCATTCCTATCGGTATTACATTATTTTTCTTAAATATTTGTAGTGTGCTTGAAACTGATAAAAAAAGACCCTCAATTAATACATTTAGATAACTCTCTCCTCACACGCAAACAGAATTCTAGATGTCTTATAGCAGCAGCAACACAATGGTTTGGTGGGCATAATGCTGGTAACATGGACACCAACAGTCTTACTCTTTTAACAGGGACATTTCCAGAACTGGTATCACTGCACTTCCAATTCATGGCTTGAAATCTATTAAGAAGCTCATAGCTCGGTCAACCAATAACTTGAAAAGGTTACCACCCCTGGATAACTTTGTAGAACTAAGGGAGGCCAGTATGACATATCCCAGCCACTGCTGTGCCTTTGAAAATGAAAATGCTAAGAAGAAAAAGGAGTGAGTATTATTTATTCTTTTACGTATGTCGAACCAATGTAAATGCACAAAAGGAAGGAGAGGCTTCTGAGAGCCTGCAAATAAAAGTCAAATTGCTGGAAATACACAACATATCAGTTAGCAACTGTAATGTAAAAAGATACATTACCACATTCTGGGAATGTGGCCTTTTTCGGAATAAGACTGTATTTCCAGCAGTTTATTTTTATTTCAGATATCCAGCATTTGTATTTTCATCATTTTTATCACCCTGGTGTTTGGTATTGTGTCATTTTAAGTAGCTCTTTAATTATGTGGGACGGCCCTCTTTAAGAGTGCCTGTAAATCGAAAATGCATGCGGGAACACTGAACAGTGAAAAAAATTAAATACGATTTCAACTCAACAGATTAATCAATGATGACAGGTTATTTTCTAGGACATACAATGGAACTATTTTTAAGCAAGTTCCTTTGATTCATTCATAGGATGTGAGTGTCGGTGGCAAGGACAACAGTTATTGCCTTCAGTAGTTGCACTTCAGAAGGTGGTAAACCACCTTCTTGACCCGCTGCAATGCATGTGGTGCTGGTACACCCACAGGACGGTAAGAGGCCTAGGATTTTGACACAGCAACAATGAAGAAACGACGATTTAGTTCCAAGTCAGGATGGTGTGTAACCTGAAGGGGAACTTACAGGTAGTGATGTTCCATACATCTGCTCCCTTTGTTCTTCTCAGTGGTAAAGGTTGCAGGTTTGGAAGGTGCACTTGAAGGAGCCTTCCGAAGGAAGTCTACAGAGGAACTTAGATAGGTTTAACGATGAGTGGGCAAAGGTTTGGTAGATGGAGCATAATGTGGGAAAATGTGAATCGCATGCATGCTTTGTGGAAGCAGCCAGCCAATTAAATCAACAGCTGCCTCCACTGAAGTTAGATTTTGGAAGAACAGGAGTGTGAAATCTGGAGTATGCAGATTAGCACAAGTGAGATGAGATCTGAACTTGGCACATGTGTTTGGATAACCAGAATACCCCTTTGGAGAGGTCAGGTACCCCTTTGGATAGGGTCCCAGGATACTTTTGGGAGAAGTAAGGCACTCCTTGCGATTATTAAAAGTGAATATGATTATGCACTTTTTATGCACAAAATCATTAGAACTGTCAAGCTGTCAAAAAGCTGTCCAGCTGCCAAGAAACTGTTAAACCAGCTGTTCAGCTGTCAAGGAAGTGGTAACCAGCTATTTAGCTGTCAAGGAACTGTCAAGCTGTCAAGAAATAATCAAGGAACTGAATCAAGGAAGTTGTCAAGGAACTGTCAAAGAACTGTTATGGAATTGTCCCGCTGTCAAGCCTTTTGAAGTTATCCAGGAAGTGTCAAAGCTGTCAAGCATACGAAGTGAGTGGCATTGAGGAGGTAAGGGCAAAGGGTGGTGGGTGAGGGAATGAGTTGGCATTGAGTTGGCATAAGGGGTATGGGGAAATGAAGGTGGTTCGAGAGGCACTAAGTTGACTTTGCGGTTATGGAGGCCATGAGGGGTGATACTTGATGATATAACATAGGTTGGGACATAAGTTGGCATGAATGAGACAAAGGGAGTGTGTGAGGGGTGAGGGCTGGAGGAATGTTTTTTGTTAGATTTATTTTTTCTTTATTTAAACACAGTGCTGGGGCACTGAGGCAGGCCTTGTGCCCAGCCCGCCTCTGCAACTGGCAGACTCCACGCTCGCTCCGAAATCTGCGTGCAGACATTTCTAAAGGTTTTCTTTGTCGAGCCAGGAAATCTCCCGACTCAGCAAACCCCATCTGGGATTAAAAATCTGTGCCTATGTTGGGCTGTTGCTTGATTAGTCTGTTTGGACAGCTCTCACAATTTCTTTGTACAGGTCCCCAGATGTTAGTCAGCAGGGGTGATCTGGATAGGATGTGCCTTTGCTATTTTTAGTGCCTAGGTCATAGCCAGGTGGCCAGGCTGGTTTTAGTCTCATTTAACATTTCTATAGAATTTTGATACAACTGAGCCACTTGCCAGTCCATTTTAGAGGGAAAGAAAGAGTCAACCACATTGCAGTGGGTCTGGAGTCACATGTAGGCCTTGTCAAGCCTGGATTTCCCCCACTGAAGGGAATAAGTGAACCAGATGGGTGTTTCTTGTTATGGAGACGCGATTTTTACTCCAGATTTATTAATTAATTGAATTTAAATTCCCCAAGCTGCCATAATGGGATTTAATTTCCTATCCCCAGAACATTAGCCCGTGCCTTTGAATAGCCCAGTGACAGTGTCGCTCATTCTCCCGTCCATTAGCCTTTAGTGTGTTCCATCTCCTCCACCATCATCAGTCAAGAGCACAGTTCAGAGATTCATTTCAATGTCTTTACTAATGCAGTCTCAAAGATGTAATGCAAAAGACATGATCGAATGGCAGAGCAGACTCGATGGGCTGAATGGTCTAATTCTGCTCCGATATCTTATGAACATCTAGAAACCAAAAAACATGAAAAAGTCACTACAAATAAGAAAAGTAAAATACTGCAAATGCTGGAAATCTGAAAGTGAAACAGGAAATACTGGAGATACTCAGCAGGTCAGGCAGCATCTCTGGAGAGAGAAACAAAGTTTATACGGCGATATTTTGATAAATAATGAAATACATCAGTTTGGAGCAGTCAAACTCCAGAAGAGCTGAATGTGCAATAGTGCTAGCCAGCAGAATGAGCATTCGAATAGTTCTCAGGCCAATCTGATGTTGCAACTTCTTTGAAATTAGTAGAGCGCTTCTGGACTCTTAATGCGTTGGCACAGTGGTTAGCACTGCTGCCTCACAGTGCTAGGGACCCGGGGTTCAATTCCTGGTTTGGGTCACTGACTGTGCGGAGTCTGCACGTTCTCCCTGTGTCTACGTGGGTTTCCTCCGGGTTCCCCTGTTTACTCCCACAGTCCAAAGATGTGCTAGTTAGGTGAATTGGTCATGCTAAATTCTCCCTCAGTGTACCCGAACAGGCGCTGGAATGTGGCGACTAGGGGATTTTCACAGTAACTTCGTGGCAGTGTTAATGTAAGCCTACTTGTGACTAATAAATAAACTTTAACTTTACCTTGCTGTGTCTGAGGTCTCACTGGAGTAGCTCTGTGAAGAAAGAAAAACAATGGTATCTTCTAAATTGCAAAATAGATTTCTGAATTTTTCTACATGCCCATTGAGATCATGCTTTAAGCAAAAGATACTCTGCCTGAGATATTCCTTACACTTTTTCTGCCCCAGACATTCCTTACACCTTACACTGTGTTATTGATTCCAGGTTGCTCATTTCTCACCAGAATCATTCCGAAATTTGTAACTTTGCTTTCTTCCAGATTACAATGGTCTCCGTTATGTAACAAGTTCTATGGCAAGAATTATGACTCCAGCAACACAAGCTCTGAGATGGAATCTGAGATCGGTTCCACACATTCAAAAAGATCCATACCGCTGAATTCTGTAATACCTCAACAATATGCATTCCTTGAAAGTGAGGCATGGTTTGACTTAAGTGAAGATGAGCCATTTTTTGACTATGGTCTCTGTTCTAATGTAGTAGATGTGACCTGTAATCCAAAAGCAGATGACTTCAATCCATGTGAAGATATTGTGGGAAAAGATATTTTAAGAGTCATAATATGGCTAATGAACATTCTTGCTATTATAGGGAATGTCATCGTTCTCATAGTCTTATTAACCAGTCGATATAAACTCACAGTTCCACGCTTTCTGATGTGCAATCTTGCCTTCTCTGACTTTTGTATGGGTCTTTATTTGTTGCTTATTGCTTCTGTAGATATCTGGACCAAAGGCCAGTATTATAACTATGCAATAGACTGGCAGACTGGTGCTGGTTGTGCATCTGCTGGATTCTTCACTGTTTTTGCCAGTGAGCTCTCAGTGTACACACTCACTGCAATCACCCTGGAAAGGTGGCACACAATTACCTATGCCATGCAACTAGACAGAAAACTCCATCTAAGGCATGCCATCGTAATTATGTGTGGTGGGTGGGCTTTTTCTTTCATTGTTGCACTACTGCCTCTTCTTGGGGTCAGTAGCTACAAGAAGGTGAGCATCTGTCTCCCTATGGATGTAAACTCCCCAGTTTCTCAGGCTTACATTATTTTCATTTTGCTACTGAATGTCATTGCATTTTTGATCATTTGTTTTTGCTATATTAAAATCTACCAAACAGTTAGAAACCCCAACTTCATCTCTACAAATGGTGATACAAAAATTGCCAAACGCATGGCTGTGCTAATCTTCACAGATTTCATTTGCATGTCACCGATATCTTTCTTTGCTATTTCAGCAGCTCTCAAGGTGCCTTTTATCACAGTGTCTAGTTCCAAGATACTTCTGGTCTTGTTTTACCCAATCAATTCTTGTGCCAATCCTTTCTTGTACGCATTTTTCACCAAGACCTTTCGCCGAGATTTCTATATTCTTTTAAGCAGGTTTGGTTACTGCAAAATGAAAGCACAGCTTTACAGGACAGAAACAACATCCTCAGTTCAAAATTCCAATGTGAGAAATGGTACCTTGGCCTCTATGCCGTATTTTGGCCAAAGCACAGCATGCACAGTAGCCACTCATCGCCAACCATGTGGAGCTCACAACCTCAATTCTCAAGAGTCTCACCAATCGCTTACAGGAATCTATGCTATCAACTGACAGTGCATAGATTTTCCTGAAGTAAATTTGTATTGGTTAACCTTGAAGAAGATCTCGGGTGTCTTCCTGTCAAAATATCAGGAAGTTATTATCTGTTGTTAAGTGTATCAGGATGCCAAGCCTCAAGTTAGTAAACCTGTGGTGCATCCTTTGCAACAGAACGGGCACCTCTAAGTTAAGGCTGATCTTACAGGAAATGAATCAATGGTTGTACAACATGGCATTACCACGACCTGATTGCAGGAGACAGATATGTGTTTCAAGTAATTTGCAAAGACCCATTTTCTGCAACAAGTTATCAATGTCATATTCTAAATGCACTTGAGTTACTTTGTCAATATTAGACTTGCTTTAAAGTTTACCAGATTTTATTGTTATTTAATGTAATGTTTTAATGTAAAATAGCAATGATATTGTACTCTGGATTTCTTGTATTTGATAGAGACAATTTACTCCTGAAAACAAACTACATCTATGTTTCCTAGAATTTGAATGTTTAAAAGTTGCTATTGCCTCTTTTTTCTAAAATATACTCCAGATAATGACCACTTGATGTTGGACCAATGCTGAATTAAAGATTTATGTTTTATGTTGAATTAGATAATCATGTGCTTAATCACAATAATGACCAATGTCATGTTATATTGTATAAGTCTCAGTATGATGTTGTTGCTGTTATCAAAATATTAAATGTGTTATTATTGGTGTTAGGGTACCTGGATGAGAGAGGGGGAAACCTGCCAAGATTCTTGCTCCTGATTCCAATCTAATAATGTCTAGATTGGAAATATTGCAAGTGGGAGCAATCTGGGTGAGGACAGGTGAGGAGCATTGGATTTTGCCACAGTGAATGTCCCCCACCCGCCTCCATCAAAGTAAAATAGCATTCAGGAGCGGAAAGGGGAAAAGTAGAGGAGGAGTAACAAGGATTATCAGCAATTTTCTAACTATAGCTTAAGATTTGATTTATATGTATTGCAGGATTGTTAACTGCTGAAAAGATTGGAATTGTTTTCATAAGAGTCCGGTTTGTACCTGTTGATTGAAAACTTTATTCAAGCTTATGGATATTTGTTGTGATAATAAAGAGCTGTATCATCTTTGAACACTGTGGGTGAAGTACATTACATGCAATCAGTTTCTCAGCACCTTCACATGTGGATATACAGAAAATGCATTGGACATTGGGAAGTTGTTGAATTTACTATGGCCACTTGTACTGTGCTGTGATGCATGTATTAGACTTTAAAGTTATATACTCATCAGATTTGATTGTCTAGTAATACAAAGGTTCTGTAACTTAATTGTACTTTATTCCTTTCCACTGAGGCAGGTAAACACTGATGTATTGCATCATTATATTGCCCTTTTTGTATTATTCACAGAATCTTTACAATGTAGAAAGAGGCTATTCAGTGCATTGAACCTGCACTGGTTCTCTTAAAGAGCATTCTACCTAATCTCACTTCCCTGCCTTAACCCCATAACCCTGCCCATTCTTTCTATTCAGAGAACGATCCAAAACCTTTTTGAATACCTCAATCGAATCTGCCTCCAACATCCTCTAGGGAAGTTCAGACCAGATTCCAACCACCCTCTGGGTGAAAATCTTTTTCCTCACCTCACTTTCAAATCTGTGCCCTCTATTTCATGGTGCTCTCTTGAGAGGGAACAGTTTCTCACGATTTACCCTGTCTATATCCCTCAGGATCTTGAATATCTCTATCAAGTCTCCACTCAGCCTTCCCTTCTCCAAGGAAAACAGTCCCAATCTCTCCTCATAGCTACAGTTTCTTTTATCCCTGGAATCATTCTTGTGAATCTGTGCTGTGCTCTCTTTCCAATGCCTTCACATCCTTCTTCAAGTATGGCGCCAAGAACTAAACGCAATACTCCAGATCAGGCCTAACTAATGCCTTATGTAAGTTTAACATGACCTCCTTTCTCATGAACTCGGTGCCCCTACTCATAATAACTAGGATACCATATGTTTTATTATCTGCTCTCTCAATATGCTCTGTTTCCTTCCATGACTTATTAATATTTATGGTCTAAAGTGTGAAACTCTTTACTAAAGAATGCTGGGTGTCATTACACTCTTTGAACAAATCAGCCTTGGTACTGTGTTGAGATCACAGCTCATCACCCACCTAACTACTCTGACTCATTCTCTCCGAGGACCACAAAACTCTTTCCTGCAGTCTTTCTTGCCTACTGCAATATTTAAGGTTTTAAAAAACAGATTTTACTGTCAGGTAATCACTGCTTCCTGATTTACTTTGTTTGCTCTTTTGTTTCTCTTACTCTTGATGAAGTTTTACACTTGGGCCTTGACTCTCCAATCTGCCTTCCCAGTTTAAATAACTCTGCTATGTATTTTAATTTTGAAACCGTAGAAAGAGAGGAAAAAAAATGTTCACAAATCATTACGAGTACCAAACAAGAATCAAATCATCACTTTTTGCCACTACAAATTACTTAGCCTTCAGTGCTACAGCCAGGGTGTGGTTGGGTTGCCAGTCTTTTGTCTATCCAATGTGTTCAGCCATTTCTTGATATTAGGTGGAGAGAATTGAATTGGATGGAGACTGGCATCATAATTGTAGGAGGCTGAGATAGGTAATGCACCTAATACTCCTGCTGAAGGTGGCTTCAAATTATTCAGCCTTGCTTTGTACTGACATGCTGGGCTCCATCGTTATTAAAAATGTGCAAGTTAGTGCAGTCTCCTTCCAGTCTCCTTCTCTCTCAATATTCTCAATGGACCATTCCCTCAGCTCCTCTCCTCAATCACCCCTAACAGCCTTTCCCTTCCCTAAAGCACCTTTCAGTGCAAGTGCAGATATAACACCTGTCCTTTCCCCTCCTCCCTCCTCATCATCCTCCCTTCTCAAATGCTTCTTCCAAATTAAAGCACTTTGCATATACTTCTTTCGATTTAGTATACTGAATTCACTGTACACAATATGTGATCCTCCTCTACACTGGGAAGACCAAATGCAGACCAGGTACCATTTTGTGGAACACTTCTGTCCAATCTGCAAGCATGACCCTGAGCTTCCATATACTCATTTATTACTCCAACTTGGTCTCATGCTGACTTTTCTATCTATGGCCTGCTATAATGTTCCAATGAAACTCAATGCAAGCTCAAGGAATGGAACTTAATTTTTCAACTCACTTCTGGACTCAATACTGAATTCAATTACTTCAGATCATAACGTTTGCCTCCATCTTGTTCTATGTGCTTTTTTTGCTGGCTTGTTTCTTTCTTTCGTCCTTCATGCTGCATTCAGATGGCTGTTAAATAACCATTCTCACCTGGACACAACCTGTGTCATATTAGCAAAACCCATTAACATTCACTTGGCTTTTGCAACAAGAAATCTTCACTGCCTTCCTCCTTGCCTCGGACAGTCTGCCTTAACCAGACATCCTCCCTCCCTGCCTCGGACAGTCTGTCTGCCTTAACCAGACATCCTCCTTCCCTGCCTCAGACGGTCTGTCTGCCTTCCCCTGACAACTTCCCTCCCTGCCTCGGACAGTCTGTCTGCCTTCCCCAGACATCCTCCCTCACTGCCTCGGACAGTCTGTCTACCTTCCCCAGACAACTTCCCTCCCTGCCTCAGACAGTCTGTCTGTCTTCCCCTGACAACTTTCCTCCCTGCCTCAGACAGTCTGTCTGCCTTCCCCAGACAACTTCTCTCCCTGCCTCAGACAGTCTGTCTGCCTTCCCCAGACATCCTCCCTCCCTGCCTCGGACAGTCCGTCTGCCTTCCCCAGACAACTTCCCTTTCTGCCTCGGCCAGTGTGTCTGCCTGCCTCAGACATCCTCTTTCCCTGCCTTTAACAGTCTGTCTGCCTTCCTGCCCCTCCTATCCAGCTTGCTCTCCAAACTTCCACCCTTCTCCCCTGGTCTTGCCTTCCATGACCAGCCTTTGGGCAGCTTGGACCTCTAATACCCAATCTCAATTCACAATTTGATATTTGTGAGTGATCCCCAAGAGGGCTAAAGCAATGGCTGCGCACTTCAAAATCATGGAAGAAGTCAATCTCGCCAGGTACACACCACTTATATGCAGTTGTAAATATGAATATTCTAATTTCTAACTGGTGGGCAACTTAATTTGGAGAGGGAGTTTAATTCCATTGAGCTGGCCTTTTAATGAGCATGCTTGACTTACTAATACATGCAAAACAGGTTCCCAATATTGTTCATTGAGAAACTTGCCGCTGTTAAAGTCTCAAGAAAATAATTGCAAAAATTCATCCAGCCACCAGGAAACATTTTTTTTAACCTTGCAACAAATTAATTCCCCCTCCACCAAGCTTCCTGCTGCTGGTGGGCCTGGAAGATTCCGCCCAAGTTTGCAGGTTGTTATCCTCTTAGAATCGACAAACAAGCTTGTTTTCATTACCTCACCTAACCTGGGACTCTAGTTCCAAAGTAGAATTTTAATGGATTCTCTCCTGATGTTCTACATTCCATTTAACCTGAGCTGTTTAGAGGTTTTGATAGGCAACATTTTAAAAACCTGATTGAAAAATTGCCTAAGGCCCTAAAAGATGAAGATTGACTGATCAGAAAGCTTTGATTGTCTTACACCAGATTGGACTGAGCTAATGTTCCCAGAGGCAATGGATTGCCAGTAGAGACAGAAGTGTTTTTTTTCCTTAAAAGATTTTGATGTGCACACGTATTATACCAAATGACTTACTGGGGATGACTGCTGACTTTCTCAGCTTCCTGACATAATCAAAACTAGTTTTAGTGTTGTCAATCAGCAACGTGTAGTGACAACATCTTTGTTTTGATCTCCTTGAGTTTTGGGACTATTTCTGCACATATATCAAATCTGATGACAAGTTGATGCATCACTGGTGTTATCTTGTCACTAGCTACACACCACTCTGTACAAGCCCATTGGATAAGATGAAAAATGATGCACATGAGTAGAAACTGAGAAATTGTGCAACTGTAAAACAATTGCTGATAAACACGTATACAAATGGCCTTTATATTTCCTCATTCTGATGTTAGATGCATGATGGAGAAATGAATAAAAGGTAGTGCCAATATGCTTAGATGAAACAAGGTGGAAGAAGACTTGTGCAGTGTATACAGAGCAGAGGAATCCAATTAATGCTTTCCAATTACACCTTCTTAATATCCCTTGAGGGATTCTTTTTTCCAGTATATATTTTCTCTATTTCTTGAACAGCACTTGGAAGAGCCAATGCTTTGGATTTGTCTTTCTAAACTGCTCCATTTCTCCTTTAAATTTCTTCATAATACCCACTTCTCTGATCAAGCTTTTGTTCACCATTGTTTACTTGTCTCAGCATCCATAGTTGTCAGATAACGTCTCTTAAAATGCCTTGAAACCTAAGGCGCTGTGTAATTTCAAGTGGATTTCTAGTGGATTTATTTACCCATATACAGAAGAGTATTAAGTAACTAAGTATTCATTCTCAAAGATGTTATCACTCTTACACTATAAAATCTGGAATGAAACTTGAACTTTTTCAAACTGAATTAATATGTTGTTACCAAATAAAATCAATGAACTGTATTGAGAAAAAGAGACATCAATTCATTGATGAATCCTTACAAATGCATTTGCAGCACAAATAAAGAGGACACTCAGTAGAATAAAATAGAATAGAATAGAACTGTCCATACAAAAGTGAAAAAATGTATTTGGCTTCACCGCCAGTATAACATAATCATACAGTCAGTAGTTTAAAAACAATGAACATTTCAAGAGTGCTTATGTGCACCAAGCTGTGCTAAATCAACATTATTACAATAAAACAAGCCTTCCTTGAGACTTTTTTCCTGCCTGATTGAAGCTCCATAACTGTAATGAAAAAATAAATCACTTTATTAAGAGCTTCCATGTCACTCAGGAGGTTTCAGGCCAATCCACAATCAACAACCTGCTCTGAAAACTCTGCTCACATTTTGACAGCTGCAACAAATCACACCAAAGCAGCTGAGACAATTCCAAAACCATCAACAGCATTCTAAATACAACAGCACCCAAAAAAATAGTCAATTCACCCCATCTCCCAAAGTTAATGATTCCATTACAAAATTGCAGGATTCAGATCCACATTGTCTCTTAAAAACAAATCAGCTTCCTCGGGCTATATCTATCTGTGCACCAGGTTACAATGAAATCCATCCATTATTTTTTGAAAATAAAGAGTGGAATTTTCTGGCTCTGAAACCGCAAGGGTGTGGTATGAAAATGCAATGAGCAGTTCAAAAGACTTGGGCAGCATGGCGACAGCACTGCTGCCTTGTAGCACCAGGAACCTGGGTTCGATTCCAGCTTCCAACTTCGGGTCACTTCTGTGTGGAGGTTGTACATTTCCCGCCCCCCCCCCCCCCCCCCCCGTATCTGTGTGGGTTTCTTCCGGGTGCTCCGGTTTCCTCCCACAGTCCAAAGATGCGTAGGTTAGGTGGATTGCCCCTTAGTGTACAAAGGTGCATAGGTTAGGGGGATTAGCCATGGTAAATGTGCAGGGTTACGGGGATAGAGCAAGGGCTTGAGTAAGATGCTCTTCCCTAGAGCCAGTGCAGACTCAATGGGCCAAATGGCTTCCCTCTGCCCTGTAGGAATTCCATGGATTCTACGGACTTTGGTGGGACCGAAAGATCCCATTGGCGGGAAGGGCCATAAAATTCCAGCTATAATGTTTATATTCAAACATGGTGACAGGGGTGAAGACGTTACCTCTACCCACCTTCAACTGCGGAAGCTATAAGCAAAAAGAAGCTTAGGATATACAGTTGGCTGAGTTCTTCAGGCTAGTACTGCACTCATGGTAGCTTGGATAGTATGTCTCATTTAAATTTCACAAAGAATTGATTTGTTGAGGCTAAAAATATTGCAGAATGTGTAGCTACTGAAAACCTGATCCTGAAAAAAAATCTTTATCAGCATTTACAAGAACGTTAAATGGTAACACATCTTTGTTTTTGATGGTCAAGTGGCAAATATTGCCACAAAGTTAAATCTGCATTCTGATAACTGCAGCTAGAAATGTGAAGCTGGAGACTGGTATTGATTTGGATCGTGTGAAGGAAAGTACGCTTGGAAGTGCACGTAACACTGAAACAATGTTCTATCTGCATAAACGTGGGTATTCTTTGTGCAGTAGATGACCCTTTATTATATAACTGCAATGCACAAACAAACTAATGTCAAGTATTTCATCAAGGACTCTAGATACATTTGCAGAGATTGGTCCTGTTGGTATGGGGAGAATTTAATTTCCCAGGAATGACATGGTACTTTCCAGCTATTTGCAGTTGATTCAATGATTCATGTCGTGCCACATGAATGAGTGATCAGCTTTTATCAGAGCGCATTGTGTGTTGTCCCATAGCTGCAGCTTATTATGCTGTTTATCAATCAATGATTGTTGGTTACATTAGCCACCTGCTAACAGAGAATAAAAGGGTAATTTTTGCAGTAATTTAAGAGAGCTCAATATCTGCATTGACAATTCTTAATTTTTGATTTTGTGAAATTTTGGGGCCTTCTTTCTTCTTGGATAGTTCCTGTGCAGCCTCCAGGTCCAGCACCTCAGATGAATCTGCACATTCTGTTTTCGCAACTAAAGAAACTAGCTGTAAAATTGACTAACTATAGCTCCCTGACAATGTTTTCTGAACTATTGAGATCATTTTAAAATAGCTTCTTATTATTCAATTTGCTTTAAATTTAAATTATTTAAATATCCATTCAAAATGACAGTCCCTATGCCACATTGTTATGGTTTTGCAACATTATGCTTGATATCTTCCTCACGCTCAGCATCATTGCCCCCTCCTGTAAGTGGACCTTGTGTCCCTTATGATTCAGTGTGTCATTGCCTATCCAATATTATGTTAAATGTAGCAAAGCCCAGGCGTCAGAAAAGCCTTGCCACTGTACCCTAGTTTATTGGAATATATCACCTGTCACTATTTTAACTTGGCAAAATTATCTATTCAATAAAGCCCAAGTCTTTGAACAACATTATTTTAACATTAAGTGGTGAAACAAACCATGCTCAATGAAAATGTGTATAAGTCTGAATTTATTTCATTAGCCAATGTCAAGGATGTGGTCTGGCTCAAACAGAAATACTAATGTGGGCTATTCCAGCCTCTAATGTCCATGTAATTCTACACAAGAACTCAACCCACAATATGCCATGCGCCAAGCACTGACTTCTGCTTCAGATCTCTACTTATCTGAAGCTGTATTGACAGTTCAGTGATTGCCAAGCAGAATGCTTTCCATACATTCAGGCAGCTCTGGCACATATGCTTATGAGAATTACTTGTACATTCTCTGAACATTCTTATAATTTTATGGCAGATGGAACATAGGCTGCTCATTATTACATTTTGATGTTTAAAGGGACCCTTTTGTCTCTTTTCAAAGCAGAAACATGAGCATTATTATCAATAGAGAACACAAACTGGTGGAAGACCAGTTAATCTACAATGTCTTAACTGCTTAAAGAAACAAGGCTCCAAATGTATGGGACAGAACCTATTGAGCTAATGGCCAGGAGAGAATTTGGTGACTTTATACATGTCCAACACAACAAGGGATGGCTGCAACTATATCTTCTTGTTGGCATCCAATGCTTAGTCATTCTTGCTGCTTGACACTATGGAAAACTTTGTTTTAATACATTTACAGGATGTGGGTGTCACTGACTGGGCCAGTATTTATTGCCCATCTTTAGTTGCCCTTGAGAAGGTGGTGCTGAACAGCCAAAAATTGTTGAGCGTAGAACACTACCCCAAGGAATTCCTGCAGTGATGTCCTGGAGTTGAGATGATTGATCTCCAACCACCATAACCATCTTCCTTTGTGCTAGATATGACTGCAACCAACGGACGGTTTTCCCACTGACGACAGTTTTGCTCGGGCTCCTTGATGCCATACCCATTCAAATGCGGCCTTGATGTCAAGAGCAGTCACTCTCACCTCACCTCTGGAGTTCAGCTCTTTTGTTAATGTGTAAACCAAGGCTGTAATGAGATTAGGAGCTGAGTGCCCCTGCAGGAAGTATGGAGCCCCCTAAATTCCCTGATGGTTTTAGTCGAAAGGGAAGCAGATGATAAGCAACAAGACAAACAAGCTGGGACCACAGCCATCCAGGATTTATACTCCATAATGATCTACATTGTTTTAATCAGCTGGAAACTTTTCATTAAATCCAACCACACTTATCAGAGCTCAGTGCATGGATAATCTGAATGAATATAGAATAGAATCATAGAATCCCTACAGTGAAGAAGGAGACCATTCAGCCCATTGAGTATGCACTGACAACAATCCCACCCTATCCCCATAACCCCAGGTATTTACCCCACTAGTCCCCATGACACAAAGGGGCAATTTAGCATGGCCAATCAACCTAACCTGCACATCTTTGGACTGTGGAAGGAAACCCACGCAGACATGGGGAGAATGTGCAAACTCCACATAGACAGTGACCCGAGGTTGGAATTGAACCCAGATCCCTGCCGTTGTGAGGCAACAGTGCTAACTGCTGTGCCACTATGTTGACCCTGGATACAATATAAAGTTTTTATGTCTATCAATTATTGGAACAAGGGTCTCAATTAACAACTGAGAATAACACAGCACATGCAGCTTTGCTGCTGATGTCTTCAAAGTTTTTCTGTGCAGTAACTACACTGCAAATTCAGCACTCTCTGATGCTGCAGCTCCATTGCAGTCCGACCAAAGGTTTGAGAGTCATCTCATGCCACATAGCATGATTTAAGACTGATCACCATGTGGAAGCTGTACATAACCTTGCTGCCACACACTTTGACCACTGTTGCACATCATGTTGTGTTATAAAGGCACCCATCACTCTAAAAGGACTGGGTGAATACGTTGTGGGATCATTTATTTAGGCTAGGCACATAAGAACATTTATACAAAAGCTGGAAGCTCGAAGACGTGTTGTACTCATAGACAATGTGAAACTGAGACTGGAGCACATGGTATATTCCCCTTCAACTTACTACCCTTGTGAAACATTACTGGCCATTTCCAATCACTCTGAAAAATAGTATTAAATTCTACTCTCGGTTTCCTCCCTTTCAAAATAATTAGTATTCATTAAAGTTGTGCTTCTGTATTAATTTATTATATTGTTGTTACATACGATATGCTCACTGCTTGATTTTTTATAATTTGCTGGTGCCCATTCTATTAACCCTTTGATTTGCTTATGTTAAGTGTTCTATTAATTTATTAATTCACTGGCATCTACTGAGCTATTGATGTATTCATTTGTACTGTATTAATTTATATATTTGCTAATATTCTCACTACTATTTTTGTTGATTTGATGGTGGCTATTGTTCTATTAATTGATTAGCTATAGTGTTCCCACTGCTGTATTAACTTATTAATTTGCTGGACTTTCTGCTCTATATGTATATTGACTTGCAGATTGCCACTGCTCTATTAATTCATTAGTTTATTGGCTGCCTACTTTTATATTAATTTATTGATTGTCATTCCATTTGTATATTAAGTTACTGGTGCCTGTATAGTTGTGCTGCAATCTTCGTCAGTTACCTATTAATTTTGTTCTGAAATCCCTCCCTGACCTCCTTATCTCTGCAATCCCCTCCAACTCTACAACTCTTCGTGATATCTGCGTTCTTCCAATTCCAGCCTCTTGGGCATCCCTGGTTTTAATCACCCCACCATTGGGAGCCATGCCTTTCGCTGCCAAGACTCTAAGCCCTGGAATTTAACAATAAACACTCTTCATTTGTGATATTGCTGACATAAAGCAATCAAAGAAATGTCTCCCAATGGTATTTAATGAGCTTCCTTTGTTGTCAGGCCTACAAAAAGTTCAGCTTTAGACATTCATCTTTTCTCTGTAGAACAAGTTCTGAAAGACTTAACATATTTTAACCAGTGCTAGTATTAAATGCAAAATCGATATTCAGCAAAACAATTCCAATTACTTGAATTTGACTTGCATAGTTAACAGTCTCCTGCCGATTGCAAAATATTTTATGTAACCTGCATAACATGCATCATTTATTTGGGAATTAGCCAGGATTGTTGCTAACCTGAGCATTGATGATGCTTAAGAGCCCATTTTGTTTCATCTTTTTCAAAAGGAGGAATATTTGAATCTACCTACATTATTTTGTTAGGTTAATTATGACATCAGGATTTCTAAGTTTACTCTTGGTAAGAAAAACTTACAATATTTTGAATTATTTTCTCACCGAAATGAGTATTTTATTGCTGGAAAACAAATTTGTTTCCAGATGTCCAGTATTGGTATCACAAATGCCCAGGTCATGCTTAGCATAGCTAGATACAATATAAAACACCCTGTACTCTGCCTCACAATGTGATTCAATAGTAATGAGCACCAATGCACCATTTCTTCCTATTTTCCACACCAAAATTATTTTGGTTTTCTTCGAGTGACAAAAGATTAGAGGGATCTTACACTCTGGCTGCAGGCTCACTTATTTCACAGAGGACTCTGAATGCAAAGCAAGGACACTTTCATCATTTTTAACCCCTGTTCTGAGAGATAGAAGGCCAGTGCCAACCTACTGCACCACCCAATCCTCCATCATAACGTCATTCCAAAAGGTGAACTAGTATGAGAGTGTGGCTGAGCACTGAAGGAAAATAGTTACCTATCCATTAAAGCCCTGCATTTTTACTACTCACTACCCAGTTGACAAATGTAATTTTGTTGATGGATGTAATGTGCAGCTGTAAAATTGATCACCTGGATAAAAGTAGGTAATGTAACTATCACATTTCAGGATTTCAGACCAGGTTGCAATGTGGACACCTTCGTCTAATATATTAACAATGTTACACTTGACCTAAAATGAGGTTTTTAACTTAGCTGTCAAGGCTCGACATTCGAAGGACGGTGGAGCTGGCAGGTGCAGATGGGTTTTCACACAGGTCATCTGGATCAAGTTCTTGGAGACAAAGAAGAATGATTTAGCATTGCAGCGAACACTCACACTCATTCTTCCCATTCATTTGAACACAACAGAAGTCATTGCCAACAAATATTGCAAGTCAGGCAGCATAACATTTCAGGTGTAGGCCCTTCATCAAAATAGTACAGTCAGCACAACTCTAGGCTGGAGGATTCTGCCTTGGCGGCTAGTCAGTTTTCAATCTGGCTAAACACAGGAACTGGAATCAGATGACAAAAAATGAAGCAGAGCAAAGATAAAGGATTGGAGGGAGAGCAAGGTCTTTCCTGCTTCTAGAATGGAATACAAAGAATTTTACTCGCTCATTTCAAGCGAGACAACCTCCTGAAATAGGGCAGTGTAATATTTTCATTACTATATACCAAAGTGGGAAAATTAGCTTATTGAATGAATTAACCAAATCTGATCAGAACTATTTATCAACCTTACAGTAGCATGAAGTAGCTTACCAATTTAAATCAAACATCACTCCGCCAGCATTAAAACCCATACAGTACTGCAGCAACAACAGAAGGTGAGGGACCTTAAGGGCAAACAAGTGCCCCACAGCCCACATTAAGGCTTCCAGTGAAAGTTTCGACCAAAATCTCCAGCAAGGAAGTGCCAAGCCAGAATAGCAGAGGGAAGGGACCTTCCTTATCAATTGAGGGCCTTTGGGGCCATTACCACAATTTCCTGGGGTCTGCTGCCACCTTCCAAGTGATGGCCTGAGTATCAATGGTAAGTGGGAGGTGAACAGCCAGCAGTGGCACTGGCACAGCCAGGAGGAGGGAAATCTTCATCAGCTCAGGGAGGGGTATGCCTCACAGTCCAACAGCTCCTTCTTCCCTTGTCAAGACTCCTCAGTATTTTGCGTACAAATCTGGAAGATAATCTAGCATTTAATGTTATAAATGTATCCCTTTTAAATTCAAATTGCACTTATTCAACCACAAAATTATTATTGTGTACAAACATATTCATAAATTTGGGAAATTGTTTTCCAGCAGGAATTATCTAGTGGTATTTCAAATAACACAAAATACCAGAATATTTTTAGCTGTTTTTCATATTAAGAGTTGATCAGTAGTCTGGAGTGGATTTTGAAGTGCACCATGCAAATTGCAATTGAATAAACTTTCTGTTTTAGTTTTCCAAGTGCAAATATAATTAATTAGGATGTTTGTAGTTCATAAAATTGGTGAATAAATTGATAAAGTCAAAAATAATTGTTGGGGGATGTGGACATTTCAAATGTACGCTCCATGCACTGGAGAGATTTCATGGAGCCCACAAGAGCGGGAAATGCGGCGTGCTACATAACTAAAGTAGACAGGGTGCAAAGTTTTTATTTCCCGATGGTGCGTTGAGATACAGAAATAAAGTCAGTTGCGTGTTTGTGGCATGTCATACTTCACACCATTCTGTATGGGTTCCTATGTAATACATTTGCCTTCCATGAATACTCATTAGCTTAAAACTTTTTTTAAAATTATGTCCTACTTTTAAGATAAAGTCAGCAGTGCAGAAGAATCTTGTGGCACTCAGTTCATGTTTGTTTAAAGGTGGAGTGCAACAGTCAGCAGTTGCGTCAGAGGTCACTGGTGGTCCTTGTTAGATTCTGTGGCATGAGGGAGGGGAGCAAGAGAATGGCAGCATGGAAGCTTATTGCAAGCTTAAACAAAAGAGATTACAAAGGGATGAGGGGGCGTTGGCTAAGGTAGACTGGGAGCAAAAACTTTATGGTGGGACAATTGAGGAACAGTGGAGGACTTTCAAAGCGATCTTTCACAGTGCTCAGCAAAAGAATATACCAGTGATAAGGGAGGGCTGTAGAAAAAGAGATAATCAGCCATGGATATCTCAGGAAATAAAGGAGGGTATCAAATTGAAAGAAAATGCATACACAGTAGCAAAGATTAGTGGGAAACTAGAGGATTGGGAAATCTTTAAAGGTCAACAGAAAGCCCAAAAAAAGCTATAAAGAAAAGTAAGATGGATTATGAGAGTAAACTAGCTCAGAGTATAAAAACAGATAGCAAAAGTTTCTACAAACATATAAAACGAAAAAGAGTGGCTAAAGTAAACATTGGTTCTTTAGAGGGTGAGAAGGGGGATGTAATAACCTTGGAAATGTGAAAATGGCTGAGGCATTGAACAGTATTTTGTGTCGGTCTTCACAGTGGAAGACACAAATAACATGCCAAAAATTGATGACAGGAAGGCTGTGGCAGGTGAAGACCTAGAAACTATCATTATTACGAAAGAGGTAGTGTTGGGCAAGTGAATGGGGCTAAAGGTAGACAAATCTCCTGGTCCTGATGGAATGCATCCCAGGGTACTAAAAGAGATGGTGGGGGAAATAGCAAGTGCACTAGTGGTAATTTATCAAAATTCGCTGGACCCTAGGGTGGTTCCCGCAGATTGGAAAACAGCAAATGTGATGCCACTGTTTAAAAAAGGAGGTAGACAAAAGGTGGGTAACTATAGGCTGGTTAGCTTAGCTTCTGTCGTAGGGAAAATGCTTGAATGTATCATCAAGGAAGAAATAGCGAGACATCTGGATATGAATTGTCCCATTGGTAAGATGCAGCATGGATTCATGAAGGGAACGTCATGTTTGATGAATTTTGTGGAATTCTTTGAGAACATTGCATGTGCAGTGGACAATGGGGAACCTGTGGATGTGGTGTATCTGGATTTCTAGAAGACATTTGACAAGGAGCTGCACCAAAAACTGCTACATAAGATAAAGGTGCATGGTGTTACAGGTAATGTATTAGCATGGATAGAGGATTGGTTACCTAACAGAATCCATGGATGAATCCATGGACAACCTCCTCTCATAACACAGTCTGCCTTCTTCAAACAGGTCAATTGCTGAAATACCAATGGCTCTCACACCCAATATTCCTGCAACCTGAGGAGCAGGGTGAGAGGATGCAACAAAGGAGGGTTCTTGCTGGTCAATAACAGAGGCTGTAGCAGACAACACCAGAGGCGGAAGTTGGTCAGGATGCAGCCACCCAGCAAAGGCAGTATAGAAGGCAGGCAACAATTTGGCAACAATATAGTGGCCTCCCTTTTTGTCCAGGAGGCTCTTTCCTTTCCTCCCTGTACCTGCTGCATCGCCAGCTGATGGTGGGTTTCAGCAATGGAAAAATATCCCCATTGCATAATCACACTTGTTTCCCGTCCACACAGCCAGTGTTTTAAATTCTACTTTGAATCATGTGAGAAATGGAAAAGAGCAAGAGAGCAGGAGCGGCGCACAGTTCTGGGTCTGCACTGCACTTATAAAATTTTGCCCACTATGTCAATCTCACAATTGATAATGCCAGCACCACATCAAGAAAATCACTAACAGTTCAATTATTGTCAGGACTCGTGGACTCAGCCCCACTTTCCCATGCAACGTACTGAAGCCAAAATTACTTTGAGTTCCCATGGGACAGTCTGTTCCTTATGAACCACCATTGAAAAATGTAAATAAAAACAGAAAAAAATCTTTAAGACATATAATAAATACCAATGCAACTGGAAAGCATGCACAAACAAAGATAATACCAGAGGTAGGAGACTATTCTGAGGACAGAAAGTGAATGCATCAAAGCAGCAGTAGAACAGGAAAAACAACCACTGAGAATGAAATAATCCACACAGGCATCTACCACTGAGCAAACAGACAGCATGCAGGGAATACTAGTACCAGTCAGAGACTATCATTTGTAGACTCAACAGGGGAACAGTCTGGGGAAAGACAACAACGCCGTCATACAGATTTCAGACAATAACAGGCAAATAGAGAAACATAAAAACATCGAAACTAGAAGCAGGAGTAGGCCATTCGGCCCTTCGAGCATGCTCCGCCATTCATCTTGATCATGGCTGGTCATCAAATTCAATATCCTGCCTTCCCCCCATATTCCTTGATCCCTTTAGCCCTAAGAGTTGTATCTAATTTATTCTTGAAATTATACAATGTTTTGGCCTCAACTGCTTTCTGTGCTAGTGAATTCCACAGGTTCATATCTCTCTGGGTGACGAAATTTCCCCTCACCTCAGTCCTAAAAGGTTTACCCCTTATCCTCAAACTATGACCCCTAGTTCTGGATTCCCCCACCATTGGGAACATTCTTTCTGAATCTACTCTATCTATATGTTACATGATAATAAATAGTAACAACACCTTAAGAATTAGGCAACATTTTTAAAAAAATCTTTTTTGGCCGGTAAGTAGAAAGATAAATATAAAATTGGATGCTTAATCAGATGAACTAATGAGTGCTTAAACAATGGATGATTTTACATTTGGTAGCAAAGAGCCAATATTAATGAAAAGGAGAACATTCCACAAACAATTTGCAAAAATAATGTGAGCAGCAAAGTAATCACAGTAACTCCAATGTTTCAGAAAAGACTGTGAACTGACAATTGTCTGTAGTCAGAGCTTCGAATGACAAGTATGCTACACTTTTGACTAATGGTACTTAAGGAAATTAGAAATGGATAGTTGTGAATAAGAGTATAATACAGAATGATGAACCAAAGAACAAATAATAATGTACATTCTTGACTGCACCATTCTCATCCAATTCCTTTGATCCCCAGTTGGATGGGGCTAACCTCAACTCGTTCTACTCTTACCTCTAGACAATTGTAGACAAAAATCACTTGCAATGGCCTCTCTTCCTGTCTGCAACTTTTTATCCAAAATTGCCCCTCATCTATCCTTGACCCTTTCGTATTTCTCATCTACATAATGCCCCTCAATGATAACATTCCATGTATGCTGATGACACCTAGCCCTACCTCATCCCCATCTCTGTTGGCCCCTCTGCTGTCAGTCTTGCTGGACCACTTTTCCAATGTCCAGTCTTGTATGAGTGGCAATTTTCTCTAATTAAACATTGGAGAGGATGGAGAATTTGGTGCTCAGCCAAATCTCCGAGAACTGGTGTGAACGGCGGGGGAATCCCACCCATTATCTTCAACCCCTACCACAAAATCTGTTTTCTCACCATGGATTCCATCCTTTTCTCGAGCTACTGTTTCAGGCTGAACCAAACTTTTTGTATCCTTGCCGTTCCATTTGATCCTGAGCTGAATGTCTGATCCCATGCTTTCTCCAACAGAAGGTGCACCAAATTTCACATCCATAATATTGTCTGACTCCACCCCTGCCTCAATGTACATGCTGCCAAAACTCTCATCCATTTCTCTTTTACTCTGGACACAACTAATCCAATGTTCTCCTGACCTACCTCCAATCTTCCACCCTCCATAAACTTAAGGTCATCCAGAACTCCACTGTATGTGTCCTAACCTGCGCTAATCACTCTCACTGGCCTACATTGACTTCTGCTCAACCAACACATTTAGCTGAATTTTATAGGGGGGCAAATAGCTTGACCCTTGGAAGAAATGTTGGATTCCAGCCAAGCCACAGTAAACAAGACTACTCATTAGAAATAACATGCTGTGGGTGGCATGTACAAGGTAAGAGTGGGAATTCCACCTCTCAGTGATAGGAAGTTCCATGCTCAAGAGCTGTCGGCCAATCTGCTCGAACTCAGTAGTAGGCACTTCTGGGACTGCAAGTAGATCTATGGGTGAAAGCAGCCATGGCTTCTGGACAGTACCGGGTTTTAGATGGAAGAGGGTGAGGAAGCCTGAGGAGTGGGGAGTTGGGCAGGGATGGAGAGGTACGTCTTTGGAGGCCAGTAGGGGAGGAACAAAAAGGTGCCATCATCCTGAGGAAATGCCCCCAATTGGCACAAAAGGGCATCTTTCCTTTCCTCCTTTTAAGCAGATTGCTTGAAACAACGGCCAGCCCCTCCCACGTGCCTGCCTCGGCCAGCCAGAGTATGGCATTGGCAACACAGCATTGAAGTCATTTGGCTTTTCAACAAGCTCAATTGACTGTCAATTATTGATTTCAAACTGGCAGGTGGACTATTGATTTTGGTATCCACCCACCTAACGTATTATGGGGCACAGCTTGGAGTGTGTGGGAAGGTGGTGGGTTTGCCACCCCTAATATTTTACATGCACCCTACCCCATCCATCAAAAATAAGCCTGTGTGAAGCATTAGAATGGTGTCACAGCAGAAAAAATATAGTTTCGGAAGCATTGCTGTATGGTTTAATTGAAACTGTTTTATTTAAGATTCTTAATAAAGGCATTGGAATTGGTGTGAGATTGTATCAAGTGTCATGCTCGATCTTTGAATCTAAGAGATAAAATCGCCAATGATGCTGACCACGCAACACTGCTGCCTGTCTGTGATATGCATTGATTTGTTAGAAGCCTGTAATCTGACCTCCAAAATGGCTGCCTCTGAACAGAACTCCCACTCACCTGACGAAGGAGCAGTGCTCCGAAAGCTAGTGGTGTTTGCTACCAAATAAACCTGTTGGACTTCAACCTGGTGTTGTAAGACTCCTTACTGCACTCTTCCGCCAGGCAACATGAAACACATCAGCCTTGCATCCAGGTAGAAATACTAATTAGTTATTCTTGACCCTAACCAACTTTCATCTTAGAAGTAAATGCACAGTTTATAACATAAATGTTTATAACCTGATGCTTCCAGCAATTTTATGGGACTTTGGGTGACTGAGCTTACCCTGTGAAGTTGCCATTGTCTCCAGACGTGAACACCTTTCACAATCGCCCCAGTGACACAATCTTGTCCCCCTGTGATCTTTAACTGTCCCAAGCCTTTGTCAAGCAGACATCAGAGTAGGTCACATGATCCCCTCCTTTTTATCTGAAAGACCTAGTTCCAAAGCGCAACAACCTTATAAAGCTCATAATTGTATTAATAAAAATGTTACAAAGGTGTGAGGCTTAGGTTGATTGGCTATGCTAAATTGACCCTAGTGTTAAGAGGACTGGTAGGGTAGATATGTGGGGTTACGGTAATCGGGTCTGGGTGGGATTGTGATCGGTGCCGACTTGATGGGTTGAATGGCCTCCTTCTGCACTGTAGGGATTCTATGATTCTAAAAAGTTTTTTAAAATTATTAAACCCACTTGCAGTTTTATTAATAAAACTACACCAAATCTTAATATACTAAGGAATACTTTTAAATGCAATTCTTCCAATATATTCAAATGCATTAAAATGTTACCCAATTGTGGCATGTTCATGGCAGATTTTACATTTGCTCATATTCAAATGAGTTTGAAAGCAAACTTGAGCTGGATTAAATCAATTCAGCAAACTAGCATAGTTTTGAGCACAATTTGTACCTGGATTTCTGATCGCACCCAAAGCAGAAACTCTACCCCAGTGTACCTTACTTAACCCATTTACAGAGTAACACAGATTCAACATTTAAAACTTCTAGCAACATTTCTATGTTGTGACAAGGTGGATTAAAGGTATATGGTAGACTACACAACAGAAAGAAACTTAATTTTGAACACAGTATTCTGTCATATTTATTGTCTGCAAAGAATGCTGTATACTCTTTCAAAGAAAATCAGATCTCGCCTAGGAACAATTTTGGTATTGAAAAGCCAGAATTTGCAGACAGAACAAAGAAGAACCAATCTCAACTGAGACCTTGAGAAGGGAACAGTAAGAACTAAAAACTTCTCTTGTGCACGATACTTATGCATGTAAAATTTATGAGGAGTGGCAATTACAGTCAGATTAGCACTCTGTTTGTTTTTGCTTATCCTAGTGTGACCTTCCAACTCAGGCCAGGTGAGAAATGTGCAGTGGGTTCCTGAGGCCATCAGTCAAGTGCAGCAGAGTCAGAGGAAAGGAAGCAGATCCCTTTTTTGTGCCACTGGCTGGCATAAAATAGATACGTTTAAAGGTGCCAGCCACCTGGAAAGGTAGTGAGGACATTCAGATGGTCATTGGTGGGCTGGGTGGGTGGAAAGTGGGTTGGGGGTTAGTTAGTCAGTGGGATGGAGATTCAGATGGTTAGTGGGGGAGGGGGGTTAGAAAGGGGGTGCAAAGGTGATCAGAGAGAGGGCTTGGCGGGCTACGGGTGGTTGGATGTTTAGTGAGGGATGGGATCAGGTGATCTATATGATTGTCAATAGGCGCAGGAGTGCATGTCAGTACGGGTGGTTTGGAGGATCTCTGGGAGGGATCTGATGGTCAGTGTGTTGGTTGGGAAGTCAGTGGGGGACAAGTCATCAGTGAAGTGTATTGAATGATCAGTCAGAGAGTGAGGAGTAAGCGAGGAGATGGAGTGTAGTTGGTGAATTGGAAGCGTAATCAGTGGTTGGGGGGTAGCCGATGGTATCAGAAGAGTGAGTGGGGGCTTGGGTGGGCAATTGGGGGTTGGGAGTAGCCACAGGGATGGAGTGGATAGCCAGAGATGTGATGTATAGTCAGGGGTCATGGGGGTCGGGGGGAGTCCTGTGGGGTTTAGTACAATAGTTATCCAGGAGTTCAAAGTGATTTTAATTCTTCTAACTTTTCCTGGGTAACTATTCTGCTAAGGCAATTGAAACTTTCTGATGTCTCCAGTTCAAATCAGAATATCGGATGGTTCCCAGTGCAGGGTAATTGCTCATCAGAAGTTTGAATTGAATTTCCTGAGCAATTCTCAGACAATCTTTGTGTGGGGAGTTCAGAGACGGGGAGGGGAGGAGTTTGGGGAGGGGGAGTGGAGAATGGTTAGAATGTGAAACTTGTTACCAGAAAGAATAACTGAGGTGAACAGCATAGAATTTAAGGAAAAACTGATGTGCACATGAGAGAGCTGAGTATAGAGGGTATTCAACAGGCTTAAATGAAGAAAGATGAGAAGAGGCTCATGTGCACCCACTGCATGGGTGAACTGAGTTGAATAGCCTGAATTGCCTGTTTCCATTCTGTGAATGTGATGTAATTCAAAGTAGTTCTTTGGCCTCATAACATCATTCATTATGTTCTTGCAAGATATTTCAATTTATAACACTGACATTTTTGAATGTCACATCTCTACTGCTTATGCACACAGCCAATGTTCCAGCAAGTATACCTTGTGATCCAATTTGGATTTCATACTCAATTTAGGGTTTAACAGAGCATCTGATTTATCCCCCAGTTTTCCTGTTCAATTTATCCTTTTAAGTTCCTGCCTGGAAGGATGTGAACGCATTGGAAAGAGTGCAGAAGAGGTTTACAAGGCTGCTTCCATGGATAAGAAACTTCAGTTATGAGGATAGATTGGAAAAGTTGAGACTGTTCTCCTGGGAAAAGGCTAAGAGGAGATTTGATAGAGGGTGTTGAAAATCATGATGGGGCTGGACAGAGTAGATAGGAAGAAACTGTTCCCGCTCGGGAAAGGATGGAGAACAAGAGGGCACAGATTTAAAGTGATTTGCGAATGAAGCAAATGCAATGTGAGAAAAACCTTTGGCACACAACTACTGTTTTGGGTCTGGAATGCACTGCCTGGAAGTGTGGTTGAGGCAAGTTCAGTTGAAACATCCAAGAGGGCATTAGATGATTAATTGAACAGAAACAATGGCCTGTAACCTCCAGCCCAAATCCCGACTTAAGTGGATTGTGAGCCACACATGTGCGTCAGGACAATACGGAAGTCCTGACACATGGACATGCGTGCTGGAAGCACGCCAAGTTGAAACCTCCGATTCGGTTTTGTAAAGCTGCCGGTATTGAAATGCTGAACTGCAATCTCTCCCTAACTTCCATCACTTGTGCTGATGATAGCTGAGTATTGACACTTACTTATTTGCACACTTTTTTTGGTCTAGTGTTGCGAAGTTGGGTAGAGTAATTGTATATTGGGAGGTAGGAAGTTAGAATTTGGTGTTTGTAAAATTGTAAAATGCTATGGGGGAAAGTATTGCATGGTCCTGTTAAAAGGTGTTGCTTTTTCTGTGCTTAGAGATTTAAAATGCAAGTACACAGAGAGCCCAAACTGAAGCATTAGTATCGAAAGGTCAAGCAGCAGTTTTACCAAGACAACAGGCTTTTGAATTTAGCCAATCAATTTGAATCAGGCACTTAGATACCAAAAAATCCATTAAATTTAAATCTAATGGTGTTGACAACCTAGAACCAATCCTATTGTGGAAAATATTGATATGTCATTATAGGTATAAAAGAACCCCCTTCTTTTATACCTATAATGACATATCAATATGTCGTGGGACAAAGAGGGAGAACAACTGCCACCTGCCAGAGCTAACAGTTCTTAGCTCGCTCTCTCAAGAGAGAATTGTCGGCTCTCATAACTTCATCTATATCTTAGAGAAAACACCATTCAGATAGCAAAGGTACCAAAGAAGAAAGAAGTTCCAGACAGAAGAATCAACAGAGAAGGCCCAGAATATTCCGAAAACACAAAACCTGGTTGTAATTTAGAGAGTGACTAAATTCTATTTTGTTAGTGAGTGGGAAATGTATTTATTTGAACAGCATACCATTAAAATTTTGTTTTATTCGGGAATAGTTAGAAGGGATTTATTTGGTTTGTTAATAGTTTATTTAATTTATTCACTGTTAGCTAGATAAATAAATCATTATCTGTTGATTTTAGGGTGATTGTCAAGGGTTTATTTTGTATTTAATTACTAGAAGTTGCTGAAGCGCAGGTCACACCACTTCACACACACACCTTTTACAGATTATAAGGCGAGTTACTCCTCTTTGGGTGTTTTGGTGTTAGTTCTCAGAGGGTGGATCAACCTCCACTTTATAACACTAGCTACAGCAAGTAGAAGCAGCAGACATTCTTTGCAAATGTTTTAAAAAGATGTTTAAAATATATGTAATGCACAGAAAGTGAAAGAAAGGTTTATTAATTTTTACAACTTTGTCATAATATACTAATTCCAGTAGAAAACACTTTCATATAATAACAAGGTGTCTGTTAGTGTCTGGAATAGCTTTCAGCTAAAGTCTATTTAGATTTTGCGATGAATTTTAAGCAGTGTTTATCCCAATTTTAAGAGTCTCCCTGATGCAATGCTGATCCTTAGAAACCTCTTGATGAAATGAGTTCTATATTTACAGTGTGGGGAAAAGGCAGGGGAATGACAATGAATCATAATGCTCATTTGGAGAGAAGGTGTAGACATAATGGGCCAAATGGCCTCCTTCTGCACCACTCCTGTGAACATCAGCAGAAAAACAATATTTAATAACGTTGAGAAATTGTAAATATTATAACATTTACCTCAATATAGTCAACATCTTGCATCCACATATTTTTCCTGTCTGCATCATCAAATTCATATCATTACTTTTACTTTCAACATTTTGCCCTTATTCATTCTTATGTCCATGTTTATAACCTGTTTTGCAAACGTATTCTGCTGCAATTATGTAATCCAACCACTAAGTGAGCTGTGGCGTGGACTGCTAAACTTTCTCTCAGCTCCAGTACCATCTTTATTTTGGTCGGTGATTATTCCACTGATTTATTTCTTGAGTAAATTTATTTTACATGCTAAAGTTTAATATTATTAGCTTTATATACTATTATATTCTTTCTATCCTGTTGGTTCTCCACCATTTTATTTGAGAAATCCTTCCCATTCATCACTCTGCTCACATTTTGTCAATATACTGCTTGGCCCAACTGCCAAAGTTTCCTCCCACTCAACGCTTTAAACATGCAGCTGCCCACTTGTGTACCAGCCCTGCTCTTTGCTTGGCTTCCAGATGTTTATCAGTCACTTTATTACAGGTGTAACATCTGCCCAGTTTGCCCCCTCTCCCTGCTCCAACAAAGACCCAGTGTCATCTTTGTGCCCTCACTCACATGGAGAAACCGAAATCCCAGCCTCCAGCTTTTATCCCCTCTCCATCGTGAGTAAATTAAGTGCTAATTTGCATACACATTGATGGAATATAACTTGGTTTATTCGCTGTGCAAGTTGGGCTTGGAGTGATGACATATGTGTGGATGTTCATTGTAACTAGTTTGTGCATGCACCCGTGTCTGCTCGGAGTAATGACTTTAACGAGGACCACAAGACTGACCTCTTAGAATACAAGCTCCCTGATTAAGGCAATAATGGATTGGCCAATCAGGGGGCCCTACCTGTAGATGTAATGTGGAGTGGCAGGGTTAAGGGCACTCTGGGTTTGTACTCTGTGAGGAAGTACTTACTGTAGTGTTGCTGACTATTTAAATAAATCTAAATTTGGTAAGGGCCACTGGCCTCAGAGGAGTTATTTCACTCAGTAATGTAGTGCAATGGCCATTTCTACAAATCTTCTTCCCTTGCACTAATTGAATTGCTACTGATTTATCCATTAATTAATCATAGTGATGATAATATCTGCATATTCTTAAATTGTCCCCATTTTTGAAAAGCTGCACATGCTAAGTAATGTGGAAAGTGAAAGTGAGCATCTCTGTCCACATCAGCTTGGTAGGTTTGACTCCCAATGGAACAAAGTAAGAGTTGTGTGAACACATCTTAGAATTTACACCAGCTTTAGTGTGACTCCACGTTGGAGCAAAATCACTTTTTAAAACCACAACTGTAGTTTATACAGTTATTGTAATGCAGTAAAAGTAACAGGATCCTTCATAGAAATTCATCGAGGTGAGGGTTGGTCTTTGGTTCATTGTTTGCTGATGATGCATCCTGAGCAGTTTCCTTGGCAATTTCTTTCAGTGACGGATGATGGTTGGCCATTGTGTTCCCACGCTCAGGCGCAGAACAAGGAGGCGGGTCCCAAGTCTACTCCAGCCAGAACTGGAATCAAACCCATGCTGTTGACATTATTCTGAACCACATGTTCGCCATTTGAGCTAATTGCCCCCCCTTCATAGAAATGTCATCAGAAAAAATATTTCTAAGCCATAGGAGAAGATATTGGACAAAGTGTTGAGCAATTTGACCACAGAGGTAGGCTTTAAGCAGCATTATAAAGGAGGAGAGAGAGGTAGAGAGGCAAAGATATTTAGCGAGGGAATTGCAGAGCTTAAGGCCTGGGCAATTGGGAAAAGAGCTGCCAATGGAAGCAAGTGCAGGAAAACATCAGCCAGAGACCAGAATTGGAGGACTGCAGAGCTCTGAGTGGGTTGGAGGCCTGGAGAAGGTTACGGAGATAGAGAGAGGAAAAACAATGGAGGGATTTGAATAGAAGGTTGAAAGGTTTTCATTTGGGGTATTGTTGGACAAGGAGGCAATGTAGGTCAGTAAGCACAGGAGCTGAATGGCAAGTGGTGCAAGTCAGGATGTGGTCAACAGAGTTTTAGATGAGCTGTAAGTTACCTGGATGATCCAATATTACACCTATTAATACTTTATAACATTTGAACAGAATCACTTGCTGTCTATACTCTAAAAATACAAATAATTACAGTCCTACGGGTGGATTTATGCACAGAACTCCATCGTCACTGAGCTCAGTATGAGTTGCAGTCAGCTGTATTATTTTGCTGACTCCAGATTGCTCTATAAATATCAGATGTTGTCACATCTGTCACAGCGCTTCAACTTATCACAGGAACAAAGTACAAAAAACTTCTTCACGAGAAGCAAACTTTTTGACTCCTTCAATTATTAATAGTTTGAGAATAGCTCGATGAAAGGGATGCTCGCAAAGAACTGACAAACTCCACTCATCATCCCGCACAGTGGATGGGAAACCGGCAACTGTAGTTCCACACAACAGTTGCAGGAACCTTCCAGCAATCAGTAGCGGCTATAAATGTAAATGACAATGCAAACTATTGTTCAATGTTCTGAGGTTTCTGTAACAATGTAGTATGCTGAACAAGTCATTATTAAAATTAAATGTAGCAAAAATTTAATTTCTGCTTATTCAATGCTGGTGAGAACATAGAATCATACAGTGGCCCATCACAGAAGCAGGCTCTGCTGGCTCTTTTGGTAGTTTAACCCAACTATTCCCATTGACCCCATTCTTTCCCCATAGCCTTACCATTTTCTTTTGCAATTGAGGATTAATCCAGTTCATTTTTGAAAGTTATGATTGAATCTGCTTCTCGGGTCATAGAATCCCTACAGTGCAGAAGGAGGCCATTCGGCCCATCAAGTATGTACCGACAACAATCCCACCCCAGGCCTTATCCCCACAACCCCACACATTTACCCCGCTAATCCCCCTACCCTACACATCCTGGGACACTAAGGGGCAATTTAGCATGGCCAACCCACCTAACCCACACATCTTTGGACTGTGGGAGGAAACAGGAAACAGAGAAAACCCACGCAGACACAGGGAGAATGTGCAAACTCCACGCAGACAATGACCCAAGCCGGGAATCAAACCCAGATCCCTGGAGCTGTGAGGCCGCAGTGCTAACCACTGTGCCACCATGCTGCCCAGGCAAAGCAGTGGTTAGCAATGGTTACAGTGGTTAGCACCCTTTCAGGCAGTGCATTCTAAATTACGCTACGCTGTCTAAAAAAATCCTTCTAAAAAAATCTCTTCCTTTAACCAATCAATTTAGACATGTGTATTCTAGTTACTGACTTCTCTGCCACTAGAGCGAGTTTGCTGCAAACAAAACTGTTCATGGTTTTGAACTCCGCTATCAAAGCAGCTTGAAGGAGAACAACCCTAGCTTCACCAATCTCCCCACATAAAACAAGTCCCTCATCCCCAGGTACCCTTGCAGTCAATCTCTTCGGTACCCTCACTAAAACTGTAACATCCTTTCTAAAGTGTGGTGTCCAGAATTGAAGACAATGCTCCACTTATACAAGGATTTAGCATTACCTCCCCTTGCTTTTGTACATTGTGTCTCTAGGAATATAGCTGTGGATATTTACTCAATTTGTTCCACCAGCTTCCCCAGCTGCCTTTTCACTGCGTTACCACCCCTGCTTCCAAATAATTATAAAATTAATTTAAATGACTTTTTTGATTTGCAGTAAAGTGAATGTAGAATACTGATATTCTCAACTCATTCTTTTTAATCTTATGAAAATTATGGCAGTTGCATAAAGCTATTTATTTATGGATTAGATAGGCAATAAGAAGTTTAACAACACCAGGTTAAAGTCCAACAGGTTCATTTGGTAGCAAAAGCCACACAAGCTTTCGGAGCCCCAAGCCCCTTCTTCAGGTGAGTGGGAATTGTGTTCACAAACAGGGCATATAAAGACACAAACTCAATTTACATGAATAATGGTTGGAATGCGAATACTTACAGCTAATCAAGTCTTTAAGATACAAACAATGTGAGTGGAGAGAGCATCAAGACAGGCTAAAGAGATGTGTATTGTCTCCAGACAGGACAGCCAGTGAAACTCTGCAGGTCCAGGCAGGCTGTGGGGATTACAAATGAACAAAGAACAAAGAACAAAGAACAGTACAGCACAGGAAACAGGCCTTCGGCCCTCCAAGCCTGTGCCGCTCCTTGGTCCAACTAGACCAATCGTTTGTATCCCTCCATTCCCAGGCTGCTCATGTGACTATCCAGGTAAGTCTTAAACGATGTCAGCGTGCCTGCCTCCACCACCCTACTTGGCAGCGCATTCACATTCATAGTGTGACATGAACCCAATATCCCGGTTGAGGCCGTCCTCATGTGTGCGGAACTTGGCTATCAGTTTCTGCTCAGCAACTCTGCGCCGCCATGTGTCGTGAAGGCCGCCTTGGAGAACGCTTACCCAAATATCACAGGCCAAATGCCCGTGACCGCTGAAGTGCTCCCCAACAGGAAGAGAACAGTCTTGCCTGGTGATTGTCGAGCGGTGTTCATTCATCCGTTGTCGCAGCGTCTGCATGGTTTCCCCAATGTACCATGCCTCGGGACATCCTTTCCTGCAGCGTATCAGGTAGACAACGTTGGCCGAGTTGCAAGAGTATGTACCGTGTACCTGGTGGATGGTGTTCTCACGTGAGATGATGGCATCTGTGTCGATGATCCGGCACGTCTTGCAGAGGTTGCTGTGGCAGGGTTGTGTGGTGTCATGGTCACTGTTCTCCTGAAGGCTGGGTAGTTTGCTGCGGACAATGGTCTGTTTCAGGTTGTGTGGTTGTTTGAAGACAAGAAGTGGGGGTATGGGGATGGCCTTGGCGAGATGTTCGTCTTCATCAATGACATGTTGAAGGCTCCGGAGGAGATGCCGTAGCTTCTCCGCTCCGGGGAAGTACTGGACGACGAAGGGTACTCTGTCCACCGTGTCCCGTGTTTGTTTGATTCCGGAGAGTAGTCCATGGTGAGTCTGATGGTGGGATGGAACTTGTTGATGTCATCATAGTTGTTTCAGTGATTGTTCACGATGAGTCCAAAGGAAGAAAATGTCATCAATGTATCTAGTGTATAGCATCGGTTGAAGGTCCCGTGCGGTGAAGAAGTCTTGTTCGAACCTGTGCATGAAGATGTTGGCATATTGAGGTGCGAATTTGGTCCCCATGGCTGTACACTAGATACATCGATGATATTTTCTTCCTTTGGACTCATGGTGAACAATCACTGAAACAACTATGATGACATCAACAAGTTCCATCCCACCATCAGACTCACCATGGACTACTCCGGAATCAGTTGCATTCTTGGACACACGCATCTCCATTAAGGACGGTCACCTCAGCACCTCACTGTACCGCAAGCCCACAGATAACCTCACGATGCTCCACTTCTCCAGCTTCCACCCTAAACACGTTAAAGAAGCCATCCCCTACGGACAAGCCCTCCGTATACACAGGATCTGCTCGGATGAGGAGGATCGCAACAGACACCTCCAGACGCTGAAAGATGCCCTCATAAGAACAGGATACAGCGCCCAACTCATTGATCAACAGTTCCAACACGCCATAGCGAAAAACTGCACCGATCTCCTCAGAAGACAAACACGGGACACGGTGGACAGAGTACCCTTCGTCGTCCAGTACTTCCCCGGAGCGGAGAAGCTACGGCATCTCCTCCGGAGCCTTCAACATGTCATTGATGAAGACGAACATCTCGCCAAGGCCATCCCCATACCCCCACTTCTTGTCTTCAAACAACCACACAACCTGAAACAGACCATTGTCCGCAGCAAACTACCCAGCCTTCAGGAGAACAGTGACCATGACACCACACAACCCTGCCACAGCAACCTCTGCAAGACGTGCCGGATCATCGACACAGATGCCATCATCTCACGTGAGAACACCATCCACCAGGTACACGGTACATACTCTTGCAACTCGGCCAACGTTGTCTACCTGATACGCTGCAGGAAAGGATGTCCCGAGGCATGGTACATTGGGGAAACCATGCAGACGCTGCGACAACGGATGAATGAACACCGCTCGACAATCACCAGGCAAGACTGTTCTCTTCCTGTTGGGGAGCACTTCAGCGGTCACGGGCATTTGGCCTGTGATATTTGGGTAAGCGTTCTCCAAGGCGGCCTTCACGACACATGGCGGCGCAGAGTTGCTGAGCAGAAACTGATAGCCAAGTTCCGCACACATGAGGACGGCCTCAACCGGGATATTGGGTTCATGTCACACTATTTGTAATCCCCACAGCCTGCCTGGACCTGCAGAGTTTCACTGGCTGTCCTGTCTGGAGACAATACACATCTCTTTAGCCTGTCTTGATGCTCTCTCCACTCACATTGTTTGTATCTTAAAGACTTGATTAGCTGTAAGTATTCGCATTCCAACCATTATTCATGTAAATTGAGTTTGTGTCTTTATATGCCCTGTTTGTGAACAGAATTCCCACTCACCTGAAGAAGGGGCTTGGGGCTCCGAAAGCTTGTGTGGCTTTTGCTACCAAATGAACCTGTTGGACTTTAACCTGGTGTTGTTAAACTTCTTACTGTGTTTACACCAGTCCAACACCGGCATCTCCACATCATTAGATAGGCAAGCCAAATAAGATGAAGGTAGCTTCAGGTCCCCAACACTCACTGATTTAAGGATTTGTCTTCCTGGCAGGTCATAGAATCATAGAATCCCTACAGTACTGAAGGAAGCCATTTGGCCCATTGAGTTTGCACCGACCACAATCCCATGCAAGTCCTATTCCTGTAACCCCACATATTTAACATGCTAATCCCCTGACACTAGGGTCAATTTATCGTGGCCAATCAACATAACCCGCACATCTTTGGACTGTGAGAGGAAACCGGAGCACCCGAAGCAAACCCACGCAGACACGGGGAGAATGTGCAAACTCCAAACAGACAGTGACCCGAGGCCGGAATTGAACCCGGGCACTGTGAGGCAGCAGTGCCACCATGAAGACTGATTCCAGAAGACTGGGCAGATGAGACAAATCTAAGGTTCAATGGTCCTGTAGGTGGGTCTGCATCATGTTTTGGAACTCCTGGGGGTGAAATTCTCCCATCTAACACTAAGCCCATGGCGGGAGCAGGAAGCGGGAGTTTTCCTGCTGCGGAGGCTGACGGGAAACGATGCCATATCTTCTGGCCCCGACCTCATTAATTATGCATCCGGAGGTGTGGCGCCATATTCTGTGGCGCTGTATTCTGTGACAGGGAACTCTACCCACTTGCCTGAATGGGTGAGGCACCTACAACACTCAAGAAGCTTGACACCATACCGGACAAAGCAGCCAGCTTGATTGGCACCACATTCACAAGCATTCAATCCCTCCACCACCAATTCTCAGTGGCAGCTATCTACAAGATGCACTGCAGGAATTCACCAAAAATCCTTAGACAGCACCTTTCAAACCCACAACCACTTCCATCTAGGAGGACTAGGGCAGCAGATATATGGGAACACCACTACCTGCAAGTTCCCCTTCAAGCCACTCACCATCCTGACTTGAAAATATATGATGTGGAGATGCCGGTGTTGGATTGGGGTAAACACAGTAAGAAGTCTCACAATACCAGGTTAAAGTCCAACAGGTTTATTTGGTAGCAAAAGCCACTAGCTTTCGGAGCGCTGCTCCTTCGTCAGGTAAGTGGGAGTTCTGTTCACAAACAGGGCATATAAAGACACAAACTCAATTTACAAAATAATGGTTGGAATGCGAGTCTTTACTGGTAATCAAGTCTTAAAGGTACAGACAATGTGAGTGGAGAGAGGGTTAAGCACAGGTTAAAGAGATGTGTATTGTCTCCAGCTGGGACATTTTTTTAATATACTTTTCCAATTCAATCAAATCAAGTCCAATTCAGAGTCTCAACAAGTTGAGACATTCCCGATCCAAGCTGACAAGACAGGGCCTCCACTCCTGTCTTGGGCCTGATCTACATGAGCCAAGCTGATTGGAGTAGGTGCAGACTCACCTCCTCCAAGGCTTGACCTCATTTGCACCTTAGCCAAAAGGCCGAGATGCCGCTTTTAAAAATTGCTTCAAATGAAGCTTAAATGTAACCTAATGACCTCAACCAAGCGCAGCATCCTATCCATACTACACTTGATCTTAGCCAAAAGGCCGAAGCGACCGGGACAGTTTTTTTTAATATAGTTACTGAGATTTTGCAAGCCCCATGACTTGCCTGGGCTTGCAAAATCTCACTAACTGTCCTGGCTAGAGACAATACACATCTCTTTAACCTGTGCTTAACCCTCTCTCCACTCACACTGTCTGTACCTTTAAGACTTGATTACCTGTAAAGACTCGCATTCCAACCATTATTTTGTAAATTGAGTTTGTGTCTTTATATGCCCTGTTTGTGAACAGAACTCCCACTTACCTGATGAAGGAGCAGCGCTCCGAAAGCTAGTGGTTTTGCTACCAAATAAACCTGTTGGACTTTAACCTGGTGTTGTGAGACTTCTCACTGTGTTGAAAATATATTACAGTAAGAAGTCTCACAACACCAGGTTAAAGTCCAACAGGTTTATTTGGTAGCAAATACCATAAGCTTTCGGAGCGCTGCCCCTTCGTCAGATGGAGTGAAAATCTGTTCTCCAACAGAAACTGTTGCAGAAATGTGGAAACTGAGCAGAAACTGATAGCCAAGTTCCGCACACATGAGGACGGCCTAAACCGGGATGTTGGATTTATGTCACATTATCAGTAACCCCCACAGCTTTCCCCCTGATCTTGCAGAATCTTACTAGCTGTTCTGTCTGGAGACAATACACATCTCTTTAACCTGTGTTTAATGTTCCCTCCACCCACATTATCTGTACCTTTAAGACCTGGCTGGCTGTAGAGATTTGCATTCTAATTAGTATTCTGTAACTTGATTTCTATGTCTCTGTGCACTGTTGGAGAACAGATTTTCACTCCATCTGACGAAGGGGCAGCGCTCCGAAAGCTTATGGTATTTGCTACCAAATAAACCTGTTGGACTTTAACCTGGTGTTGTGAGACTTCTTACTGTGCTTACCCCAGTCCAACGCCGGCATCTCCACATCTTGAAAATATATGTCAGTTCCTTCGTAGTTACTGGGTCAAAATCCTGGAATGCCCTCTCTAACGGCATTGTGGGACAACCCATAGCACATGGACTGCAGCGATTCAAGAAGGCAGCTCACCGCCACTTTCTCAAGAGCAACTCGGGATGGGCAATAAATGCTGGCCAGCCAGCGATGCCCATGTCCCATGAATGAATAAAAAAAAGGATTGACTTTAATGGTGAGTCATCACTATCAAAGTACAATGCCTACAAAAACACCGACAGGACTGTCCAATGTAAGCTCAGAGAGATGTAATACGTTTGGCGGAATCAGAAAGCAGACAGCCTTCACGAAGACTGGAAAGGTTCTACCATGTTCTGAAGTCTGTCTACGGGCCCCAGTCTTCGTCAGGTCCTGGTGCCAACAGGTCAATATTGCCCTCAGAAAAAGCCCAAGTTCTCAAAAGGTGGGCAGAGCACTTTAACCACACCCTCAACTGGCCTAACAGGCAGCTACAGGTTGTCACCAACTGCTCTCTGATGATGCTCCCATGCTGTTAGACACAACAAACACAATCAAACCCCTGTCTAAGGGAAAGCTCCTGGAGCTGATGCTATTCCAGTGGAGGACTACAAGGCTGGAGGTCAATATCTGGTCAAAAAGCTCACATGGGTGTTTTTGGAGGTTACAGTCTATGTGGGAACAAAGAACGTCATTTGACTAAGCTGTAAATAAAGCGGCCACAAAAGCAGATCAGAAGCTAGGCATTCTGTGGTGAGTGACTCACCTCCTGATTCCCCAAAACCATCTAGAAGGCATGAATCAGGAGATGTAATGGAATATTCCTGGATGAGTTTGTGGCACGGTGGCACAGTGGTTAGCACTGCTGCCTCACAGTCCCAGGGATCCAGGTTCAATTCCCGGCTTGGGTCACTGTCTGTGTGGAGTTTGCACATCCTCCCCGTGTCTGCGTGGGTTTCCTCCGGGTACTCTGATTTCCTCCCACAATCCAAAGTGTGCGGGTTAGGTGGATTGGTCATGCTAAATTGCCCCTTAGTGTCAGGGGGACTAGCTAGAGTAAATGCCTGGGGTTATGGGGCTAGGGCCTGGGTGGGACTGTCATCAGTGCAGATTCGATAGGCTGAATGGCCTCCTTCTGCCCTGTAGGATTCCATGATTCTATGAGTGTATCTCCAAAAACATCCAAGGAGCTCAACACCAGTCAGGACAAAGCAACCTGCTTGATCTTAATCACCCTCCATCACCAATGCACTGTGGTTTCAGTTTGTACTATCTATAAGGCGCACAACAGCAACCTGCCAATGTTTCTTTGATAACTTCTCCCAAATCCATGATCTCTACCACCTAGCAATACAAGAGCAATAGCAGCTGCATGGAAACACTTTTACCTCCAGGTCACGCACCACTCTGACTTGGAAATATATCACTGTTCCTTTATTGTTGCTGGATTAAAATCCTGGAACCCCTTACCGCACAGCATTGTGGGAATAATTCACCAAATGGACTGGAACAATTCAGAAAGCAGCCTCACCACCACTTTCTCAAAGGCAATTAGGAATTGACAATAAATACTAGCTTTGCTAGAAATACCCACAGCCCATGAATGAATTTTTAAAAAAAGAAATTGGGATACATTTTCCTCCCAGATGGTGCGACCCCAGTACTCCTGACAGCAAAATTGCAGAATAATCAAATCATTTTTATAAAGTGTGTGGTTAATAAAAACTACTGATGTAAAGAAAACCATCATTAAAAGGCTCAAATGCTTCAATCACTTCAAGTGCCCAATCTACCATTCATCCAAAATCACTGGCAGCCTTTAAGATTTGATGAAATCATGGTATCAAAGTGATCAGAGACCATCAACTAATACTATTTTTATCACTAATTGAATAATGCTGACTTGTCAAGGTAGATTTTTCTTCGTTTGAATTCACTGTGCAGAATCAGAAAGGTTCCCACAGGCGTACACTCAAACCTGTTCAATGTTCTAACATTCACTGCAGTCAGTTGATCTAAAATGCATGGTTGAAGATATCAAAAAGTCTCCCTTTGTTCTCAAACATTTGTGCCATTACTGACTGTTACCAATTATAGCACCAAACTGATTGTGGCTTTGTGCCAAACTAATTATGTCTGCCATCAGAGTTTATCACCAAATGTATCATACAGCCTTCTGAGCTGGCATCTATCATAGTTGTTGCTTTTGTACCTCAAGTGCTTCCCTTGGAGAATAGTGTGAAGTAGTACTGTTGAAGGATTCAATGGCTGATTAACGATCTGATAAGCAATGTGAGTGCTCCTTCTTTGTTCTAAAATCATTCTGACAGTTATAATTGGCACCTCATTTGGCACTAAAATTTATGCTGGCAAAACCTAGTGAATTTCTGAAGCTACTGAGCAACCTGTCAATTCCAAGCAAATGAATGTGCGTGACACATAATTCTCCTTCCAACTGAATGAGAACAATCACAGGTTGAAACTGAAAAACAAAGCTGTGTTTTTTTGCGTGGTGAAAACAAAAATGAACCTATTCCCTGTGATCGAAAGAGGAGAATTTGTTTAAAAAGCACAGAGAAATGGCGAAGCGCACTGGCATTTCATGTTGAAATACTCTAAAGCTAGATGGCCATTATGTCAGACTGAGTCACTGATCACGGAAGAAAATGAACTGAAATGGAACCAAAGTAGCAGAAGCAGTACTGAACTAGTTTAGATTCATTAGACGTAGCGGCGTTTTATGCCAGAGGACACTTCACATGCAAAAGACACTTCTGATCTAGCTCAGAGGGGAAAACAAGCTTCATCACAATCTTGGAAAGAATGAGACAACTTTCATTACAAAAGACCTCAGGGCAAGATAATGTCTGGAAGTATCACTTCAGCAAACAACTTTCTGACTACAATTCCGTTCAAGCTCATAAGAAGCTATGCAGGTGAAGAAGCTGTGTTTAAAGAGGATGAATCTTGATGAGTTGGCAGGGTTATTCTAAAAGGTAAATAATCTATATTGATAAATATTCACTGAAGATTTTAAACAAACACAAAAGGTTCTGAGTCCAGCACTGATGGCTCTTCCAAAATGAAAGCCCTGAACTATTTAGTTGTTTCAGTGGTTTCCATCTCTTAACCCTTTATAGGGCGGCACAGTGGTTAGCACTGCTACCTCACAGCACCAAGGACCCGGGTTCAATTCCAGCCTCGGGTTACTATCTGTGTGGAGTTTGCACATTATCCCCATGTCTGTGTGGGTTTCCTCCGGGTGCTCTGGTTTCCTCCCACATTCCAAAGATGTGCGGGTTAGGTTGATTGGCCATGCTAAATTGTCCCTTAGTGTCAGGGGGACTAGCAGGGTAAGTGCATGAGGTTATGGAGATAGGGCCTGGGTGGAATTGATGTTGGTGCAGACTCAATGGTTGAATGGCCTCCTTCTGAACCGTGGGGATTCTGTGTTTCTATGGATTTAAAGCAAATACTACTCGTCTGATGTTTGTTGCCATTTTATTTATTGATTGAAAAAAGGGTTCAATTTCACACATCCAAACATCACATAAACTAAAATCCATCATGTGCCACTCAACAAAATATCAGTGAAGAAAGCTTTTGAAGAAAATCCATATTCTGCTTAAAAGAGAGTTGGCGGAATAATAGTCAAGCAGCATATTCCAGGCATCGCTAGGAAAAATGAGAATTAGAAACAAATGAATTATAAGTTTGGAACCATCATCATTGATATCTTAAACAATTTCATTTCTATCAGGTTCTGGAAGAGAAGATTCACACCATATTTACCAAAGATATATTCACTTACTCTAATTTTCAGCCTGAGTGGGGTGGTAGCAAGAAGGGCATTTTTTAAAAATGGGGTAACAGTCATGCCACAGCTCTGAATGAGATACTAATGACCTCTATGTGAAATAAATTTTCCTCCCATTCAGCCAGCTCCTAGTTTGCTACTTCTTCTCTTGATGAAAAGCACAGCTTCAGGAAGCGTAGAGGAGAACATGCCGCTGTCTACATCAATGGGGACAAAGTAGAATTGGTTGAGAGTTTCAGGTTTTTAGGTGTCCAGACCACCAACAACCTGTCCTGGTGCCCCCATGCCGACACTACAGTTAAAAAAGCCCACCAACACCTCTACTTTCTCAGAAGACTATGGAAATTTGGCATGTCCACTACAACTCTCACCAACTCTCAGGCAGAGTGGCAGTGGACTCACCTTCCCCCCGACTGATCTTAGGCAGAGTGGCAGCTGACTCCCTTTCCCCTCCACTGATCTCAGGCAGAAAGCTGTCGGACGCTCGGCACCCAGCTCCTCACTACCTGGAGAGCCTGAATCGGACTTCGATGGAGCATGTCTGTTTTCGGTCCTGATCGTGGCCATTTTTGGGCGTTGGAACCCACGCAGAGACGGGCGGGGATCGCGCTACTCACTTCACGCCCGACTTTACCAAGTTTTCACACCCAAAAATTTGCATGCATTTAAATTGACTTAATGGGCTGCATGCCCAACCTTACCAGCACTCCCCCTTTACCACTGAGTTCACCCATCCAGAATCAGCATGAAATAGATACGCTCTACAAAAGTCCAATTTGGGCGCTCCAGTTAGTGAGGAGGTAAATGCTGAGCATCCGATGGCCCTCTGCTTGAGATCGGTGGGGGGGGGTGGGGGGGTGGGGTGGAGCTGCCACTCTGCATGTGATCAGTGAGGGGGGAAGGGGGTCCGCTTTGACTCTGCCTGAGTCAATGGGGGGGAAAGGGGGGAGGGACCCACGATCGGTCTGGGTAATGGAGGAGGTGGGGGAATTAGCGGGTCATTAATGTTGTGGGGGTGGGGCAATGCCTGTGGGGGCCAGGGGGAGGCATTATCCGGCCCGGGAGCAATGTGGCATGGGAGCTGCATTCTATCAATTTTTTTCTGCACATGCGCAGTTGGAGGCACCAATCAGAGCTGCAGAATTTTGGGTGCGTAAAGCCCACCCACAGGCTTCTAGAGCGAGATTCGGAATTGCTGATATTTTTTCAGGCAGAGTGCATATGGGGGCGCCTGAGAACGGGTCTAAACGTCAGATCTGAAACCCTCCCAGTTTCAAGTCTGCCCAGCACTTAGAATTAAAATGGTAAAATAGGGCCCTCTATCTCTAACGAAGGAAAAGTCTCAAGCCATTTTACAGAGAGGGGAGGAAAAATAGATAAAATAGATAAAAGAACAGCCATGACATAAGCAGTGACCAAAAACCTAATGGGTGGTTTTTGAAATACTATTCAGAACTGGAAATCGTTTGTGTTTGTTTGGGTCTAAATAGGATTTCCCTAAGGTTTTGTCCATTACTCTCAGAATGCTCCCTCAGACTGTTTTATGTTTACAGATCATAGTATCCCTAAAGAAGGAGGCCATTCGGCCCATCGAGTCTGGACCGACCACAATCCCACGCAGGCCCTATTCCCGTAACCCCACATATTTACCCTGCTAATCCCCTGACACTAGGGTCAATTTATCATGGCCAATCAACCTAACCCGGACATCTTTGGACAGTGGGAGGAAACCAGAGCACCGAAAGGAAACCCACACCAACACAGGGAGAAGATGTAAACTCCACACAGTCAGTGACCCGAGGCCAGAATTGAACCTGAGTCCCTGGTGCTGTGAGACAGTAGTATTAACCATTGTTCCCCGTGCCGCCCTTTATCTAAATAGATAAAAGATCTAAATATGCGTCTCAGAACTCTACAGGGTGTTGTATTTCTGCTTTCCACCAGATCAAATTCTCTTAGTCATGTGATATTGCATCATTGTAGGGACATTAGTATCATGTACCCCTGATACTTAGCCTTTACTGCAGAGGAAAGGGAAGTGGGAAGGTGAAAAGAAGATACAAGAATTATTCAAAATTGCTGAATTGTCTACTACCAATCGTAGGGAATTGGGGCAAGGGTTCATAAAAAGCCAGAGTCAGGGCAATGAATGATAAGGTATGAGATGTAAGGCTGGAAGAGATTACAACGATACAGTGGAGTTAGAGCATGGACTGATTTGAAGACAAACACTAGGATTTTAAATTTGATGCATGACAGAGATGGGTGGGAATCAGCAGGGAGCCAATGGTGATGAATGATAATGGGATTGCGAGGTGAACAGAATTTAGTGTGTTACAAGACACAAGAAAGTTGCGAGTAAAGGTGTTTTAGTAGTTTAGTTAAAAAGAAACTCAAAATTGCTGATAAATTTACAAAATGTTATGAAGGATGACAAGCTCATTTGTTTTAATTAGAAACTCCCAAGGTAAAATGAATTTAGGGAACTAGCCTCTCTTCATTGAGGAAATGTTCTGTACAGACGCCGGAATTTTACCGCCCCGTCCGCCACGGAATTGGACAACGAGAATGTCCTTTGACCTCGGGTGGGATTTTACGGTTTCGGGATGAGCAAGACCGGAAAATCCTGCCCAGGGTTTGCACATTTTCATATTCACTGTGACAAACTTAAAAACAACTAAAAATTATAAGCACTTACGCAAATTGTGTCCAGATGCAACTCTATAAGTTAATCAATACAACCTTGTTTCTTCTTCACAGATTTATAATGCTGTGTTTGATGACCTACAGATTGGAAAGTTCATTATGTATGGTTGTTAAAACTTCTGACTTTAATTGAATACATATTACCAGCATATATAATTTCACACACAACTGAATCACGCAGTGGCTTCTATTTCTCCAGACTTCACCTGACCATTCGTTCTCTCAAACAACAATATGAGCAACAGGTTAACTGATGATTTATCTCATTATTGCTTATTGGGCTTTGCTGTGGAATGAACTGGCTGCTGCATTCGGCTGCAAAGTGACAGTGACTGAACTGCAAATTAATTCATTCTACATTAATTGACTGGGGCATCATTAAGGGTCATGATGAGATTTCACAAAAATACAAGTTCATAAAATAGAATCCCTACAGTACAGAATGAGGCCATTCGGTCCATCGAGTCTATACTGACCACAGTCCCACTCAGGCCCTATTCCCATAACCACACACATTTACCCCAGCTAAGCCCCCTGACACTAAGGAGCAATTTACCATGGCCACTCAACCTAACCTGCACACCTTTAGACTAATTAGCTGGCAAACTGACTGATCTCAAGGAAGTGAAAGGGTACAGACTTTATGACTGGTGTAAAGTAGAAGAAATTTGTTGGATAGATCACTGTCAAAGCAATAAGATGAATTATCCCCGGATATTGTCGTGGTTGTACTAAAAGTTCATTTGCTGTAGCTGTTTCACAGCACACTCTGTTGATAATGATTCAGTTAGACAAAACAGAAACTTTATAAGCACAACTATGCATATTGATATGTATTTGTATCTCATGCCTCATGCACTTCGCTTTGTTGATGATGGGTTTAAGATAAATTATGAAGTCAACAACTACCATTGGACAATAAAGTTTTAAATTCAAACGATGGCACCGGGTGTAAAAATAGTGTTGAATTACGACAAGTTATGGCAATATGATGTTTCTCTTTGACTATATTATGTATTCCATGAGTGCCTATTTTTGTTTTTAGTGGTTTGTTATCTAATGTAATGTTGAATCCCTACAATTTGAAAAATTTTAATTTTATTCATGTCAAATACCAGACCAATTTCAACGTACATTGTGGGCTGAATTTTATTTTGAGAATAATGTACGTCGAGTTGATGGTGAGCCTGCCCCATTTTAATGGCCACTGGACACTTCATTGGCTAAAGGCGGGCCTCCTGCCACCTTCCAAGAGGAAGTCACATCTCTGAGAAGTGCAGGACAATCGGAGGGCCAGTAGCTCTTGTGTCCCAGCTGCACCATCAGGAATGATGCCCACTGCTGTGTCTGGAGGCAATCTGAACAGGGGATGCAGTGGAGACTGGACTGAACGGCAAGTCTGGCATCTCACCGGAGCGAGGCTGCCAGCCCCCGTGAGGGGGAGAAGGTCTAACATTGTATTGATAGGGAAGAGGGGAAAAGGGGATGGGGAGAATAACCTTTTTGGAGGGTTGGGGATTACTTTAATGGTACCCAAAAAGGAGGCACCCTTTTTCGTCCAGTTTCACCTAGCGAACTGGACACTTGGCAGGTAAAATAGAACCCCTACAGTGCAGAAGGAAGCCATTTGGCCCATTGAGACTGCACAGACAACAATCGCACGCAGGCCCTATCCTCATAACCCCACATATTTACCCTGCTAGTCCCCCTGACACTAAGAGGCAATTTAGCATGGTCAATCAACATAATCCGCACATTTTTAGACATGGGAGGAAACCAGAGCACCCGAAGGAAATCCACGCAGACATAGGAAGAACATGCAAACTCACACAGGCAGTGACTCGAGGCCGCAATTGAACCTGGATCCCTGATGCTGCGAGACAGCAATGCTAAACAATGTGCCACCTAAAATCCCAGCAGCGACCCTTAAGTGATCATTAATTGGCCAGTTAAGATCCTCAATTGCCCCTGGCAACTGGGCCATCCAATGCCTTCACCACCCTGGTAAGATCCTAGTGGCAGAGGGCCAGGTTGGGTAGACAGTGGACACAACACCATTATCTTGGCACCCAATTTTAGGATCCAACCACCCTCTCCCCACCATCTCATCCCTACACCTTGCTGTCTGTCAACAATACAATTTTGGCCTAATCTCACCTTTCTTCTCCCAACTGCAAATCACCATCATGGTTAGTTTAAAGTATGTCAGAAACTTGTGAATAGATTATAATACAAGTTAGTTTAGAGAGGCAATTTCTAGCCTCTGTTAATCATGGCACCATCAAATTAAGTGCCAAATTAGAGTTACGTATCAGGGAATGTTGTTATGAAGGGCTAAGATGTACAATAGTCTCTTCATGTTCCTTATGAATTAAGAGCTACAGTGAGGATATTGTATACAAAATCATGGACCTGAGGAAGCTGAGAAATTAAAGAAAATACATATTCCATTATAGCTGAACTATTATTTTAGTTAAGATAGAATTGTGCCTGCAAGAATTGAACAATAAACATGTTAATCTTCCAAAACAAAAGTTGCCCATGTTGGAAAACTGAAACAAAGGCAGGAAACGTTCGAAATATTCAGTCGGTGAGTCAGCGGAGCAGTCAGATAAGCTACCATTTGTTCCCTCATTTTCTAACCATGTTCTGTTCATTCTTTGCTTTTGGTATCAGGAGCCTTTGCTTTTGTATCAGGAGTACTGGCAGCTTTTGACTGAGGGTCAGCAGATTGTCATGGCCATAAATTGATGTGCAGTGCTCACAGGTTCCAGCCTGAAATCTTGTAACAGATTTTGGGGGAAAATATCATTAAACATTCCCAGACATGTAGTATTGACTTCGCAGAGGCAAATGACATTCCTTAAATTCCATTCCTGGAGGGTGATTTTCTTTATTTCTCTTGCCAGCCTGTTTATGCAAACAAACGAGACAGCAGTAAAATCTCAAGTCGGGGACTGACCCACACACATGATGCCCATTATGGATCTCAGTGTAGGCAGTGGGAGTCTCCACTGGAACCAGGCAGGGCTTCATTAATAAATGGACAGGAGCCCAAATGAGGAAGCGATGGCCTCGTGGCATTATTGGCAGACTATTAATTCAGAAGCTCAACTAATGTTCCGGCAGGTGGTGGATATTGAATTCAATTAAAAATATCTAGAATTAAGAATCTGCTAATGACCATGAAACTGTTGTCGATTGTTGGAAAAACCCATCTGGTTCACTAATGTCCTTTAGGGAAGGAAATCTGCTATCCTTACCTGATCTGGCCTACATGTGGCTCAAGAGCCACAGCAATGTGTTGACTCTCAACTGCCCTCTAGCAAGCCACTCAGTTAAAAGCACAACAAGGGATGGGCAATAAATGCTGGCCAACCAGCGACGCCCATATCCCATGAATGAATAAAGAAAAAAAATGGTGGTGGCTTTACCCAATGCCATTTTGTCTCTCGCTGCATTGCAAACACCAGTTCCACAACCCACTCACAATCCATGGACAGTACACACCAGGAGGCTGCAACGTCTGATGATGCTGGAAGAGATACTCATTGGTTTGCATGTAAACTGCTGGAGACATTTTGCTTATATTGGGCTGTGATTGTTTGCTATTGTCAATGCTTCCAGCAGCTGGACAATGCTCCGAATTATTAAAGGATTACTAACGGCACATGTTTTTTTCATGAGTCCATCTGACAATTCTAATTTATGAGGGGGAGAAATGAGCAAGCGCTAAAGCTGGTGGAAGATCAAACAGGAGGCGGCTTACTTGAAGGAATGCTGCAATCTTCCAGCAGAGTCAATAAATCTAGAACAACACACCTGCAGCTCCCTGAGGATTACCCCCTTCTCTGGGGAGATTGTAACACATTTGTGTCGCTCCTTGCAAGATATCTTGTCGTCAAGGTCACAGCAGACCTCAAATCCTTTGGCTCCAATTCCTTTCACCCTGCCAGGGGGGTTATCAGTTACTTCAGGCAGTCTGCATGCTTTTATTAAACAAGTGCCTGATATCATGTTTGCTAAAGCAAACAATTTCATCACTTTCTGCGCAACCAGAATAAGTCCCTGGGGCCACACAGATTCCCTCAGTATGACAATTGCCCTGTCAGATGATATAAGATGTTAAATTGCACCCCGGCATGCTCTCTCAAGTGGACGTAAAAGATCCCCCAATACATTTTCAAGGAGTGTTGGGGAATTCTGTTGCTGAATTGACCAACAATGGATCCCTCGCCCAAAGGTCAGGTGATCTAGAATCTCTACAGAATCCCAACAGTGCAGAAGGAGGCCATTTGGCCCATTGAGATTGCACTGACAACAATCCCACCCAGGTCCTATCCTTATATTTCCACATATTTACTCTGCTAGACCCCTGATACTAAGGGCAACTTTAACATGGCCAATCAACCTAACCTGCACATCTTTGGAGTGTGGGAGGAAACCAGAGCACCCGGAGGAAACACACGCAGATATGAGGAGAACGTGCAAACTCCACACAGTCACCGAGGTCGGAATTGAACCGCGTCCCTGGTGCTGTGAGGCGGCAGTGCTCACCACTGTTTCACCGTGCCGCCCCATTGAGCTAGCGCCGACAACAATCCCACCCAGGCCCTATCACTGTAACCCCACATATTTACCCTGCCAATCCCCCTGTTTTTGAAACCTTGCTGTGAGCAAATTAGCTGCCACTTTTCCTTACATTCCAACAGTGACAACACTGAAAATGTACTCCATTGTCTGTGAAGTTCCTTGACATTCTTAGGTCACAAAAGGCACGATGTAATTTCAAACTCTTTTCTTATTTTTACTTTTCGAAGTATAGGGTCTTTGACTACACCTGACTTCAGCTGAAGTTTATAAACTGATACATGACCTTACTACCTCTCACCCTGTAAAGTTCTTTACTTGCAATTACAGTGTTTTGCGTGCTCATCGGTATAAACGACAGAAATTTGGTTTACATCTCGATATACACAATTTTCTTTTTACAGAGAAATTTTGATGCTTGGAATGCTTTGCTTGATTTTGTGGTCAATGCTGAAAATGTGGTGATCTTTGAAATACTGGTCAGGAACAGCGTGATTTCTACGTATTCATGTCTGATGTTGCTGTTGTTGCCCTTGTTTATAACACTGTGCCTATGTGCACTGTATGGTAATAAAGACAGATAAATAAATTGCAAGCAGTTCCACCCCATTAAAGTGTGACTGTTGTGTGGTCGCTAGCAGTGCACCATATATGTCTGATCCCATTTTTTGCATGGCAGTAACCAAAATATATAGTTCCTATCCTCCATCCCACTGACCTTATGCTCTTGCACAACAAGTGAGAGGTGAGCTGCTTGAAGATAAGAGTTAATCCCATCGCAAGCAATTCCTCTCAGGAACCCATGCTTGGCAGTCAGGCTGTACACACTCAAATCCATAGCTCAGCTACAGCCCTCAAATCGCAAGCCTTTCGAGTCTTTAAGCAATGTGCAGAAAGATCTGGTGGCTTCCTCCAAAAAACAGCTGGCAATGTTTTTTTGTGAGCGGCAATGATTTACTCAATGCTGCATTAATTTCCTCTGCGATTCATAATGAAATCTGGAATGATAAAGCTAGTCTCAGTAATGATGACCATGACAACTATCATCGATTGTTGTAAAAACCCATCTGGTTCATTGATGTCCTTTAAGGGAAGGAAATCTGTCGTCCTTATTTGGTCTCGTGTAGATGTGACTCCAAACCCATTGCAATATGGTTGACTCACAGCTGTCCTCTGAAATGGCTGAGCAAGCTATTCTGTTCAAGAGCAATTAGTGATAAGCAACAAATATTGCCCTTACCAGTGACATCCATATCGCATGAAAGAATAAAGGAAAATAAAATAGGGGTAACAAAGGGAGTCGCTAACGGACAAGCAATCTCAACATACAAACAAGGTGCAGGAGTAGGCCATTCAGCCCCTCAAGCCTGCTCCACTATTCAATAAGATCATGGCTGATCTGAACGTAACCTCCATCTGCATGCCGTCTACCCCCAATAACCTATCACCTCTTTGCTTACCAAGAATCTAACCATCTCTGCCTTAAAAAAGACTCTGCTTCTGCCACCTTTTCAGGAGGAGAGTTCTGGAAACTCATGACCCTCGAAGTGAAAATAATTTGCCTCATCTCTATTTTAAGTGGGCAACCCTTGCTATTAAACAGTGACTTCTAGTTCTAGATTCTCCCACAAGAGGAAATGTCCTTTTCACATCTACACTGTCAAGATCCCTCAGAATATTAAATTTTTCAATCAAGTCACCTCTTACTCTCCTAAACACCAGCAGCTACAAGCCTAGACTGTCCAACTTTTCCTCATAAGACAGCTCACCCATTCCAGGTATTAATCTAGTAAACCTTCTCTGAGCAACTTGCAGCACATTTACATCTTTTGTAAATAAGGTGACCAATATTATACACAATGCTCCAAATGTAACCTCACTAGTGTCCTGTACGACTGAAGCATAACCTCCCTACTTTAGTATTCAATTCCCCTCACAATAAATGATAACATACTATTAACTTTCCTAATTACTTGCTGTAACTGCATACTACCCTTTTGTAATTCATGCACTGAGGCACCCAGGTCCCTCTGCATATCAGAGTTCTGCAATCTCTCACTATTTAGATAATATGCTTCTTTTTTAATACTTCATGCCAAAATGGACAATTTCACATTTTCCCACATTATACTCCATTTGCCAGATCTTTGCCCACTCACTTAACCTATCCATATCTTTTTGTAGCCTTCGTATGTCCTTTTCACAACCTACATTCCTACCTATCTTTGTGTCATCAGCAACTTTGGCAATGATTGATCCCTTCATCCAAACCATTTACATAAATTATAAACAGTTGAGGTCCCAATCTGTGGCACACAATTTGTTACATCTTGCCAAGCTCAAAAAGACCCATTATGCCTACTTCCTGCTTTCTATTAGACAGCCAATTTTCTATCCATGCCAATTTTGTTACCCCCTGTAACATGAGCTTTTATTTTCCACAATAACATTCGATGTGGCACTCTATCAAATGCCTTCTGGGAATCTAAGTACAGTGCATCCACAGTTCTCTTTAATCCACAGAACATGCTACTTCCTCAAAGAACTCCAATAAGTTGGTTAAAAATGATTTCCTTTCCACAAAACCATGTTGACTCTGCCTGAGTACCTTGAACTTATCCAAGTGTTCTGCTATAATTATTTAATAATACTACTAACATTTTCCTTATGACAGATGTTACACCACCAGGACTGTAAATTCCTGCATTATGAATCCCTCTTTTTTGAATCATAGAGTTATATTTGCTATCTTCTAATCTAATGGGACCTTCCTTGAATCTAGGAAGCTTTGTAAAGTTAAAACCAATGCACAAACCATCTCACAAGTCAATTCTTTAAGACCCCAGGACATAATCCATCAGGACCTAGGCTTTTATCAGCTCACATCTCCAACAATTTACTCAGTCCCATCTCTCTGGTTATTTTAATTTCCTGAGTTCCTGCCTCTCTTCCATTTCTTTATTTATAGCTGCTTCTGGGAACTTACATGTATCCGCTATAATGAAGAATGATGAAAAATATCTGGTTAATTCATATGCCATCTCCTTGTTTTTCATTATCAAGCCTCCAAACTCACTTTCTGTTGGACAAAGGCTCATTTTGTTAACTATCTTCTTTTTTAAATATTTATCAAAAATCTTACCATCTGCTTTTATATTTCAGGCTACCTTTCTCTCATCCTTTCTTTCCTTCCTTATTAATCTTTTAGTTATCCTTTGCTGGTTATTATATTCTGTCCAATCTTCTGACCTGCCACCTGTCTTTACATAATTATATGTTCTTTTTCTTGAAGTTTGATACCATCCTTAACTTTTCCAGTTAACCAGGGGTAGTGGGTCTATCCTGTGGACTTTTTCTTATTTGTTAGAATGTATCTATTTAGTGTATTCTGAAATATCCCCTTGAATGTTTGCCACTGCATCTCCATTGACCTATCCCTAACCTAATTTTCCAATTCACTTCAACCAGCTCAGCTTTCATGTCCTGATAATTGCCCTTATTTAAGTTTAAAAACATCGGCTTAGACCCAATCCTCTCTCCCTCAGACTGAATGTAAAATTCAATCACATTATGGTCGCTGCTGCCGAGGGTCACCTTTACTATGAGATCATTAATTACTCCCATCTTGCTGCACAATACTAGGTCGAGTAAAAACTGCTCTCTGGCTGGCTCCAGAAGATGCTTTTCGAAGAAACTATCTCAAAAGCATTCAATGAAGTTTCGTTTAAGCTACCTTTGCTCATTTGACTTTTCCAGCCTATATGTAGATTAAAATCTCCCATGATTATTGCTGTGTCTTTCTGGATAATCTCAATTATTTTTTCCTTTATGCTCCATCCTACGATGTGATTGCTGTTAGGAAGCCTGTACACAACTCCCACAAGTGACTTCTTGCCTTTACCATTTCTCATCTCTACCCGAACTATTTCCACATCCTGATTTCCTGAACTTAGCTCATCCCTCTCTTTTGTGCTAATGCCATCATTAACTAACAGAGCCACCTCTCCACATTTTCCTTACTTCCTGTTCTTCCTAAATATCCTGTACGCTTCAATATTCAGGTCTCAATCAAGTCCTCTTGCAGCTATGTCTCTGCAATGACTATCAAATTGTACTTAATTATTTCTACGTGTGCTCTCAGTTCAGCTGTTTTGTTTCAAATGCTACGTTCATTCAGATACAGAGCTTTTAGTGTGATTCTTTTATTGTTTTTATAACCTTTGTTGATTTACTGTTAGATTTGTACTCTCTATCCCTTCCCATCACAGTCTTGGATAATGCCTTTCTCTTTTGTTTTGTCTCCATGCTTTGATTTACTACATCTTCTTAAATTTGGTCTTTGCCAACACTATTTAATTTAAGCCCTCTCTACTTCCCTAGTTACATGGCTCGCAAGAACACTGGTGCCAGCATGGTTCAGATCTAGACTGTCCCAACAGTACAGATCCTACTTTGCCCAGTACTGGTGCCAAATCAGAACCTATTTCTCCCACACCAGTCTTTGAGCCACACATTCATCTCATCTGATTTGTCCTATGCCAATTTGCACTTAGCTCAGGTAATAATCCAGAGATTATGACCTTTGAAATTCTGCTGCTAAATTTGATGTCTAGGTCCTCATACTGACTATACATAACCTTCTTCTTTGTCCTACCTAGGTCATTGATGATGACTGGATCTTTCCTCTCCCAGTACAAGTTCTTCGCCAGCCCTGAGCAGGTGTCCCAAATCCTGGCACTGGGCAGGCAACACAGTCGTCTGGATTCACGCCCGATGCTGCGGAGAACGGCGTCAATCCTTCTGATGATACTAACCCCTACTACCACTACATTTAATTTTGTTCCCCCCAGTTGAATGTCTTTCTGTACCACGGTGCCATAGTCAGTGAGATAATCGACTCTGCAGCCTCCACTCTCATCAAATCTATTGGACAATTTCAAAGGCTGATGCTCCTGTGCTCCTGCATCCTTTGTTCCCTTAGCTGCCTCACTCGCAGTGACGCTCTCCTGCCCTCGGTCACCGAGCAAATCAGAAGACACTGTCTTAAGAGGTGTTACTGCCTCCTGGTACAAAGAATCCAGGTAACTTTCCCCTTCACTGATGTGTTGCAGTGTCTGTAGTTCAACCTCCAGCTCATAAACTCTGAGCCGAAGCTGCTCAAACGTCAAACATTTACTGCAAAGAAGTTTACCCTGGATCAAACAGGCATCCAGGAGTTCCCACATGCTGCAGCTATGTCACATCATCTGACCTACCATCCTTAATGGATTGTAATTAACTATTTAATTATCTTCTTCAATTGTATATTTTACTTTTATTTGTCTACATTTTATTAACCTTACCACCAGTTGCTAAATTATTTTGAACCTTAGGAATAGATGAAACCTTGGTCCCTTACCAAATACCAAATAATTAATTCATAGAAACCCTACAGTACAGAAAGAGGCCATTCGGCCCATCAAGTCTGCACCGACCACAATCCCACCCAGGCCCTACCCCCATATCCCTACATATTTTACCCACTAATCCGTCTAATCTATGCATCCCAGGACACTAAGGGCAATTTAGCATGGCCAATCAACCTAACCCGCACATCTTTGGACTGTGGGAGGAAACCCCGGAGCACCCGGAGGAAACCCACGCAGACACGAGGAGAATGTGCAAACTCCACACAGACAGCGACCCAAGCCGGGAATCGAACCCAGGTCCCTGGAGCTGTGAAGCAGCAGTGCTAACCACTGTGCTGCTGTGCCGCCCTTCTCCTGTAGCACAGGAGAATTCCTTCTCCTGTAGCACAGCAAGACCACTTCCTGATGGCTGAGAAATTTAGAAAGCAAAAAAATTAAAGAGCACCTCTTTCCCTACCTTCTCTAGCTTTTTAAAATATCAACTTCCAGCATTCCACTCTAAATTGCACTTATTGCGGTAAACCTTACCTAAAGCATCTCTTTCTCCCAATGCACTGAATTCCCACTTGAATGAAATTCCCAGATAAACTCACTTGATCGCTGTCTCACTCAGGCTGAACTTTCCTCTCACTAACCATGCCTCTTACTGATGGTGTGCATTAAAATTCCCTTTCTTACAAAGAGATGTGATGAATCACTCTCTAACTTAGATTCCTGCTACAGTAATTCAGTTTTCAGGCCCTTTTCAGACAAGGGATTTCAGGTAACAGACTGTTAAATGCCACTGAGGTAGCTTGCTGTTTAACTAGGATCTTTAACTGGGGAGTTAGTGGTGCAGTGATATTGTCACTGGATTCATGGTCCAGAGAACCAGGGCAAGGTCTACAGATCGAGGCACAGACCCCGCCACAGCGAATGGTGAAATTTGAATTCAATAAGAATTTGGAATTAAATGTCAAATGATGACCATGAAACAAACCATTGTCGCTTGTCTTAAAAACCCATACGGTTCACTAAAGTCTTTTAGGGAAGGAAATCTGCTGTTCTTACCTGGTCTGGACTACATGTGACTTCACAGTCACAGCAATGTGGTTGACTCTCAAATGCCCCTCTGCAGTGGAGGGGTGTTAGGGACAGGCATGAAAGGCTGGCCCAGCCAACGACACTAACATCCTATAAATGAACAAGCATATTTAAAACCTGTTGTCCTGCGGGAAATGAGAATAACAAGGAAGCAATCCCATGCTAAGAAAACAGTTTCACATTGGTTTCTGGTGGGAATGGCGAATCAACATGACAGAATGGGAGAGCACATTCCCACCATCATTTTACATTTCGTGGGAAAATGATATTTCAGCTTCCAGCAAAAGCATAGGAACTGAGCGGAGCAAAGATTGAAAGCGCTAGATTTAAAGAAAGGTGTTGTAGAGCTTTGTAGGAAATAAGAGAGATGTGGAGATGTGGTCCTTGGATCTGTACTATTAACATTAACTTTTCTCCATTGCGGTTGTTTGATTTTGTGAAGCAGCAGTCACCTAAGAGGAGGAAGACACCTTTCCTATTGCGCATCTGCACAAGTGCATTGGAGAATAGAAGTGCCTTGGGCAATAACTGCCCCTTAGACAGTCAACAGAAGTTGCAATATCAAAGTATGTCTCTGCAATGCATTACTAATATCCATATTTAAATATAGTTTAAAAATATGCATAAACAGTAAATAATTGGCAACTTGATACATTTGATTTTAGATCACTTTGCATACCTAAAGGTTAAAGCTCAGAATAAAATCTTATTTTGAGATAAAATGCAACCTAAGTAAACAATCACCACTATCCCAGTTGGCTGTTTGTTACCAGCTCCTCCAATACCCACAACTCAAGTGTTATGTCAAGTTTGACCCCTGTCAGATCATTCACCATCAAACTGCCAACATGAAAAAGATCATGAGGCAGACCCAGAACAAAATGGGATGACCTAAGTGCCCCTGGACAGCATGGAACCTACTGCTGATGAGACACGAGTGAGAAATCAGAACCACTGCAGCGAGAAAAAGCTGACAGCATCAACATCCTCGTGGTTATTAGTCCCGAGATGACAAGTAGCTGCATAACAACATGCTGACTTTTGCTTTGATAATTTGTTCTTCACTGACTTCCTTTGAAAAGTGCACATATCCTTTAAGGGGTGGTGCACTGCCTTTATAGTTGGATATCTGGGTGAATATACTGGCCTCCAAACCTTACCGTATAGTAGTGTGGTTAGCACTCCTAGCTCATCTATTCAAAGTGAATTAGACCTGATTAGGCCTCCTCTCAAATGCACGAGGATGCTCACTTCTGCCTATTTGAGATATGTTAGGAACGAGAAACAGCTTCACTGGTCCTTAATCACAATGCCACCAGTCATAGAACTCAGGAAGCAAGCTTTAATTGTGGTGTTTGGTATTTCTTGAAACATGCTGAGAAACATTCCGCCTATCACTCAGTGTTACATGCTGTACTTTCAGCTATAATTAGAAACCTTATCTTGTTATGTGACATTCCTGAGATGAGGAGGAAGAGTGGAGGGAGTCGTCTCTGTAATGTAGCAAAAATCATTTTACACTTTCACAATACGGTAGATCTGATTGCAGTATGCAAAATGCTAATGATTCCACAAATAATAATGATAACAGATAACCTCTGAAATGCTTGTGAGGGTACCTGCGAGGAAGTAAATACGATTCGATATTTGGCAAACTTAACAAACTCAATTAACTCGAACACAATCTTGTGCCAGAACTGCAAGATTTATAATCATCACCTGCAAGGCTATTGATAAAGTGCAGCCATTTCAGAATGGAGCACAAAATCTAATTGTTAACTACTTGCACATTACATTTACCTAGTAATTGTTAAATAATGCATGTTTAGTTTTAGATTTATGTAGGCTCGGGGAAATAGGGAACTTCATGCATCATAAAACATTGTTTCAGTTCAGGAGAATGAAGCAAAGTATTTTCCCCTTGTTGATATATTGGGTGGAATGTAATGGTGGTCCAGGGAGTGGGAAATTATATGAGGGACCTTCTTGAGATGGGAGACAAAGTTTCAGCTTCCCAACATCAGGGTGATATTGCCGAATTAAAATGAGGAGACTCAGAGATGGATCGAGCTTCCCGCCGGCAAATGGCAGGAACCTATTTGTAATGCATTAGCATGCCATGAATATTCATTAAATCACAAATCTACCAGATTAAATGGTACCTTTGAGCTTATGTTGGCAGCGAATGTAAAAGACATGTCTTCATTTCCAAGACTTGTTAAAGCCACATGGAGCAGAGGAGGTAGTGGTGTCTCACAGCACCAGGATGATATATGAAGGAACATGCTGCTACAACAGGTTGAGGTGACTAAAGACTATGGCTGGGATTTTCCAGCCCTGCCTCCAACAGGCATTTCATGGGCAGGATGGGAAAATTTGGAGACCCAGTGATAATTGTCAGGGCTGAAAAATCCCACCCATGGTTGTTGGAGCCCAATATGTGGTTGATGCTGCGCAGTGTATTATGAATATAGAATCATAGAATCCCTACAGTGCAGAAGGAGGCCACTCAGCCCATCGAGTCTGCACTGACCACAATCCCACCCAGACTCTATTTCCGCAACCCCACACATTTATCCCGCTAATCCTCCTGTATGTAATTTCATGACTCACAAATTTTAGGAGCATGCCTTTTAGCTTGAAGTTTTCAATTTTTAAGATAAAGGAAAAAGCCCTAGGTTAGGAAGCTAGTGCACAGACATAATTACCATTCAAATGATGGCCCATGTTTACTTAAAGGGGTCAGAAGTGGAATTGTGAAAACATTAAACAGTGGACTCAACCTCTGAGAGTACCAATGGAGATGGCATGTCTCATTAAGGGGTTTAAATTATTCATATGGGTTTTCAGATCAAAGGACAGGTTTGGGAATCAAGTTTAATTTCTTTAAATCCCTATGTTGAACCTCCCAGGTGTGACACGTTGCTGCAGAAATAGGTTATGCAGGTAGGCACCATTTTGTTTTGGGTTTTATGAGTGTGTTTTCTTGCAGAAACAGGCTGTTGCTAGCTGGAGCCTAGAAGCAGTTTTGCAAAAAGCAGGGAAAGAAAGAGAGAGTCGACAAGAGGCTATTGACCGATAGCAGAGAGCTGTAAGAAATCAGGGCTATTTCTGAGTTGGAGTCACTGAGCAAGACTGTATGAAGCCTATGCTTGAACCCGGGAGTCCACAATCATGAGGAGCTTAAGGAGAGTTGGATGGTCACCTTGCCAAATGCAAGTGAAATAACCATAAGTATTCTCATAACTCAGAAAATAGCAGAAACACTGAGGAGAATCAAAGTGAATTCATGAGAGCTGTGGCACATTTTGGTTTGGTCACAGGAGGAGTGAAGAAACCTTTAAGATACTGTAAAATATAGGGGAACTCTTCGGTGAAAATAAAAGTAGAATAGGAAAAGTAGATCAGCGACATCTTTGGGTTTGAATGAAATATAGTTTTAAGTTAGTAGTAATTACTTTGTATAACTCTTGTACTGTAAAGGTTTGTTTGTTTAAAAGCTAGAGATAAGGGTTAAGAGTAAGAGCTACAAAAGCAGAAATTGAGGAAGTATTGTCACAACATTTGAACTTTAGAGAGGAAAGGATTAATCCAGATAAAGCACCAAATAGAGCACAGATAGCACAGATAAAACACAGATAGAGTTAATTGCTGATGAAGTCATTTGAATTGGAAAGATAAATGAAACAATTTGAATTCAAAAAAGAAAAAGAAATGAAAATCTTGAACTCGATAGAGAAGAGAAAGAGGAAGAAATGGAAACGCTAAAGCTTGAACTTGAATCCCATCGAGAAAAATTAGAAAGGGAGGAAAGGAATAAAGGAAAGAGACAGAGAAGTTCAATGGGAGAAAAGAGCAACAAACTTTGAATTGAATGAGGAAAGGTTTTGATTATGTGAACGGAAAAAACTGGCAGATTGGACGATGATTTGAATTCAACTCTGGGCTTTGATTTGGCAAGGAATAGTTGCCTCACACCAAAATTTAGCTCGGGAGGGGCTGAAAGATTTGTCTCCTTTGATAAAATTGCTGCAATCTTAGCCCGGCCACAAAAACTGTGGACCATTCTTTTGCAATGTGTTTTAGTAGGAATAACATTGATATTTATTCAAGCTTTTAGGATGATGTAAAGACTGCGGTACTTAATATGCATGAGCTGATCTCAGGAGCTTATACATAAAAAAAATTGAAATCAAAGGAAAAGACCAAGTCAAACTTTTGTAGAATTTGCTCGGGAAAAATAAATGTTTTTGACTGTTGGGGTGACACGGTGGCACAGTAGTTAGCATTGCTGCCTTACAGCACCAGGGACCCGGGTTTGATTCCCGGCTTGGGTGACTGTGTGGAGTCTGCACATTTCCTCTGGGTGCTCCGGTTTCCTCCCACAGTCTGAAGTGCTGGTTAGGTGCATTAGTCATATTAAATTCTCCCTCAGTGTACCCGAACTGGTGCTGGAGATTTTCACAGTAACTTCATTGAAGTGTTAATGTAAGCTTACTTGTGACACTAATAAACTTCAGTGAAAGTTGAGCAGAATTTTAAGAGTATGAGGGAAATGTCGACTGGAGCAATTTAAAAATGGTGTTCCAACAAGAATCAGAGCACCCCCAGAGGATTGTGAAGTCTCTAATCTAAGGAAAACCTGTACACCTGAGAACTAAGGACACTGTGGGACACCAATGAACTTTACCCACATTCAGAACTGGTGTGTACAGCTGGCAAGGTCTCAGAGATACAAGTTTGGACACAGAAATCCAACCCTTGCCCGCCATCCTGTAACTTTATCATTCCCTCAGGAAGTGGTCTTGCTACGCTACTGGAGAAAAAGCTAGTTATTTGGTATCTGGGAAGTGACTAAGTTTTATTGCTTTCCAAAGGTTTAAAATAGTCTAGCAACTGGTGGTAAGGTTAATAAAATCTGTGCAAGCAAAGGTAAGATATATATTTGAATAAGATAATTAAATAGTTAGTTGGACCATACTAAGGATGGCAGGACAGGTGATGAGTCATAGCTGCAGCAATGGTTGCACTGGGAATGGTACATTTATTGCCCATTCTTAATTACATGAAGAAGTAGTGATGCTGTTCCTGAACCATTGGATTCACTGTAGTAATGGTGCCCTTGCAATAATGATAGATACTCTATTCATTTTGTCTCAGAGACAATGAAAGAATATGATATATGCCAGGAGTATTTGACATGAATACAATGCTTCAAGAGGTTCAATGGCCTCCCACAAGTGGACAAGTTAAGCTAATACATCTCCAAATGCCACATCAATTTTTAAAAAAATCATTTATGGGATGTGGGCATCACTGACTCAGCCAGCATTTATTGCCCATCCCTGGTTGCCCTTGAGAAGGTGATGGTGAGCTGCCTTCTTGAATCGCTGCAGTCCCTGAGGTTCAGATACGTCCACGGTACTGCTAGGGAGAGTAGTCTCGCACAGTGCCGAATGCATGACACTAACACCATTCATCTACCAGCAATCTCTATTGATCATCACTCTTATCTGACATTCATAGTGCCACCTCGCTCTCACACACTGCTGCGAACCTCTCACCCATATCTCACCAGTTGCACACGGTGCCAACTAGTTCAACCAGGGTAGGCATATCACCCAGATAGAACAATGAACAGTACGGTACAGGAACAGACTCTTCGGCACACCAAGCCTGTGCTGACACATGACATCCTTCTAAACTAAAGACCTTTTGCCTATACGCGATCTGTGTCCCTTTATTCCCTGCCTAATCATGTATCCGTCAAGATGTCTCTTAAAAGTTGCTATCGTATTTGCTTCTACCACCTCCTCTGGCAATACATTCCAGGTACTTACCAACCTCTGTTTAAAAAACCTGCCTCTCACATCTCCTTTAAACTTTCCCCCTTGTACCTATGTCTCCAAATAATTGACATGTCTACCCTAGGAAAAATACTCCGACTATCAATTCTATCCATACTTCTCATAATTTTGTAACTTTTCATCAGGTCGCTCCTCGGCCTCCGACGTTCAGTTGAAAACAAACCAAGTTTGTCCAATGCCTTCAAGAAGCTAATACCTTCCAAACCAGGCAATCAAGTTTGTGAGACACAAAGTCATGCTGCCTATCGCGAATCAGTCCATATTTTTCCAAATGTGAGTAAATCCTGTCCCTAAGAATCTTCTCCAATAATTCACTGATGTAAGGCTCACCTGCCTGAAATTTCCTGGATTATTCCTCTTGCCCTTCTTAAACAAAGGAACAACATTGGCTGGTCTCCAGTCCTCTGGGACCTCTCCTGGGATTAAAGAGGATACAAAGATTTTATGCAAGGCCCCAGCAATTTCCTCCCTCACCTCACTCAGTATTCAGGTGGCAGAGTGGTTAGCACTGCTACCTCACAGCACCAGGGAGCCCGGTTCAATTCCGCCTCAGGTCACTGTCTGTGTGGAGTCTGCACGCTCTTCCCATTCTGCGTGGGTTTCCTCCGGGTGCTCTGGTTTCCCCCCACAGTCCAAAGATGTGCAGGTTAATTTGATTGGCAATGCTAAATTGACCCTTAATGTCAGGGGATTAGGAGGATAGATATGTGGGGTTGAGGGAGTAGGGCCTGGGTGGGATTGTGGTCGGTGCAAACTCAATGAGCCGAATGGCCTTCTTCTGCACTGTAGGGATTCTATGAGTATTCTGGGATAGATTCCATCAGATCCTGGGGACTTGTCTACCTTAATGCTTTTCAAAACACCCACCATCTCATTTTTTATATCGCCATGCCCGAGAATATCAACATAGATTGCAGCACATACAATGACACAATTTCCTTTCTCTTCCAAAGCAAAATGGCATATAACCAGTGAGGGCAGCATCTAACTGGCAGCAAATTGGCACAGCTGCATTTGTTTACCTTCATGGCAGGGACAATTTTCAACATTATTGGAGCAGCCATTCCTGAGGTTGAATAGTAGTGAGGTTGAAACTATTGAAGGTGATGGCATGTTCACACCCTATTCAATTTCTCACATTCCACTTCCCCCTCATTTCACAACCTCTTCTGAGTTGCAAGATGTTTTGTGATGGATTGTATTTTAACACTGTGACCAAGAATACATTGTGATGGTTAGGAGTAGAGGGAAGGTAAGAGGTGAGACTGTTGATAAATGGGGAATTGGGGTCGCAGTCACTGGGACTGCAGTCAGATAATTCGATCACAGACAGCCCAGTCGGAAAGAAGCTGTGTTTCCCCTTATCTTATCTTCTTACTTCTCCTTCTCATCCTCTTCCTCCATCACCTCTTCCTCTATATAACTGGTGCCAACTTTGTGTAGAAGGCAACAAATTACAGTGATGTTTGACACATATTCTGTCAAAGTATTGCACACATTTTTGGGAGTAAGTCATCTGAAGTCAGGGCAAGGTCCTTCAGCATGGGTCACACCACTCACTGTAAACTTCAGTCACTGTACACAACTCTGGCAATGACCAAACACTTCTACAATCACAGCAACAGTCAGTAGAAATCAACCAGCAACTAATGTGACATCAATTGGTGAACTGTTTAACTAGCATAGTCATTCCTGCTGCTATACGTATGTTCAGTTGTGCCGGGCTAGGAGAAGACGTTAACTGGAGCTCTGAAATCTATGGGTGGCATGGTGGCACAGTGGTTAGCACTGCTGCCTCACAGCACCAGGGACCTGGGTTCGATTCCCGGCTTGGGTCACTGTCCGTGTGTGGAGTTCGCACATTCTCCCTGTGTCTGCGTGGGTTTCTTCTGGGTGCTCCAATTTCCTCCCACAGTCCAAAGATGTGCAGATTAGATGGATTAGCCATGCTAAATTGCCCCTTAGTGTCAGGGGGACTAGCTAGGGTAAATGCATGGGGTTAAGGGGATAGGGCCTGGGTGGCATTGTGGTTGGTGCAGACTCGATGGGCCAAATGGCCTCTTTCTGCACTATAGGGTTCTATAATTCTAAACTGGCAGCACTAGTGTCAAATTGGCTAAAAACATCTACTCTACATATTGCAAATGTTCCATGCATGCACGTTAACACCATCACCAAAATGGCATCAGGTGCAGTAAGCACTAGAAGTGTGTGTAGAAACAACAGATACCATTTTGAAGACAAAGTGGCATGGACAGCACCCAGAAAACAGGAGCTTTGCATCCAAACTTTACAGCCATCTTGTTTCTCATTTATCATTTATCTTAAGAGAACGTTACCAGACTGGGTGCAACTGGATACAACTAACCCCCCCTCACCCCTCCCCACCCCCACACCACCCCACCTCCTCAAACCCCCACTGAACTGAGCATACCAGATACTTTTGAAAGAAGATTTTATATTTTTAAAATGTTCATATGATGATATTATTGTAGTTTGCTGACACTGGTGCAGGACGGAAATTAAACGCTATAGAGTGAGGAAACGATTTAGGCAAAATACCTTAGCAAGGTTCTTTCCTCAGTATAATGCACAATCCAGGCCAACAAAAATTCCAATCAACTTCAATTTTATTTCTTGGAGTAAGGTTATGTAGATTGCCCCCAAACAGCAAACATTTTAGAACTCTGATCTGGCCCCCTCCAACCGACATTATTTTTCTTTAACTTAGAAGAATTTTAAGAAAGATGTTTATTTGTGTTGTACTTATGAAGTTATTCATTAAGGTCCTGACTTCTTATCCCTCGCCCAAGAAATGGTGACTCTCAGGTTAAATCACCACCGTTCTGTTCTCTCTCTCAAAAAGGCGGAGAGCGGCCAATGGTCTTCTGGTACTTTGGTGACTTCCATTCCATTCATGCTGTGATGGAACCCTTGATCCTTGGGCTGCACAATGGCACAGTGGTACCACTGATGCCTCACAGCTCCAGGGACTGAGGTTCAATTCAGCCTTGAGTGACTGTCTGTTTGGAGTTTGCACATTCTTCCCGTGTCTGCATGGGTTTCCTCCAGGTGCTCCTATTTCCTCCCACACTCCAAAGATATGCAGGTTAGGTGGATTGGACATGCTAAATTGGCCTTTAACGTCCCAAGATATGTAGGTTAGATGGGATTAGGCATGGTTAATGTATGGGATTACAAGGATAGGGCAGGGGCGAGAGTCTGGGAAACATGCTCTCTCAGAGAGTTGGTGCAGACTGGCTGGGCCGAATGGCCTCTTCTGCACTGTAGGGATTCTGTGATTCTTCTATGATGATTGGATTATTGATTTCTAACTACTTATAGGCATCCTTTATTTATATTTAAGTTATTTCAGTATGAATATATTTTCTGTCAAATTAAGCTGCCAGCGTAATAGAATAGTTCCGTGGATTAAAATTTCCAAATAGGCTTATCTGATAAATGGATGGAAAAATGGCTGATTTGAGTGTGAGTTTAAATTTAACACCACACATGTCTACAGAACACCAGTAACACAATCTGCAGTAACCAACATGTTTCTGAACATGTAAAAATTTCACAGGATATAAATGCTGTAAGATTAAGTTAGCCCTGAATTTAAGACAGGCAACGTAAATGTGGTAAAAGACTGGAAGGGGTAAATGTCGTAAAAGACTGAAATGTGATAAAAGACTGGGAGATTTGGTGAGATGGAGGCTTCACATTGCTTTCCTCCTGTTAATATGCAGTTTATATTTTTTTAAATGCTCTGCCCTGCTAATGCCCCGCTGTCTAGATAAATTAATCAAGTTACCAATAAAAATTAGCAACATTACTGTAAATGAATTGAGATATCCACAGAACAATTACAGCCACACTAGGCTGTATTATTTTTATCAGCTTCTCTTGTCAGGCACTTCTAGATAAGCCATGGCCTTGATCATAGCATTCCATTGGCCCAGTGCCCACCGGCTTCATGTTAAGTATTCCCCATGTGTAATTGTTGATGTAAGTGCATATTTCACAGGGAAAAAAAAAGAGGTAAAGTGTTTTGTTTGGCATTATATGGAAGATGGATAGAATGAAACATAATTCTCTGCTGAGGTCCCAAGTGCTATTGCGGGGAGGCATGCAGCAGGTGTGTTTTAATATCCTATTATTGCTGATGTTCTGTGAATAAATCTGAAGTGATAAATATGATTCAAGGAGAAGGATACAGTGTGTACAGCTGGTCCCCAAGGAACAAACGCAATTAGAATGTTTTATGAATTATAATTTGTCATTAATAGAATTTAATGCGATAATCAAGTCTTTATTAACACTAAATTGGAAAAAAAAAATTACTCTATACTCAATACAATGTGACTACAGCTATCAAAACGAATGCCATGGTCTAAAAAGCTGCATATGCTTGAGTTTGGAAAGTCTAATCTACTTTTATCACAGTCTATTACAAATACTAATCATCTAACGGTGCCGTTTATTGTTAGTGTATAATGAGTGCATTATTTGGGGAGGACAGCCTGCTTTTCTAGAGTGCTAATTATTCCTCCAGTAAATCATTATGACTTGAAGTGTGTGCCTTTTCCATGACAATACAATGATAAATGGTAGTTATCCAGGCGGGCTTTAAACAGGGATGATGCAGGTGTGTATGTGGGTTTGTGAAACATTGTGAGCTTGCCAGGGATGTGAATAAAGCACTAAAGGCTGGATTTTGAACATTCCCCAAACAAATGATTAACTGTTCACTCAATTATTTTCTCTTGTACTGCAGGAAATAATGAAAGGAAATCAAGATGGTTGGTGGACCACAAAGTCTCTAATTGCACACATTAACATTCCATATTGCTGTTCAATCACAAAGCGGCAGAGGTTTCTAGCACAGAATCCGGCCATTCAATCCATTCTGCTTCAGTTTACTCTTCACTAAAATTAATCCCACTACTTTGCTTTTACCCCATGGTCCTATATTTTCTCCAGCATCAAATATTTATCCAATTTTCTTTTTCAAAGTTGCAGGGATTAAGTGCAATAGCTCCTGAAAATGGGCACAGGGACTGCAATGTGGAGTTTACTTTGGCCCGTTGATTGCAATGCAGGCAACATGCCAAACTTTGTGCTGCCTGTTCAAGATTTCAGGCTACCCAGTTCTAACAGTGCTTTTGATTGGAGGGCTCAGCAGGTGGCCAATATTGTGAGTGGCAAGTACCACATACTGCTAGCCTGCACCTCTTAAAGCTGGTCTGCATCACTTAACGTTAGCATCAGTCACAAACCTGCTTCAGTGTGTGGCAAACTGTGAGATGTTGTAAATATCTCCAGTCCCACCCTGAAAGGAGTGAGACACATAGAAGGTCCTGTTATCATCACACTTGCCATCCTCATCCTAATCTTACATTGCAGCTGTGGCTGCAACAGGCGGAAGATTTTAGTCGGGAAATCCTTATTAAAATTGTAAACATCCTACATATTTTTCCTCACTGAGAATCAGATAGGGGAATTGCTCATTCAGCATCTTTGCAGATGTGACTCCCTGCAAAATGCCCTTCTCCACTTCCTCTTCTTCCTCTTCCAGCAGCTTGTCTTGCTCTGTGCAGGCTCTGTTCATTCTCCAAGTCACGTAATATTCTAAAGGAAATGTCTATTAGTGCACCCACATCTGGGAGCAAGTGGTTTGTGTAGAAGCCTCGAAATCAGCGGAAAAGCCATCAGAAACTGTCACGTCACTTCCTGTGGACTCATGCAACTTTTAAGCAACTATAGAAAACACCAAACGCTTGTAGAGTTGAAGTGAGAGCCTGAAGAAATCAACCGACAACTACCCTGTAAATAGTTCCTTATGATACTGCTGTTGAATGTAAGAGAGGACATTAGCTGGAGCTTTAAGCTCCAAATCAACACTGCTGGTGTCAAACCAGCATTGTACATGGATTGACAGAGTGAATGATCTGTCTGCTCTGTATTTTTCCATTAATTGCATGCGTGCAGTATCACCTCCACCAGTGTAGCATCTGGTGTGACTCACCGCACAAGTGCACAAGTATGAATTCCATTTTGGAGCTCTAATGCCATGCATAATGCCTAAGAAGCAATGAAAATGGTCCAAATTTCTTACATGAATCTTTACTCAGCCACTCCTTATGGCAAAGCATTCCATGTTCCAACAACCTACAGGTAAGCTAGAAGTTGTTTGTTGTGGTCACTGTCTGAGGTGTTTGTTGTGGTCACTCCAGGTAAGCAAGAAGGTGTTTGTTGTGGTCACTGTCTGATATATATGGGTGTGAATATTCCCTAGACCCTTACAAGCATCTGACAACATAGCAATAGTGAAAATGTTACAACTGAGCCAAACTGATACTGAAGGAGTAAATTGAGGGATTCTGTGTACTACACTGTTTATAACCAATATAAACACCACGGCTTCGATATTAATTGTTCTACAATGAGCAGGAAAAGATTGGGTGGGTGTAGAAGGGGGTTAAACTTTAAAATATGCAACATTTGGCCCTCAGCCACTTCACAAATGCCTTTGCCATTTTTAAGGTAGTGGATATTGAGGCACCCAATTCATGAACATGTTTAAATCAGCTCGCACAGTGCATTTGGGAGTCCAATTTAAAATTCAGTGCTGCTATGCTGGTTTCCCAGGGAAAGGACACTGAAAGGGAGGTGAAAACCATGAGTTCCACACGTGCCTTTTCTAGCATTTCTTCTGGACCATAAAGAGCTCCTCCTCCTTCACGCTAGCCCTTCAAGAGAGTTTTGACATCCCCCAGATGATCCAGAGTCTCCTTCTCCCCAATATCAATTGCACAACTCGCACCCCTCCTGCTCCAATGTTCTCGCTTTCCACCCTCTGCTATGATGCCTTATCTCCAACCCCCCTCCCCCCCCCCACCACCACCCCCACCCACCTCCCCAAACCACCACTATGATTTTTGATCTTCTCCCTTCCAAGCCCCAAAAACAAATCTGAGTCACTTGGCACAGCCCATATTAGAACTGCGCGGCTGAGATAATGATGCCAATTGCAACCCTCTTGGGATCAAACAAAAGGTTGACCTTTCCCCAGTGCCCTGCTGTTGGGTGGAAATGGTTCCAAAAATAGTAATGATGTTATGCTGTTACATTTGGCAGCACCTCGGCATCTTTGCTGGTCCTTCAACCATGTTTAGCTTCTCCTGCACCCAACTTGCCACCCTTGTAAACTGGAGCATCCAGTCAGCTATGAGGAAAAAAATGGCATAAAATAATTGGTGCAATACATGTCTCTACTGTTGAGCATAATACTTGCACTATAGAGTCGTCTTATTTCACTTTATAGCTTGTGAAAATGTTTAGCCCAAACTCTTCCTCGGCCAAAACAAAATCTGGATTTTCTTCTTTTCATTAGCCAGAGTAAAACAAAAGGCAGGATTTTCTGACCACATTCGCCCCAAAACCAGAAAATCCTGCCCGAGGTCAATGGGCCTTTGCATGTTCCCCCGCCCACCCCCTCCCCCCCGCTACATTTCCCGTAGCGGGCGGGACAGGAAAATTCCCCCCAAAATGTCTATTTTTCCTTTGAAAAAATACAGTAAAACCACTTAAAAATCCAGGTTTTAAATTCTATCCCAGGACTTAAAAATCCACCTTCATTATCTTTTATTTGTGTACTCAAATGCAATCAATGCTTCACTCAATTAATGTGGCATCATAAGTTTCCTTGGTCGCATCCATATTTGTTTTTTTCCCTTCTCTGCTTTGTTACAAGTAACATGTTTGAAAGATGGGTTGCATATAAGAGTTTTCATTATGAGCTTAATTGTTTGCCAGGCCAATATTCATTCATAATTGAAGATGCCACTTGGCATTATTCCCACTGCAATGTTTGATCCCAAGAGGGTTGCAATTGGCATCATTATCTCAGCCGCGCAGTTCTAATATGGGCTGTGCCAAGTGACTCAACAATTATTGAGTTTAGAGAATGAGTTCAACTTTGACACAGTTTTAATGAAAATATTGCAAATGAGGCATTCAAGCAGTTAAGGAATATTTTTCTTCCACAGATGAGTTGTCAAACGACAACAATCTGCCTAACTCATTGTTAGTGATTTCAGCGATCCTCCTTTCACTGTAGCAATGGCTACATTTGTAACAAAATGCAAATAAAGGTCATCGAGTTTCTCAGCTAACACCACCATATTAGCCACTGTGTATACAGGTGGAGGCTCATGGAATACAGAACAGTTTCAGAAGTTTTCACAAATCCTGGGAAAATTATATTTAAAAAATAACATGTTTTACAGTGGTTGTGGCAGAGTAAAGGGAGACCTTGGGATTTTTAAAAGTGGACTTTTAAGCTTAACTTATTTTAATTTGATTTTAAAGAAATTGACGAGTGTCCTAAGTAGGGCAGCACGGTGGCACAGTGGTTTACTCTGCTGCCTCACAGCGCCAGGGACCCGGGTTCGATTCCTGGTTTGGGTTACTGTCTGTGTAGAGTCTGTACGTTCTCCCCGTGTCTGCGGGGGTTTCCTCCGGGTGCTCAAGCTTCCTCCCACAGTCCGAAAGGCGTGCTAGTTAGGTGCATTGGCCATGCTAAATTCTCCCCCAGTGTATCCAAACAGGCACCGGAGTGTGGCGACTAGTGGGGTGTCACAGTAACTTCATTGCAGTGTTAATATAAGCCTACTTGTGACACTAATAAATAACCTTGAAAACCTTTTAAACATATTAGGCTTTTTATGTAGGGAGTGTCTTTTGTATTTTGAGTTAATGTTCCTGAGAAATCTTGCTTCAAATCAACATATACTGGACAAAAACACCCATATCAAAAGTGCATTTTGCAAGAATGTATGGGACAATATCTGATGCCCATTGCGGACAGCCAGATACCGAGACAGGTGTTGCAGAAAGAATTTTCAAACCATTCAGAGATTTCCGAAAGTATAATGGCTGTAATAATGAAGAATTCAAATATCTGGAGACAGATGTTCCAGAGATAAGATAAATGATAACCTAATTTAGTGGAGCAGCAGAGATGCCTAAAGGTACAGAGATGCATTAAAGTCACGCTGTATGTGAAATCATCATAAGAGAATCAAATGGATTTTTCCCTTTCGTATATTTGGAACAAAAACCAAGCAGAAGATGAATTTGTTTCAGACACTGTTGGAATAGTATAATATAGTAGAAGGGTTTGTGAGGATTGATGTGTGGGACTGTGTAAATAGCAGTTCCCAATATGATAATGTCTGAGAACACATGACTAGGAGAGGAGAGGAGGATGTTCATGTCTTCAGATTTTTATCACCTAGTCATGAATGGCTGTACATAGTTGCATAAAATAAACTAGTTGTTGCTTCCACATACCAATGCCTCAGTTATCATTCCTAAGCTAGACTAACCAACATAGGACAATGTACAGTTTCTGGTGCCCATTATAGAAAAGATATTCGATCCAGGGCAAAGGTGCATTGTAGATGCATGGTGGCAGAGTGGTTAGCACTGCTGCCTCACTGTGCCTGGGTCTTGGGTTCAATTCCCAGCTTGGGTCACTGGCTGTGTGGAATCTGCACGTTCTCCCCGTGCCTGTGTGGATTTCCTCTGGGTGCTCCAGTTTTCTCCCACAGTCTGAAAGACGTCCTGGTTGGGTGCATTGGCGTGCAAAATTCTCCCTCAGTGTACCCGAACAGGCGCCAGAGTGTGGCGACTAGTGGGTTTTCACAGTAACTTTATTGCAGTGTCAATGTAAGTCTACTTGTGACACTAATAAATAAACTTTAAACTATATTTATCAGGGACACCAGTCTGAGATGTAGGTTTGCCAACTCTGGTTGGACATACTCCGGGAGACGTTGGCAGAAGTGATGGCATGGAAAGCTGGCAGCATGGCGCAAGTCAGTGAATTTCTTCAATGGTCTACTTGGAGGAAGGAAGTCAGAGAATCAACGTTTAGAGTCAGTCAGGGCTGCACCATAGCACATGGTGGTCTATGTAGAAAATCCCATTGCAACCATACTCGGCTTTGAGTCAGAGTACCAAGCAAACGTAATGGGTGGAATTTTTCAGTCCCGCCCACCCCGAGACCAGATATTTCACCTGAGGTCAACGGAATTGATCTGTCCAATTTTCCATCCCACCCTTGACGATTCCCGTGGTGGACGGAGCTGGAACATTTACCCCCATCTCTGAATGGTTTGAAAATTCTTTCTGCAACACCTGTCTCGGTAACTGGGTGAGCAACCCGTAAAAAGAATAAAAATTGATTTTAACAGCATACTGGGCAGGCAGCGCTGAGAAGATCAGGACTTTAGCAAGGGCAGGTTATAGAAAACAGCTACAGTCCAAGTCCACGTCAGTGTCATTACACCTGGTGACCACAAGGCAGCATAAAAAATGGATGAAAACTTTCAATGCTCTGAGGAAGGGAGTGGAGAGATTATTAAAATAACAGTTTCAGCAATTTGGCAGCATTGAATACCAAGTCTTGCTGTGAAATACCCCACTGAGAGGCAGTGACTGCAGTGGACATGATGAGAGGCTAAAAAGCAGGGGATAACTTCAGAGACTGGAACAAAAATTTCAAATTTTCGAGTAAACTGTCTAATAGCTTAGAAAAGCCATGGATCTTAAATTCATGCTGCCTGAGAGGCTTGGACACAAACAAAACTGGGCACTTCAGAGAAAAAGATTCTTGAACTCCAGTCTGTACAGAACCGGAAGAAATAGCAGAGGTGCTTAATGAATATTTTACCTCGGTATTCACGATGGAAAAAGACCTGGGTGGTTGTACTACAGATTGAGGCGGACTGAAAAGATTGAGTATGTGGACATTAAGAAAGAGGATGTGTTGGAAATTTTGAATAGCATCAAGATAGATAAGTCGCCGGGACCGGATGGGATGTACCCCAGATTACTGTGGGAGGTGAGGGAAGAGATTGCAGAGCCTCTGGCGATGATCTTTGCATCGTCAATGGAGATGGGAGAGGTTCTGGAGGATTGCGGATGTGGTTCCTATATTCAAGAAAGAGAATAGGGATAGCCCAGGAAATTACCGACCAGTGAGTCTAACCTCAGTGGTTGGTAAGTTGATGGAGAAGATCCTGAGGGACAGGATTTATGAACATTTAGAGAAGTTTAGTATGCTCAAAAATAGTCAGCACAGCTTTGTCAAAGGCAAATCGTGCCTTACAAGCCTGGTGGAGTTCTTTGAAAATGTGACTAAACACATTGACGAAGGAAAAGCGGTAGATGTGGTTTACATGGACTTCAGCAAGGCGTTTGATAAGGTCCCCCATGCAAGACTTCTCGAGAAAGTGAGAGGGCATTGGATCCTAGGGGCTGTTGCCTTGTGGATCCAGAACTGGCTTGCCTGCAGAAGGCAGAGAGTGGTTGTAGATGGGTCTTTTTCTGAATGGAGGTCGGTCATCAGTGGAATGCCCCAGGGATCTGTTCTGGGACCCTTGCTGTTTGTCATTTTCATAAATGACCTGGATCAGGAGGTGGAGGGATGGGTTGGTAAGTTTGTCGATGACACGAAGGTTGGTGGGGTTGTGGATAGTTTGGAGGGATGTCAGAAGCTGCAGTGTGACATAGATAGGATGCAAGACTGGGCGGAGAAGTGGCAGATGGACTTCCGGATAAATGTGTAGTGGTCCATTTTGGCAGGTCAAATGGGATGAAGAAGTATAACATCAAGGGTAAGACTCTTAGCAGTGTAGAGGATCAGAAGGACCTTGGGGTCCGGGTCCATAGGACTCTTAAATCGGCCTCGCAGGTAGAGGAGGTGGTTAAGAAGGCGTATGGTGTGCTGGCCTTCATCAATCAAGGGATTGAGTTTAGGAGTCGGGAGATAATGATGCAACTTTATTGGACCCTCGTCAGACCCCACTTGGAGTACTGTGCTCAGTTCTGGTCACCTCATTACAGGAAAGATGTGGAAATGATTGAAAGGGTGCAGAGAAGATTTACAAGGATGTTGCCTGGATTGGTTGGCATGCCTTATGAGGATAGGTTGAGGGAGCTCGGTCTTTTCTCCTCGGAGAGACGAAGGATGAGAGGTGACCTGTTAGAGGTGTACAAGATGTTGAGAGATATAGATCGGGTGGATTCTCGGAGGCTTTTTCCCAGGGCTGAAATGGCTGCTATGAGAGGACACAGGTTTAAGGTGTGGGGAGTAGGTACAGAGGAGATGTCAGGGGTAAGTTTTTCACTCAGAGGATGATGGGTGAGTGGAATCGGCTGCCGTCAGTGGTGGTGGAGGCAAACTCAATAGGGTCTTTTAAGAGACTTCTGGATGAGTACATGGAATTTAATAGGATTGAGGGTTATAGATAAGCCTATATATAAGCCTAGGTAGGTAGAGACATGACCGGCACAACTTGTGGGCTGAAGGGCCTGTTTGTGCTGTATTTTTTCTATGTTCTATAACTTCCAAATTCCTTCAGGGTTGGTCAGTAAATCTGATGCTGAACAGGTCAGCATATTCCTTTACTCTATAGGAACAGTAGCAGATGATGTTACTGCAAGATCGGGTGTCAATGAGACCTCAGATAAATTTGATGAAGTCTTAATAGCTATCCATAAATATTTCAACCTGAGGGGTAAAAGGAATCTGGAAAGGGCCAATTTCAACAATAGGTCCAGAAACGAGGTGAATCAGTTGATGCTTTCATTACTGATATTTACATTGGTTAAAGGATGTGAAATATGGAGACCTATAAATAGAATTAATACAAGATCACATTGTAGTTGGTGTTATCAATGAATCCCAATCAGACGTATGACAATCTAAGGCAGACTTCACCTTAGAAAAAGCAACAAACTTGGTGAGAAAAACAGATGTTCATAAACGGAACAGGGCTAGATGAGAGGTGAAGAAAAACCTTGGTTTGGGACACCTCCAGTGACCACAGAGTTCCTTAAACCCAGGAATGTAGAAGAAGTATCAGAAAAGAAAGTACAATTTTGAGGGGAAAGTACAAGACGCCATAAAACTCTACCAGCACTGTGGCACCAAAAAGACCCACTTGGTGTCCTGCGAACATTGCAGAATGCTTTCTCTGCAGACGAATTGGCCATTTCAGGAAGACATGTCAAAGTAAAACCATTCGCTTCACAGGTTTCAGATGGATGGTCTACAACAATAAGGCTATTAATGAAACTGAAGAATCTCCACCAAAAGAGAAACAAAAATATTTCCTGGGTGAGATCGATCACCCCATCCAGAACACAGAACAATGGACATATCACCAAGTTTAAACGAGGTACTGGAGCAAGTGTAATGGCTTTATCAGGTTTTAACAACTATTGTTACCAAAACATAGTTTGTATCCAAAGGAAATTCAGCTATGCAATCCAGGAGGGAGCAAACTAAAAGTCAAGGGAAAGTTACAGACAACACTCCAGTCCAAGGGAAAGCAGATATTGAAAACATTGTGTGTTCTACAGAATCAGGAATTTTGTTTTGGTAGAAAAGTTTGCATAGACCTTAACCTTATCAGAAAAGTGGAAGAAGCCAACCAGCAAAAATCCAAGAGTGACTTCAGAAACGAATCCCTGAAACGACCCAGCTGGGATGAAGTTCTGGATTGCGACCTTAGCGTAGACTTTTTGACACTTTTCACAGTGATTGATGGTCCTGCTGCTTGGCAGGAGGATGTCCAGGAGGGAGGAAGTCCACTCACTCACAATGAATGCACAGATCAGTAAAAACATGAGAATGAGAGTGATCACTCATCACATTATAGTATTGCTTCAAAAGTGGAAGATGAAAATCTGGTGACAGATTCTCTGTTGAAATACTACATTCATCCAACAGTGGTGACCTTCTGGAAAGTACATTGGCATCCATCCATCAAAATGGTCATCAAGGATGCCAGCAGTCAAAGAAGCCAAGAACTAGACGTGGAATCAAGCCACACAATGTCTGCCTTTTCCATACGGGAAGAAAGTGAATTTATTGATAAACCAGGTCTGCTGGATTTTGAGGGAAACCAAAGCATTGCTCAGGTGGATTCCTCAAAACATCCCATCCTACCCCCAAAATTACTGCTTGGACTAAATATTCATGGCTGAGAGTTCAAGAACGAGAGACAGCAAGGTGTCATCACCTTGAAAGAAAGAAAAAAAAGAAAAGAGGAAAAACTGTATAAACAAGTGTACAGAGCATTAAAAATGCAAAGAGAGGGATAATGGGTAAAATCAAATAAATATACAAGCAAATGTGATTGTGAAAAGTGTAACAGGAACAGGAAGAAGCTGATTGAGTACAGGTTCTGAAGTTGGACTGAGGGAAAGGAGTAATAGTCTAGAGAGATGACATCGCTTCTCGGCCTTTTGGCTAAGATCAGGTGTGGTATGGTCGGCAGCCCATGGTCGGCCGCACTTGGTTGAGGTCATTAGGTTACACTGAAGCTTCATATGTTTCATATGAAGCAATTTTTTAAAGCGGCATCTCGGCCTTTTGGCTAAGATGCAAATGAGCTCAAGTCTTGGAGGAGGAACCTCCCCCTTCTCCAATCAGCTTGGCTCATGTAGATCAGGCCCAGGACAGGGTGGTTTGGTCGCTCGCCCTGTCTTGTCAGCCTGGATCTGAAATGTCTCAACTTGTTGAGACTCTGAATTGGATTTGATTTGATTGAATTGGAAAAGTATTTTTAAAAAATAGTCTAGAGAGATGACAAACAACAGGGATTTTACTTCATACATATTTAAGAAAGTACTGCACGTAGAAATCAGAGAAATCTTGTTCGGACTTCTCCAGGCATTTACGCCCCCCTGCCACTGCCAGAGAGAGACAAAGAATTTGGCGCTCAGCCAAATCTCCATTCACTGCAGCAGGATGGGAGTTTCCAACTTGCGTGAGTGAACGAAGAATCACACCCATTATTACTATTCACCAAAGGTGACAATTTGGATGAACCAGAAGTTGAATCACAAATTAATAAGGAACCAAATACTACAACTCTCAATGAAGATATTCAAGTCAAGGAAAAACAGTTCAGAGAAAGAGAGACTATTGACCTTCCAGGTGTGACTAGAAATCAAGGAGAGCTATGAAGCTTCCTGATGGATTGAAGCTGTGATTTTACAGACTTTGGGGGGAGGTGGGTAGTATGTAACTTTTAATGTAAAATAAATATGGGTGAAGACTGCGGGGAGATGTAGAATTCAGGTTTGTGAGGGTTAATGTGTGGGACTGTGTAAATAGCACCTCCCATAATGATGATTTAAGACAGCACATGAGTAGGAGAGGAGAGGGAGAATGTTCATGTCTTCAGCAGTATAAACGCCTCATCATGAATAGTTGTACATAGTTCAATTGCATGAATTAACCTAGTTGTTGTTTGAACATATCACCATCTCAGTTATCATCCCAATGGGTGACACGGTGGCACAGAGGTTAGCACTGCTGCCTCACAGTGCCAGGGACCTGGATTTGATTCCCAGCTTGGGTCACTGTTTGAGCAGAGCTTGCACGTTCTCCCCGTGTCTGCGTGGGTTTCCTCCGGGTGCTCTGGTTTCCTCCCATAGTCTGAAAGACGTGCTGGTTAGGTGTATTGACCATGCTAAATTCTCCCTCAGTGTACCCGAACAGGCGCCAGAGTGTGGCGACTAGGGGGTTTTCACAGTAACTTAAGTGTTAATGTAAGCCTACTTGTCTCATTAATAAATAAACTTAAACAAAGCTAGACTAACTGACATACAACAATGTACAGTTTCTAGTACCGATTATAGAAAGGATATTAAATCCAGAGCAAAAGTGCATTGTAGAGAAACAGAGTTAACATTTTGCAAGTCTATGTGCCCCTTCTGTGGTGTTCCACTCTCCATGCTGCCAAACCTATTGGCTGGGATTCTTCCAAAAAATTCTAAGTTCTCAATATGCTGGAAAATGGGAGCAAATCCCACTAGTTTTGTTAGCGTGATTTCCAGAATGAATACAAAGAATAAAGAACAGTACAGCACAGGAACAGGCCCTTCGGCCCTCCAAGCCTGCACTGTTGTCCTATCTAGACCAACCGCTTATATCCCTCTATTCCCCATCTGTTTATGTGTCGATCCAGATAAGTCTTAAATGTCGCTAACATATCTGCCTCAACCACCTCACTTGGCAGTGCATTCTAGGCCACCACCATCCTCTGTGTAAAAAACCTTCCCCGCACACCTCCACTGAACTTTTCCCCCCTTATCTTGAACTTGAAGTCACATGGGATTTTGCATGGGATCGCATGGGAAATCACATCTTGAAGTCGCATGGGATCAGAGGTGAGCTGGCAAGGTGGTTACAAAACTGGCTCAGTCAATTTCACAAGCTGTACTGTCTGGAGACAATACACATCTCTTTAACCTGTGTTGAATGCTCCCTCCACCCACATTGTCTGTGCATTTAAGACCTGGCTGGCTGTAGAGATTTGCATTCTAATCAGTATTCTGTAATTTGATTTCTGTGTCTGTGCCCTGTTTGAGAACAGAGACCACTCCATCTGACGAAGGAGCATTGCTCCGAAAGCTTATGGTATTTGCTACCAAATAAACCTGTTGGACTTTAACCTGGTGTTGTGAAACTTCTTACTCAGTCAAAGAAGACAGAGGGTAGCAGTGGAAGGGTACGTTTCTGAATGGCGGGCTGTGACAAGTGGTGTTCTTCAGGGATCAGCGCTGGGACCTTTGCTGTTTGTAATATATATAAATGATTTGGAGGAAAATGTAACTGGATTGATTAGTAAGTTTGTGGACGACACAAAGGTTGGTGGATTTGCGGATAGCGATGAGGACCATCAGGGGATACAACAGGATATAGTTCAGTTGGAGACTTGGACGGAGAGATGGCAGATGGAGTTTAATCCGGACAAATGTGAGGTAATGCATTTTGGAAGGTCTAATACAGATAGGAAATATACAGTAAATGGCAGAGCCCTTAAGAGTATTGATAAACAAAGGGATCTGGGTGTGCAGGTACACAGGTCACTGAAAGTGGCAATGCAGGTGGAGAAGGTAGTCAAGAAGGCATACAGTATGCTTGCCTTCATCGGCCGGGGTATTGAGTTTAAAAATTGGCAAGTCATGTTGCAGCTTTATAGAACCTTAGTGAGGCCGCACTTGGAATATTGTGTTCAATTCTGGTCGCCACACTACCAGGAGGATGTGGAGGCTTTGGAGAGGATACAGAAAAGATTTACCAGGATGTTGCCTGGTATGGAGGGCATTAGCTATGAGGAGAGGTTGGAGAAACTTGGTTTGTTCTCACTGGAGCGACGGAGGTTGAGGGGTGACCTGATAGAAGTCTATAAGATTATGAGAGGCATGGACAGAGTGGATAGTTAGAAGCTTTTTCCCAGGGTGGAAGAGTCAATTACTAGGGGGCATAGGTTTAAGGTGCGAGGGGCAAGTTTTAAAAGAGATGTATGAGGCAGATTTTTTACACAGAGAGTGGTGGGTGCCTGGAACTCGTTGCCGGGGGAGGTAGTGGAAGCGGATACGGTAGTGACTTTTAAGGGGCGTCTTGTCAAGTACATGAATGAGATGGGAATAGAGGGATATGGTCCCCGGAAGCATAGGGGGTTTTAGTTAAGTCGGGCAGCATTGTCGGTGCAGGCTTGGAGGGCCGAAGGGCCTGTTCCTGTGCTGTAATTTTCTTTGTTCTTTGTTCTTGTGCCCCCTTGTAATTGTCATTTCCCTCCTGGGAACAAGCTTCCAACTGTTCACCCTATCTATACCTCTCATAATTTTATAAACTTCTATTAGGTTGCCCCTCAGCCTCCATCGGGGTGGGGGGGGGGGGGGGGGGGGTGGTGGGGAGGTGGGTCAGATGGCTCTCTGGTGGGGGAGGTGGGTGGTGGGAGGCGGCTGTTGTACCTGTTAATTCTCAGATACTTTCGACCAGTTTGCTTACTCCAAGGTTTTACCCCGGTGCCCTTATTTGCAAGATGGACAAAGGACAAACACAAGTAAAGGTTCAACAAGTTTATTGATAATAACAATATTAACCCTTAAATTACCCACATAAAACAAGAGGATACCCCAGATTCAAGTATACTACCCGCAAAGACAGCTTGGTTAAACTGCAGGCTTGATTCTCTGAGTCCCTCTGGTCCGTCGTCACGAAGGTGAGTCTCGATGGCAGCTTCTTCCTTCCTTCCTTCTCTGGTCAGTCTTCCAAATGGTCAAGGTCGTCTCCCCTGTTGAGTCTTCGCTCCAGTGTGTCTCACAGTGTGTCCCTTTATCCCCCAGCCTGCTTGCCTTTCCAGAAACTTCTCTGGCTTCCGGCCAATGAGGTCCCCGGAGGGGGTCCCAATACCTAGTGGGTTTCTTGATGTCTGCCTGACAGGACACCAGGGTCCGCCCCCAGGTGTCCCATCTCCATGCTGTTGCTTACATATAACTGCAGGAACTTTCGGTGATGGAAAGTCTGGCCCGATCTGGGCTTCTAACAATAGGCCGGTGCATTTCACTGAGGTGCAATGATCTCCTGCTAAGCATCAGTAGAGTGTAACGACCTTTGATGGGTGGTTGATGGGTCAGGCCCAGACAAGTTTGTGTATTTGTACAATTGGCCTGCCTGAGGTTTGACTGTGTTTGATTTTAATATGCCCAATTCTTTAATTTAGGATATCCAATTTTATCAAGCTTAAAACTAGGCCCTGTTTATATCACCACATTCCCTCCTCTTGATCCAATAAGCGTCAGCGAACCGGATCACACAGTTCTTACCAAACCATCTCAACAAGCAAGTATCCCGAATCTGGGGTTGACAGTATCATCCCTAACCCACAATAGTAAAACAATATTTCAGTCGGGTATACACAAAACAAAGCAATAAACAGTACAAAATGACAAGTGATTATACATATTAAATATAGATGGGAGAGTATCAGGCTCTTGATTGTAGAGCCTCTCCCGATGTCGGATGGCCCTTGCCGAGTTCAAGTTTTGCAGAAATTCCTTCTTCCATTGGGCGAATTTGCATCTGGTGGGGTGAACCACATATATCCGGGATACCGTAGGCTGATCTTCTGGTCTTCGGTTGATGTGGTGTCTGTGGTTCGGTCTGAGACGAGGAGTCCCAGATAGCAGAGAAATATGTAGTTCATTCTGGGGGAGATCAAGGTAGCACCTGTTAATTCTTATTAATACCTGATTCTCTTTTCCTTTTCTTTACTAGAATGTCGTATGACTCCCCTCTTTTTTTAAAAAAAAAACAAAGACATAAGTAAATGAATAATAAAGGCCCAATAGTGTCATACGAAGGGTTGGTCGGCAATCAGTGTTAATGGGGTTGAGTGGGGTAAGGAGTTTGCAGAGCGTGAAAATAAAATGTTGGGTATGTGGCATGTGTCCTTGTTGTTGGAGGACTATGGCACAGTATAACATTAGATTCTTCATCCCACAACCAAACTGTGGTGTGTCGGAAGATTATGACGCAGTATAATGTGGACAGATAAGAAGCCCTTTTCAATTGGGTGATGCGTGGAGTGGACGGATAACGCTATTTACAATCTGGACTGTGATGTCCTGATGCTTTCTCAGTGGAGGGAACCTATATGGGCGGGCTTTGGCTGCCAGATACCCACTGCGTTACCACCTCTGGTAGTGAGCGCCGGGTCGAATGGTTCTGGGAGTCCCGGTACCAGGGGCGCCACAGGGGGTAAGGTTTGCGGGTTCCCCATCCTCTTCGTCGGGGACCCCTGGGCCGGGGTTCTATTCCTGAAGCCCTGTAAATTGGGGCGGGAACCGCAGATTCATGTGCTGGTCCTGGGGGTAGTGGGTGGCGGTTATAGTGGCTTGTCGGGCCGGTCCTTCGAGGGGCATGGGTCGGGGTCCATCATCGGGGAACCACTGAGATGGTCGTGTGGGGTAGTTGGGTGGTGCCCTACAGTTCCAGGCAAAATGGTTGGGTTGCCCGCAGGTATAACACTGTGCTTGTGGGCGTGGGCCTCTGGGCTCAGCTCTATATCGTTCTCGGTGTCAGGGGTTGGGCCTATGTCCTGTGCGGCCTTGTGGTTCCCTGTGTCGACGATCAGCAATAGTGTATGGGTGTGCGGGGTTTGCTGGTCCCCTGAAATTTGGTGATGCCCTACAGTCCCGGGCAAAATGGTTGGGTTGCCCACTGTTATAACACTGTTCCTGTGAGGGTGCATATCTGGGGTTGGTTTTATCTTGTTCCCTGTACCTGTGGTTGGGAATATATCGGGGTTCTGCCTGGGGCTGCGGTTCTCTGTATCGATGATTGGCAGGGGTATATGGGGGTGAGTTTCCCAGTCCCCTGTTTCCACCTCTCCCTTCGTTACGCCAAACCGGGGCCGGGTCTGTGTGGATTGGGTTCATCAATGCGTGTTTTGTGGGCTTGGGGGTGTCTGTTTGTCTGACTTCCCGTTCCCACACGCAAGTCATTTTGTGGATGGCCCAGGCTTCTGTGTGTGTGTATTGTCATCAGGGTCAAAATTGCCACAGGCTTTCCGACTCCCCTCAGTGGAGTGTGCTATCAGGGTCCGGATCCATGAGGACCGGTGGTGTGCATTTAATTGGACTCGATTTCATTGGCCGAAAACCGCAACAAATTGATTCCATAGTCAGCCAGCATAGGCTGTGGGGTGTTCCCCTCGCTTTTGTTGGCAGTTGTTTAAGCCTTGTACCGGATCATCCCTATTGTAGCCTTCATTTCTGGTAAGGTTCCCCCGGCCACGTTCTGGAGTTCGGGTAGGTCGGAACGGATGGCAGGACTTAAACATAGCAAAATAAGTTTAACCTCTTCTGCCTCATCAAGGCTGTTTAAAACACGATATTGGGTGACCTGGTCAAAGAGAGCATGTGGATCCCCGGAGGGTTCAAATACTCCAATCGCTTTAGCTATGTCAGTGAGCTGTGTCATGGTGTATGGAGTTACATAAGTCACATTGTGGTTCTGTCCGTCCTGTCGTCGGGTGGTGACCGGATTCATCTGTACAGGAACCGGATTAGTGACTGGGCTTATTGGGATGATAATACGACTAGGAGCGGAGACTGAGTTTTCCGAGTTGGGGGCTGGATTAGGTGGTGCCATTGGTTCCACTCCCGGGAAGGGAGGTGGGGATCCCCAGTCGGCCCAGCCGGCAGTGACGCTGGCTGTTGCATAATGGCAGGCATCCTCTTCTAAATCCGCCCACTCTACCCCTGGGTCACTATCCTCTGTTTCGGTCGTGTATGCACACATTACACCACTTTTTATGGCTAGTTGTGATTTTAAATCTGCAATCTCATGCAGGCATTTGGAGTGGTCTCTTGCGCGGACTGTATTTGCTTTTCCTGCTTGGTGCAAAACTTTTACTGCAGCCTGCAGGTCGCTGCATTTACGTTTAACTTCTACCTGTTGCAGCACAGCCTCTCTCTCACTGACAAGCACACTGTGCCTTTTGGTAGGCTTTATCACATTGAGCTTGGAATTGGCTCATGTGTATCATATTGATTTGGTTCCTTTCCTCTCATGTGTCCACCTCCGCTTCCAATTGTTGTATACACGTGGTAGCACTCATTAAGTCCTGCTTTAGTTGGGTTACCTGGGCCTCTCTCTCCAGTTTAACCCGGATAATCTCCGCTTCTCTACCAAGGAACTGTTCTAGACAACTAGCAATCGCAATCGCCTTCCTAAGCTTGGGAGCCCTTTTACCCATTTCCTTATAGGCATGATTCCAACAATTCTCTCTCTCGGATCCCAGATCCAGTTTCGGGGCATCACCCCACTGTACCCATTTGGGCCACTTATGGTTCAAATATAAACGGAGAACTTCCTCCCATTCAGCATAACTGGCCATAATTATTTCCTTTTTAGATTCGTCACTTGAGTACAGGTAAGGGATCAGGGTAGGGGTCCAGTTTTCACTAAATTCCCTCCCATAGATTTTACCCAAATTCCCCGGACTGTTCTAGTTCTAACTACAAAGTTTGTCCACCTTGTGTTACAGACACCGGGTTTTTGGCCCAATTTACTGGTCGAATCTGTATTAGCCCTTCACTCACTTAAGACTGGCTGTCACATAGGGCAGCTGCCCTCTTAACTCAGGCTCAGACGGAGTGTTGGAGAATACCGGGTTGAAGGTTCGACTTCGGAGCAATGTATCAGTTCTTATCGAAGTCCCATCTGGGGTGCCAATGTTGTACCTGTTAATTCTCAGATACGTTCGACCAGTTTGCTTACTCCAAGGTTTTACCCCGGTGCCCTTATTTGCAAGATGGACAAAAGACAAACACAAGTAAAGGTTCAACAAGATTATTGATAATAACACTATTAACCCTTAAATTACCCACATAAAACAAGAGGATACCCCAGATTCAAGTATACTACCCGCAAAGACAGCTTGGTTAAACTGCAGGCTTGATTCTCTGAGTCCCTCTGGTCCGTCGTCACGAAGGTAAGTCTCGATGGCAGTTTCTTCCTTCCTTCCTTCTCTGGTCAGTTTTCCGAATGGTCAAGGTCGTCTCTCCTGTCGAGTCTTCGCTGCTGTGTGTCTGAAAGTGTGTCCCTTTATCCCCCAGCCTGCTTGCCTTTCCAGAAACTTCTCTGGCTTCCGGCCAATGAGGTCCCCGGAGGGGGTTCCAATACCCAGTGGGTTTCTTGATGTCTGCCTGACAGGACACCAGGGTCCGCCCCCCAGGTGTCCATCTCCATGCTGTTGCTTACATATAACTGCAGGAACTTTCGGTGATGGAAAGTCTGGCCCGATCTGGGCTTCTAACAATAGGCCGGTGCATTTCAATGGGGTGCAATGATCTCCTGCTAAGTATCAGTAGAGTGTAACGACCTTTGATGGGTGGTTGATGGGTCAGGCCCAGACACGTTTGTGTATTTGTACAACTGGCCTGCCTGAGGTTTGACTGTGTTTGATTTTAATATGCCCAATTCTTTAATTTAGGATATCCAATTTTATCAAGCTTAAAACTAGGCCCTGTTTATATCACCACATGGGTCAGATTGCTCTCTGGTGGGGGGGGGAAGGAGGTGGGTCAGATGGCTCTCTGATGAGGGGGAGGGAGGCGGGTCAGATCGCTCTCTGGTGAAGGGGGAGGTGGGTCAGATCGCTCTCTGGAGGGGGGGGTGGGGAGGCGGGTCAGATCACTCTCTAATGGGGGAAGGGAGGTGGGTCAGATGGCTCTCTGGTGGGCGGAGGGAGGCAGTCAGATGGCTCTGTGGTGGGGGGAGGGAGGCAGATCAGATGGCTCTCTGGTGGGGGAGCAGGGGGGTCCGCTGCCACTCTGCATGCGATTGGTGGGGGGGTAAGGGGGCCGCGATCGGTCTGGGTAGCAGGGGATGGGAGATAAGGAGGACAGTTATGTTGTGGGGGTGGGGCAATGTCTGTGGGAGCCAGGGGGGAGGAAATATCTGGCCCGGGAGTGATGTGGCAGGGGAGCGTTTTTCTACTTCTTTTTATTGCGCATGCACAGTTGAAGGCTCTGATTGGAGCTGCAGGGTTTCGGGCACGATTAGCCCCACCCACAGGCTTCTGCAGCGTTATTCGGAATCACTGATTTTTTTTCAGGCAGAGTGCGTATGGGGGCGCCTGAGAACAGGTTTACAAGTCGGATCTGAAACACTGCCAGATTCAAGTCCGCCCAGCACTTAGAATCAAAATGGTAAAAGTATTCCAAATGTGGCTTAACCAACATTTTATATGACTGTAACATAATTTGCCAACTTTTATACTTGATACCCTGTCCGATGAAGGCAAGCATGCCAAGTGTTTTCTTCACCACCTTTTCCATCTGTGCTGCCACTTTTAAGGATCTGTGGACCTGTAATCCCCGATCTCTCTGTGTGTCTATCTCCTGATGGTTCTGCCATTTATTTTGTAGCTGCCACCTGAATTGGGTCCACCAAAATGCATCACCTCGCATTTGTCTGGATTAAATTCCATCTGCCATTATTTCCTCCCCCCGGCTCCCACAGACATTGCCCCACCCCCACAACATAACTGTCCTCCTTATCTCCCATCCCCTGCTACCCAGACCGATCACGGCCCCCTTACCCCCCCCACCAATCGCATGCAGAGTGGCAGCGGACCCCCCTGCTCCCCCACCAGAGAGCCATCTGATCTGCTTCCCTCTCCCCACCACAGAGCCATCTGACTGCCTCCCTCCCCCCACCAGAGAGCCATCTGACACACCTCCCTTCCCCCATTAGAGAGTGATCTGACCCGCCTCCCTACACCCCCCTCCAGAGAGCGATCTGACCTGCCTCCCCCTCCACCATAGAGCGATCTGACCCGCCTCCCTCCCCCTCAAACAGCAGAGGTCCCAATACAGAGTCCTGTGGAACACTACTAGTCACAGGCATCCAGCCGGAAAAAGACCCTTCCACTACCACCCATTGAAAAGTTTGACAGCAGCAGGGAAGAAGCTGCTCTTGAGTTGTTTGGTACAAGACCTCAGACTTTTGTATCTTTTTCCTGATGGAAGAAGAACATGTCCGGGGTGTGTGGGGTCCTTAATTATGCTGGCTGCTTTTCCAGGGCAGCGGGAAGTGTAGACAGAGTCAATGGATGACTCATCTGAACGGCTGTTGCAAATGCTATCATCAACATTCATGAATGGACTGTGGCTGAGGACTGCGAATTACAGAATGGAATCGTAGAATTATCTTTTAAAAAATTTCCTGGATTTCTTTTAATAGCTGCAGAAGATTGAGAGAGAATCTGGTACACCCCCAACCATTCCAGGATGGTTGACAACCCTGCTGAGGTGATGTAGCTGTGATTAGCAATACGAGGAATATACATAATTCAACAGAAAAGTTTGGAAGGAAACTTTTATTTAATTTGTTCATGGGATGGGGGCATCACTGGCTGGGTCAGCATTTATTGTCCACCCCTGAGGGCATTTAAAAGTCAACCACATTGCTGTGGATCTCGAGTCACATGGAGGCCAAGCCAGGTAAGGATGGCAGATTTCCACTGGATAAGGGTGAAACCATGATCGTCCGGCAGGGGTCTGCTTCTCGGTCTTTTGGCTAAGTTAAGCATCAGATCAGGGAAGATGGGGTGCAATGTCTTTTCTTGTCAGCCTGGATCTTTTATGACTCTCTTGTGGGGACCATGAATTGGATTCAATTTGAATTGATTTTTAGAGGTAGCAAGGAGATGGATTTGGGTTTGCCAGGTCCACTCTGCGAATTGGCTTTGTAACTTTAAGAATGAAGTAAAATAATTTTTAAAATATCCTTCCCTAAAAGACATTAGTGAACCAGATGGGTTTTTATAACAATCAACAACGGTTTCATGGTTTACATTCAAATTTAATTCCAGATTTTTATTGTATTGAAATTTCACCATCTGCCATGTTGGGAATAGAACCCGGATCCTCCCGAGAATTACCCTTGGTCTCTGGATTACTAGTCCAGCAACAAAACCACTGCGCTACTCCCTGCCATAATGGACTAATGAAAGTATTAAACATTTTGAAGAGGTTTTAAAGGGAAAACAGTGAAACAATGGGATGAATTTTATCATGGAGACTGATATCCCGCTGCTGGGCTGAAAGCAGGAGATGATCCCATTTTGGCCGATGGTGAGCCCCGGGATGGCATATTCCTAGCGGCACCCAATTAGGATGCTGCTGCTGCTGGGGCCACCCTCTCAATTAAGGACAGCAGTCCACCCCCAAGAGCTGCTAGTCCAGTCAGTGAGGCATTAGTACAACAACTGAGGAGGTGATAGCCTCGTGATATTACTCCAGAAACTCAGTTAATGTTCTGGACACCGGGATTCGAATCCCTCCAAGGCAGATGGTGGAATTTGAATTCAGTATAAAAAAAATCTGGAATTAAGAATCCACTGATGACCATGAAACCATTGTCGATTGTCGGAAAAAACCCATCTGGTTCACTAATGTCCTTTAGGGAAGGAAATCTGCCATCCTCACATGGTCTGGCCTACATGTGACTTCAGAGCCACAGCAATGTGCTTGACTCTCAATTGCCCTCTGAAGTAGGCTAGCAAGCCACTCAGCTTCAAGGGCAACTAGGGATGGACAATAAATGCTGGCCAACCAGCGACGCCCATGTCCCATGAATGAATTTTTTAAAAGCATCAATGCTACATGCACCATTAGAGTGGCAGGCCAGGATATCTACAATATCCAACAACAGTGACCCCATGAAGCCCTGGGGGCAGAATATTTACATTCTGCTGGGTGAAACAATGCTCCTGTTAAAAGTATGCCAGGTACACCAGGGAAGGGAAGTGGGAAAAACAGAAAGAGGTGTAACAAGGGTGTAACTTTCTTACCCAAATGGCTCAGTCAATTCAAAGGCATGAAGAGACTCAGGTAAGAGGGAATGCATTGGCAGCACCTTGAGGAGGAAAGAAGTTAAGCATTGAATTCTGAGGGAATGTTGAAGTGGTGTTGTCAAATAACAGGCAAAAAGATGGATGCAATTGTTGCAACAGGATGGAAGAAGTTATAAACTGCAGTATCATAGGCAGTGTGGAAGGATATGGCCGTGGTTATAGGTGTTTCGTCTTGCACTTGTCCTTTCAATTTCCCCTCCCCCATCCATCAATTTCCCCTCTCCACCACATCCCTCCCAGGTGCCTCATGAATTCAAATCCGTTGTGCTGGCAAGCTTCCTGAATCTGCAGCAAGGGTCTACAGCTCACTGGTCTCTGCAGCAGAGGCCCAACTCCCAATATCAAGTGTGCCCCCCTGGGCCGACCCAATCCCTGGGCTCATTTCACATCAGCAGGTTGACACTATTCAATTTCAACTCTCTTGCTACAGAAGCATTGTGGTGAAATCAGTGGGAATACTCAGAAGATCCAGCAGAAACAGTTGAGTAAATCTCCAACATCTCAAAAGTTAAGGGTCAACTTTAATCCCTGGAAATAGGATGGTTGGTGTTGTGTCAGATGTTAACATTTTAAAAACCTGAACCGCTCCCCCACAACTGGCCCACGTATGGGTTTAAAGGAGATGGTACAATGGGTGGTCTCCCAGGAGGCAGGTTGGTAATTTAAATACCTTAAAGAAGTTAATAGCCTCTGTGGTCAGCAGGGTTGCCCCAGTCTCAGGAAATCCAATATTTGAAAGAAGGCAAAGACAGCTTTGGAAAGAAGGTAAATGCATTTGTAGCAATTCTTGTGAGTCATGGGGAGCAAGAGCGCTTCCTCCCCAAGTTCGTCCACCAATTAGACTCTCTCCCTATATAGAGATATAGGAAGACCCCAGGGTTTGCAGATTGAATAACCTCGGAATCAGACTTCTCCCTTCCCAAGGGAAGGGAATCAGCCTCCACTCCCCCTTCTTCCCTCCTCACCAGCACCACCACCGCACCCAGAGATTTCAATAGCAGCTGTGGGCTTTCCTGCTCCTGCACCCTTTTCCAGGGTCCTCACCGTTCACCCCCCCCCCCCCCCTGCTTTCCTGTCTAAAGGCTCCCTCCCATCCACCTTGCCTATGTAACTCACCCCTGTCAACAGCAGTGCATTCGTCTCAGGTTTCCAATGTCTAGAATCTGCTTGCATTTTGTTTCAGAACCTGTGTAAAATGTCCCCCTCATGTCAGGTGTCTCACATCCTGCACTACATGCTAAGACATTGAAGTCTCGCATTATTCCTTTCCACTTACTATTATTACCATCCATGCCATGAGTCTGACAGATTGTGCCTGCAAAACCTGGAGATTGTTGCAGCTAATTAACACTGTACTTTCCTCCTGCAGAGGCCGACAGGACTGAATGTCAGAACTCTCGGGAGAAATCACTGACATCTGCACGGTAAGACACTGTGACAAGAAAACACTGTCAGCACTGGAATAAACTCTGACCAAGCAGTTAGAGACAAAGATGTGGGAGTTGATCTGCCTTCAGTTTGTTCGTAACCATATAAGTTTTAAACATTTCTGTATATTTTCCAATCAATTAATCAGCTGCACATTTCCCCAGAAGTGCTCAGCGACAAAGTAGTTGTGTAAAATAACATGCTGGTCATGCAGAAATGAAGACTGCAAGCCAAGAAATTGGAGAAAAGGATAATGATGACCAATTAGTTACACTGTCCTCTACCTGTGGCAGCACAACTGCCCACTCATGCAAACGTGTGGATTTGGAGCCGCTCACCAACTCCATCAACCTTCACCCATTCACCCGTCCACCTTGTCCACCCCATCTCCTGTTCACCCCATCATCATTCACTCATCACCCATACCCTATGGGCGGGATTTTACGACCTCGCTCGTTCCAAAATGGTAAAACCCCACCCGAGGTCAACGGACCTTTCCATGGTCCGCCCCTTGCCTGCTCTGATTCCCGTTGTGGGCGGGATGGTAAGATTCGTCCCCCCATCTCCTGCCTTGTGCCTTGCTTACACTGACCCTGACATAGCCATTTGGATGGTGAAAGTTAGTGTAGTTGAGATATTTGTGCATAGAAAATCGTAGAATCCCTACTGTGCAGAAGGAGGCCTTTTGGCCCTTCCAGCATGCACAAACAACAGTCCCATCCAAGCGCTATTGCCGTAACTCCACGCATTAACCCTTCTTATCCCCCTGACATTAAGGGGCAATTGAGCATGGCCAATCAACCTAATGACACATCTTTGGAATATGGGTAGAAATCAGAGCACCCAGAGGAAACCCACGCAGACACGGGGAGAATATGCAAACTACACACAAGGAGTCACCCGAGGCTGGAATTGAACCTGGGTCCCTGGCGCTGTGAGGCAGCAGTGCTAATCACAGTGCCATTGTGCCACTCCTTCATGTTGAGACACAATGCACAAGAAAGCTAGAGCACAGTTTGTGAAAGTGGAGCCTGTTGCAGGGAGCAGAATCTTAAGAGATGTCATATGTGACACATCAGCTATAGAGCAGGCAAGGTAAAAGGAGTCAACCGCCCCTATACATGTCAGCCACAAGTCATGACACTGTCTTAAAGCAAATGGATTTCTTGTTATAAATGTCCAAAGAGTAGCACTTTACATTGTTAAGCTTCTTCAAGAAATGCTCCTTCCCTCACAGCCTTATGTAACATCACTCACTGAAAAGCTTTAATTGAACTCCTTATCAAGTGGCCATCATTCCCATTGTGAACTATTTGCTACCATTGGCTTTTTTCACCTTTCATGCTACCTGAATGTAATTACGTAATGTTAACTAATTGTATTTTTTCATGGATAACACAGCTCTTATTAGGTTTTGAAATGCCACAGGCAATGGACTCGTCAACCTCTGCCCTGCAGCTGCCTCTCCCATGAGAAGAAAGCTCTTTCAATTCAGATTATCCAGCTTGTCAGAGATGGTGAAGTAACAGGTAATATGTCAGGTGCAGATTCATCATGACTTGTGCTTCTCCTTTGTCTTGTATTCCTGGATTATGTTTTACCCACTTACTGAATACTTGGTGGATGGCCATAATACTAATTATTAGTAGGGGCGGCACGGTAGCACAGTGGTTAGCACTGCTGCTTCACAGCTCCAGGATCCCGGGTTCGATTCCTGGCTCGGGTCATTGTCTGTGTGGAGTTTGCACATTCTCCTCGTGTCTGCGTGGGTTTCCTCCGGGTGCTCCGGTTTCCTCCCACAGTCCAAAGATGTGCGGGTTAGGTTGATTGGCCAGGTTAAAAATTGCCCCTTAGAGTCCTGAGATGCGTAGGTTAGAGGGATTAGCGGGTAAAAATATGTGTGGGGGTAGGGCCTGGGTGGGATTGTGGTCGGTGCAGACTCGATGGGCCGAATGGCCTCCTTCTGCACTGTAGGGTTTCTATGATTTCTATGAATACTCTATAATACCACACTGTGGCAGTGAGAACGGGGGGGAGGAGATGCCACGACAGTCTGCTCAAGCTGCTGTCAAAGGTCTGATAATCTGATTGGATGGGCACTTCAGGATCCAATTGATTGGGGTGGAATCTAACAAATATCTCAAAGAGCTTTACCAAGTTGATTGATATCTTTCGCTCTGCTTTCCTGTGAGTAGGTGCTCAGTACCCCTGTTACGGCAAGAAAACTGCAGATCTGAAGGGCTGATCTTTGCTGATCAGATGGATGGCCCAAAATCAGTTGGAAAAATGGCTAGCATCACTTCCTCTCCAATTTTATGGGCGGCATCCAATTAAGTGGCCTACTAAGGATTACAAGCCTGCTCTAAGAGCTGCAGTTCAAACAGAGGGAAATTCAGCAACGTAACCAGGAATGATACTCACCTTTGAGGCACAGTGAGGCACAGCTTCTGTTGCAACGCTACGGACTTCTTACAGAAACTCAGCACCCATGGACCATTTGAACCAGGAACACTCCTCATCACAATGGATGTCTCGGCGCTCTACACCAGCATTCCCCATGACGACAGCATTGCTGCAATAGCCTCAGTACTCAACACCGATAACTGCCAATCTCCAGACTCACTTCTTACTGTGCCCACCCCAGTCCAACACCAACATTTCCACATCATGACCTCTGAGGCAGGTAGGGGCACTGAGGCCTGGAGCAGGTATGCTGCAAAAAAAATTAAAATAATATATATGCAAATGATAAAGGGGAAACCCCTCTGTGGAAATCACTGGGTTGAAGGGGCTGCCATCCTTGCCCAGGTCCACCTCCCATGCTTCAGAAATCCATCCTCCCCATGCTGTTGCTAGGAGACGGTCACTACTCAGCTGGCAAAGGCCTGGTAAAATGGTCCTCAGTAGGGTCCTTGCATATTTAAATGGGTTACCACCTCTTTGGGTCCTTGTGAGTTTACTGTTCCCCCCACCTCCACCGCTACTTCCCTCCCCGCCAGCTGGGAACTGGTTAAATTCTGCACAAAGGTGTTGACTCTCAGATTAGCACCATATGCATGACTTAATACCAGCTGTCTCAGATGCGGCAGCAGTTAGGATGTCAGGGTGCCAATTATGTAGCAGCATCAGAAGTGCAGTTTGAAATAGATTCATCTCAGAGCTCCTGTGATGGACAATGACTGTTAACTGAGTCTCGGGAAGCTCCTCCTAAAACACAGTAGCCAGCCAACTTTCACACTCGCATCGCTCAAGAAAGAAAGATGTGTTGGTGAGGTGCATTGAGGTGCATTGACCATGCTAAGTCCTCCCTCAGTGTACCCGAACAGGTGCCGGAGTGTGGCGACCAGGGGATTTTCACAGTAACTTTATTGCAGTGTTAGCGTAAGCCTACTTGTGATACTAATAAATCAACTTTAAACACACGGCAAGGTCTACTAGTTCCACTAATCGCATAATTTCACCAAGAGAAAGTACAGTGGAAAGAAATAATGGAATGCAAACAAAATAAAACATTTCGATAACATTTTGGCTGCACTATATCTGTTTTGTGAAGACATTTTTTGCAAAGATTGGAAAATACTTTCACTTGGTGAATTGAATGAGAACTGTGAGGAGTAAATGTTGGTCAGGGCACCAAGAGTCTTCCTCAACGTCTCTTAAGAAAATGGGCTGTGTGATCTTTGACGTCCACCTGACAGAGCGAAAAGGCTCTCACTCAATATAACATCGCATCAAAACCGTGGACAGTGCAGCACCCCAGCAGTTCAGCTCAAGATTATTTACTCAAGTCTCTAGAATAGAGCTTGAACCTACAACTATCTGACTCAATGGTGCACATGCTACCACTGAACAAAGGCTGACACCAACTGTACAAAGGTGGTAGTGATGGAAATTGGAACATATTACGTCAATATGCATGACTGAATCTTGGTCAGTAACAAGGGGGAAGTTCAGGCTTAACTAGAGCGCATCCTGTCTTTTTTACGCAAGCCTTTTTACACAAGCCTCCTTGTAGTGGTCATGAAAGACACTGGGCATCATTAACGGATTCCCCTGTGGACTTTGTGTAATACAGTGGCATAGTGGTCAGCACTGCTGCCTTACAACACCAGGGACCCAGGTTCAATTCATGACTTGGGATCACATTCTCCGCTTGTAGGACTTGCAGATAGTGAGGAGCATTGTCAGAAGCTACAGAAGGATATAGATAGGCTGGAAATTTGGGCAAAGAAATGGCAGATGGAGTTCAATCCTGATAAATGCGAAGTGATGCATTTTGGTAGAAATAATGTAGGGAGGAGCTATACGATAAATGGCAGAACCATAAAGGGTGTAGATACGCAGAGGGACCTGGGTGTGCAAGTTCACAGATCCTTGAAAGTGACGTCACAGGTGGAGAAGGTGGTGAAGAAGGCATATGGCATGCTTGCCTTTATAGGACGGGGCATAGAGTATAAAAGTTGGGGTCTGATGTTGCAGAAGTATAGAACATTGGTTCGGTCGCATTTGGAATACTGCGTCCAGTTCTGGTCGCCACACTACCAGAAGGACGTGGAGGCTTTGGAGAGAGTACAGAGGAGGTTTACCAGGATGTTGCCTGGTATGGGAGGGGCTTAGTTATGGGGAGAGATTGGGTAAACTGGGGTTGTTCTCCCTGGAAAGACGGAGGATGAGGGGAGACTTAATAGAGGTGTATAAAATTATGAAAGGCATAGATAGGGTGAACGGTGGGAAGCTTTTCCCCGGGTCTAGTTTGGACCAAGGAGCGGCACGGACTTGGAGGGCCGAAGGGCCTGTTCCTGTGCATTGCCACCTTACTAGAAAAAAGACAGAAATACATTTGAAGAGGACAGCAGTTAATGTCATCAAAATACAGTTAAACTGTCAAAATACCAATGAGGCACTGCTGCCTCAGAGCACCAGTGACCCGGGTTCAATTCCGGTCTCGGGTCACTGCCTGTGTGGAGTTCTTCCCAATTCTGTGCGGGTTTCCTCCGGGTGCTCTGGTTTCCTTCCACAGTCCAAAGATGTGCTAATTAGTTGATTGACCATGGAAAATTGACCTAGGGATTCGGGATTAGCAAGGTAAATATGTGGGGTTACAGGAATAGGGCCTGGGCGGGATTGTGGTCGGTGCAGACTCAATGGGCCAAATGGCCTCCTTCTGCACTGTAGGAATTCTATGAAATATTGAAAGAAATTATTCCTTGAGAATAACTAAAAATCTGGTAGAAAACATGAAAAGAAATAAACTCATTGATTTACCATCCATTAGGATTAACCTGAATTACTGACAGATTTGCTTGGCATCCTTGCCTCAATACTGGGGTAGGGCTTCTGTCAGCTTATGTTATTTTGATCAGCTCAATCTGGGAGAAATTGGCTAAATGAGCACAAAGGAATGTTGGAACTTTAAATGTAAGTTTACATGAAGTTTCCACAATCCTAAACACTGTTTAAAAATCATTTCACCTCCATTCTGGTCTCACACACAAAACTGGCCATGTCCCAGATCAGAATAGTCAGCAGGGTGAGTTTTGGCCCAGTGTGGTTATTCCACTAGGGTTTACAAATTGAGTTCATTTCCTTAGGTGCACAGGCACTCGGCACATTTTAAAAGCTTTTACATATACGAAAAAACTGACTAGTGTACACCAATGAAACTGGTAAATGGTTCTGAATATATTTTTTAGTCATTTTCAGTGATTCAAAATCAGGTTGCTCACAGGATGAGGACTAGACACTTATTAAAAGTGCGTATTTTTGGCAATAACCCATTTTCTGTTTTATTATTTAAACTGCACCAGTTAAACCCTCTGAAATACATCAAGGATTTTTTTAAAATGCAAAAATAAATGAAGCATTACATTCTTTCCAACCGCACAGTTCATGGAAGGTTTTACATTTATGATTACACTGATACATTTTGGTGGAAACTTGAACTGTATCCTAACCAGCACAAATTCAAGTACAATTTCTGCCATTTCCCAAATGCTCGCAGAGAAGCTCTCAACGTGTTTGCTCAATTATGGTGATTGCAGTAATGCGAAATAAAATTAGAACGGGGACATACAGCACATGTACAAAGGACAAAATTAGAATGTAGATTTCTGCTACCAATTTTCTGAGATGCAGAATTACGTAAAGATAAACAGAAATTCAAAGCCTTCATTTGTATGGTGTGTGTTTGCAACAGACCTGTGTTTACTCACTGCAGGGATTTGAGTGTTGCTTTTAACCTTGCCTGCTCAGTGATTAGGGACTGGAACCTGGGTGTAGGCTGCTCACTGCATTTCCACAGTATTAGCGCCATGAAATATTTAAAACTCTCGAGTTTTCAGCAGAGTCTACTGCGAATAGATAACTCCAATAATTGAAATATGGTTTGTGGGGCAACATATCCACAGATTTTGGAGAGGTTCCTTGAGGCCCAGAAGACACAGAGGAACTCTTCCTGGTCCAACAGTGAATCTTTGGTGTCATTTGACCCAGATCTCTCCTCCTATTTATGATCAATTACTTTCTTTGCTGGGAACACTTTCTTTGCAGTGGTGTTGCAGTCGCACAATTTTCCTGTCCCGCTGACTATCCGCCATGTCATTCCATTGGAAGAAGTTTAACAACACCAGGTTAAAGTTACTGTGTTTACCCCAGTCCAACGCCGGCATCTTCACATCATGAATTCCATTGGAACACAGGAACAACAGTAGGCCATTCAGCCCCTCGAGCCCACTCCACCATTCAATAAGATCATGGCTGACCTGTGGCCTAACTCCATGTACCTGCCCTAGGCCCCTATCCCTTGATAGCCCTGCTGAATAAAAATTTGTCTATTCCAGATTTAAACCTGACAACTGAACCAGCATCCACTGCCATTTGAGGAAGAGACTTCCAAACCTTCACCACCCTCTGCATGTAAAAGTGTTTTCTAACACTTGACACTTGGCCCTAATTTTTAGATTATGACCTCTGGTTCTGGAGCCTTCAACTAGTGGGAACAGTTTATCCTTATCCACCTTGAACTTCCCTGTGAATATTTTGTAGACTTCAACCCCTCAACCTTCTGAATTTGAGAGAATAAAGGTCTAATTTGTCTAATCTCTCCTTGTAACTTAACCATTCCCACCCACAAAGGATGAAAATCAGCTGCTGGAATGTTAACTAGGCCAGGGAATTGAAATCTCCCGTGCCTCACGCTCTAGGGGTAGGGGCAGGATGGATGGGTTGCTGGCTCACAGCCAGCTTTGACCCCACCCTCCATTCCACCAATTTTTGCCTCAAGTTGGGGCGTCACACTAGCGAAGTGGTTAGCATTGATGACTCACTGCGCTAGGGACCTGGGTTCGATTCCTGGCTTGAGTCAGTGCCTGTGCGGAGTCTGCACATTCTCCCCGTGTCTGCATGGGTTTCCTCTGGGTGCTCCGGTTTCTTCCCACAATCCGAAAGAGGTGCTGGGTAGGTGCATTGGCCATGCTACATTCTTCCTCAGTGTACCCGAACAAGCGCTGGAGTGTGGCGACTAGGGGATTTTCACAGTAACATCATTGCAGTATTAATGTAATCTTACTTGTGACACTAATAAATAAGCTTTAACTAAAACTTTAAACTTTTATGTTAAAATGGGAACTTTCTGTCGGAAACTCCAAGGATGACAGTATTGGGAGTGGTAAGAGGTTATTTAATGCTGGAACCAGATTTAAACATGAGTACGTCACGTGGACAAATAAAAAAGCAGGAAAGGATGAGAGATAAATTTTCACCCAATGTTAGTACTTGGCAGGAAGATGGCACTACCTACACCATTTTGCATCTTATGGCCACACAATTTATGGCTCTCCAGGGTCCTTTACTTGAATCAACAATCATCTCTACTTGCTTTTAATAGTTCATGCTGAGTGCTGCAGCAGTATCAATGCTGACCGAAGTAGGTTTTAAGGTCCAGGGTTCAAATTTTGTATCATGTGATTAATTGATTTGACCTGTGATTGGGTAAATGACACTGCCTTTCTCAACAATAGTTCAAATTTGCAGGCTCGCATTCAAAACAATAATTTCAGGTGTAAAGTACTAATGTTTGTTTGAATTTCATGTAAGTGCCTAAGTAAATGAACGGCCCTATTCGAGACCTGATAAAAGGTACAAATCTTTTAACGCGGTATCAAAATGAGTGCTAATCATGACATTAGCATCGATGTGTATGACTGAACTAGAATTTTGGCCAAGGCATTCCGGGTTGCAGGAACACTCATCAAATCCAATTTTTTTTTAGATAAAATGAAAAGGAGGCAATAATTGACACTTTCTGACTAATGCGGCATGGTGGCACAGTGGTTAGCACTGCTATCTCAGCGCCAGGGAGCCTGGGTTCAATTCCCGACTCGGGACACTGTGGAATCTGCATGTTCTCCTCGTGTCTGCGTGGGTTTCCTCCGGGTGCTCCAGTTTCCTCCCACAATCTGAAAGACGTGCAGGTTAGCTGCACTGGCCGTACAAGATTCTCCTGCAGTGTACCCGAAGAAGCGCCAGAGTGTGGTGAATAGGAGATTTTCACAGTAACTTCATTGCAGTGTTAATGTAAACCTACTTTTGACGATAATAAATAAATAAATAATGCATACAATTCAAAGTAAAAATAGCAGGCAAAACCAATTCAGACATAATGCAGGGGGAAGGATCAAATCTATTCATGAGATAATCAAACGCATAATTTAAAGTTACAGAGGAGGCCGGCCCATTGTAGTACTTCAAAAAGGAACTAATCTCACATCTTTTCTTTCAAAATATCTGTGAGTGTGTTGAAAGGACTCTGACATATCAGTGGTGAAGCTCGATCCCCTTCAAGACCTGCAGGAATTAATCAGAAACCCTTAATAAAGTCACAAACACCTTGGTGAAACAGATGCAATTCCTGTATTAAAACAAGTGGACGTTGCAGAAATAAATTGCTCTTTTCCTATTATTTTAGAAGCTCCCCGTAGCTGATTCAATTCGCAATATGAGTGCTGCATTGCTTCACTGATTTTGCCATTTTTCCAGCTCTAGGCCACATGTACAGTATTTGTCGTAGCTTGGGAATTGGTTTCATTCACGTCATTCTGACTGACTACATAAATATGCAAAGAGGTGGTCAAAGCTACCTTGAAGCGACTCGGGGTGTAAGAAATTTTAAGTAGGATTTTAGGGAGGACGGTCTAATTCTAAGGCCTTAAAGGCATGAGTGGGGGCAAGTGCGGCTCTGCTGGCAATATAAGTCACGATGCATCGTGTTGTGGAGGGAGGAAAGGAATGTTCGAGATGTGCCTCCCTCAATGGCAAGGGCATTTCATTCTTATAAGTATTTGAAATTATAATGGACTTGCACTTCAAATTCCTGGGCCCTTAGCAACGGATGTGCTCACATGCTTATCACCAGGGTCTGAAATTTCAGAGTCAGCCAGTGAGAATGTGATGGAGCAAAACTCCCAGCGACATGACCGAGATGCAGACCCCATTGCAAGTCACGGTGATGTGGTCATTCCCATAATAAGACAAGTGGCCCACACCTAAAAGATCACATCAAGTCTCTGCCCAGATAAAATGGGGGAATATCACAACAGTGCTTTGCTGTTCAAATGCTGGAGACAGAGGGCCCTATTTTACCATTTTAATTCTAAGTGCTGGGTGGACTTGAAACTGGGAGTGTTTCAGATCCGACTTTTAGACCTGTTCTCAGGTGCCCCCATACGCACTCTGCCTAAAAAAATAGCAGTGATTCTGAATCGTGCTGCAAAAGCCTGTGGAGGGGCGGGGGGGGTGGGTGGGGGGGGGCTTAACACACCCGAAATGCTGCAGCTCCGATCGGCGCCTTACTGCGCACGCGCAGAAATTTTTTTTTTAAACGCTCCCTTGCTACATTGCTCCCGGGACGGATAATGCCTCCCCAACCCCCACAGACATTGCCCCACCCCCACAACATTACTGACCCCCTTATCCCCCCACCCCCCCCCGCTACCCAGACCAATCGCAGTCCACTGCCCCCCCCCCCACTGATCACACGTAGAGTGGCAGCGGATCCGCCCTTCCCCCCACCAATCACATGCAGAGTGGCAGCGGATCCCCCTTCCCTCCCACTGATCACACGCAGAGTGGCAGCAGAGCCCCCACCCCCTACCCCCCTGCCCCTGCCCCACCAGAGAGCCATCTGACCCACCTCCCTCCCCCCCACCAGAGAGCCATCTGACCCACCTCCTTCCCTTCTCCCCCACCACTGAACTGAGTCAGAGAGTCACCGGAAGCTCAGAATTTACCTCCTCGGAAGCTGAAGAGCCCGAATTGGACCTTTGCGGACCATGTCTGTTTTGTGCCGAATCTGGACGGGCAAACACGGTGGTAAAAGGAGAAGTACAATGCATTTAAATTGAAGTTGTGCCCATTTCAGATGCAGTCCTGATGGCGGTCATTTTCGGCCATTGGTAAAGGGAGGGGCGGGCGCGGACTGTGCTACTTGCCTCACGCCCAGCTTTACCAAGTTTCCGCACCCAAAAACGGGCACAACTTGATGGTAAAATCGGTCCCTGAGAGTCAAGCTAGGCCATCAATGAAGTACTGTTAAAACATTGAAATGATTCGAAAGAAGCAAAATGCTATCTTTCTTCAAAAGCTATTGATCTGCTCTGAGATTGATTATCTTTCTCTTGGGCTGTTGCGGAGCCTTTATTAAAACCTCAGTAGAACTCATGTAGGTTCTTATTCTAAAGATGCTCTCAATGTAGGACTTCCTAGAGAGATGTCCTGAAAATGTGGGCTTGGGAGTGGACAGAAGTAACACCACTTTGCAGATTCTGTCGCAATTTTTCTCTCCATTTTTATGGGATCTCCATGAGATGAGAGCATCATGAAGGACAGTATGAAATGCCCCCCTTTGATTGCCCTGAGAAAGTGATGGGGAGGCATATTTTTGAACCACTCCAGTCTGTGTGGTGTGGGTGTACCCATTGTGCTTTTGGAAAGTGAGTTCAAAGATTTTGATTCAGTGATGATGAAGGAATGGCAATATGGTTCCAAGTCAGGATGGTGTGTCGCCAAGTGGGGAACTTGCATGTGGTGGGGTTTCCATACTCTTTCTGCCCTTTTCATAGCAGTCGTGGGTTTGGTAGTGCTGTTGAAAAAGCCTTGGTGAGTTGCTGTAATACGTCTTGTAGATGGTCCACACTGTTGCCACATAACATCGGTTGTGGAGTTAATGGATGTTTAAAGTGATGGATGGGGTTAAGTCAAATGGACTGTTTTATTCTGGATGCTGTTGAGCTTCTTGAGTGTTGCTGGAGCTGTACTCATCAGGCCAGTGGTGAATATTCCACCATACTCCTGACTTTTGCCTTGCAGATGGTGGACAGGCTTTGAGAGTCAGTGATACACCACAAAATTCCTAGTCTCTGACCTGATTTTGCAGTCACAATATTCATGTGGCTTGTCCAGTTAACATTCTGGTCAATGGTGAGCCCCTAGGATATTGATGGCAGGGGATTCAGTGATGGTTCTGTTACTGAATATCAAGTATCGTCTAGAGGAGAGCAGTAAATGGCAATCATCAGTAGATTCCCATGTCTGTGTTTGCATTGTCTGCCATGATACAGTGAAGGCTCCAGAATCAATGTTAAGAGCTCACAGCCCACTCCTTCCTGAGGATATACTGTGTTGCCTCTTCTAGTGAGTCCATCCTGATGGTGGGACAGGACATACTCAGGGACTGGGGATGGTGGAACCTTTGGCTGGAAGAGATGATTATGTGAGTATCATTAAGCTGTTTTGGTGATTGATTAGTCATTGGGATAGCCATCTTGATAGAAGCTCCAGGTGATAGTGAGGAGGACTTTGCAGATCGAACGGATTGGATGTGTTTTTATTATTTTCGGCAGCTAAATCAATGTCAGGTGTTGTGTCAGTTTTGCATCATGGATTTCATGTAACGTTTTTTACATTATTGAAGATCACTGGCACCAGAGAGCAGCAAAACTCAGCAGGGAGGAAATTGGCAGAGACATTTCTAGTGATACTTCGATGTAGTGGTGTGTGCAGCAGATAGCATTGAAGACCATGTGGGCTGCAGCCTCCAGATCTACAGTGCTGTCTGTCCCTTGAGGAATCAGCTTAGTTCTGTGCAGCATAAAGTGGCAATACACAGTTCAAGAGGAGGAAATAAGACCAGAAAATATCAGAAAATAAGAAATATGAGAGTAGGCCATTTGACCCCTCGAGCCTGCTCTGACATTCAACAAGATCATGCTTCATCTGATTGTGGCATTAACTAATTAAGTGACATTCATGCCCAACAAGTGGCTCCTTGACATTCAATGGCATTACTATCACTGATTCCCCCACTATCAACATCCTGGGGGTTACCATTGACCAGAAACTGAACTGGAATAGCCATAGTATGACTACAAAATCACGTCAGGGCCTAGGAATCCTGCAGTGAATAATGTACCTTCTGTCCCCCAAAGCCTGTCCACCATCTACAAGGCATAAGTCAGGAGCATGATGGAATACTCTTCACTTGCCTGGATGAGTGCAGCTCCACCAACATTTAAGAAGCTTGACACTGCTCAGGACAAAGCAGCCTGCTTGATTGGCACCCCTTCCACAAACAAACATTCCCTCCACCATCGATGCAGACACGTGTACCATCTACAAGATGTGCTGCCAAAATTCACTAAGGCTCCTTAAGTAGCTCCTTCCAAATCCACAACCTCTATCATCTAGAAGGACAAGGACAGCAGTCACATGGGGACTCCACCACCTGGAAGTTTCCCTTCTAGCCACTCATCATCCTGACTTGGAATATATCACCATTCCTTCATTGTCACTGTCAAAATCCTGGAACACCCTCCCTAGCAGCACTGTGGGTGTACTGACACCGCATGGACTGCAGTGATTCAAGAAGGCAGCTCATTGCCACCTTCTCAAGGGTAATTAGGGATGGGCAATAAATACTGGTCTAGCCAATGAAGACCACATCCCTGGAATGAGTAAAAAAATCTCTACTTTCCCGCCTGACTTTGGCTTCCTAGTAGATCAAAAATCTGTCGAACTCAGCTTTGAATATATTCAATGACCTTTAAACTTCACTGTTCTCTGGGGTAATGTTATACAGTTAAACAGTTGCATGATTGCTTTAAGAGCCAGTCACATGATTTGATGGTGATGTCCTTTGGATGTCCCACAAGTCAACAGTTTCCAGGGGAAAAATGAGAGTACTGGGAAGATAGTAAAAAATATATACTGAGCAGTCTCGAATTGCTTGTTCCTGCAAGAGAACTGGTGGATCAATTAGGATCGATGGGTGCTTTCAATGGAGAAAATGAATCACAGAGTTCCTACGCAGTTTGGTTTCAATATTTTGTACAGGCGAATAAAATTGTAAATGAGTTGCTTGTACCAGCTTTTCTCAGTACAATAAAAAGTAAAATCTTTAATTTGCTCCGGTGCTTGGATCATCCAGGATAACTAGGAACCAAAACTTCTGATTACTTGACAAAGATCCTTGAAGAACATTAATCTCCAAAGTCACTGATGATCACAGAATGTTTCAGGTTCCACCAAAGGAATCGAGTGGAAAGTGAAAGCATTGCTCAGTTTGTGGGAACCTTAAAAAGGCTGGCACAACATTGTGAATTTAGTGAGCCGTTAGAAGATACTCTTTGTGATTGTCTCGTTTGTGGACTCCAAAATGAGATTATCCAAAGAAGATTGCTTACTGAACATGCTTTGATTTTAAGGACAGCAGCTGAAATCTCAGTGTCGATGGAACTGGCTGCTAAAGAGGCTTCACAATTTGATGCAGGAATGAAGATCCACAAGTTGAGAACTGCCCATAGGAAGTCAAAACACCACAAGTATGTCACTGATATGCCAAAATGGGCCATTCAGTAAGTGAATACTGGAACAAGGATAGCCAATGCAATAATTGGGAGAATATGGGTCACATTGCAAAGGTTTGCTGGGCTAGACAAGCTTCTCCTGAGAAGAATATTTCGAAGAAGAATCTGGGTACCTTCAAAAAGAAGAGCAAGTTGCATTCTACAAAAAGAATTTACAGCATGGAATAAAAGAGTTAGGACTCTGAAGAAGAGAATGTCCGTAAATATGATGAAGCGCTCCAACTAAACATGTTATCCATAGAGGGTGAATCACAGATTCTGGGTGATTCCAAACTTAAGTGGACAGTCTATTAGAATGGAGGTTGATACTGGTGCAGCTGTAACTTACATACAAAGAAGAGATCATGCCATTGAAAGATTACAGCATGATCAATGTCGAGTTGAGTGGACAAGCAATGGAGTGGCCTCTCTATGTGGTCCATGCTAATTTTCTAGCTCTATTTGGGAGATCATGGTTGAAGAAGCTCAGTAAGAGTGCTGTCAACAGCCTGGTCAATGTCCAAGCTGACTTACAGCACCTTCTGGACAAATACAAGAGTGTATTTGAAGAGATACCTGGCTCAACGAAAGGAGTTCAAGTGAAACACAAGATAAAGCCTAATAGTCAACCAAAAAGTCTCAAAGCAAGAGCGGTGCCATAAACAATTCACCTCAAGGTCGAAGGAGAATTAATATGACAGTTAATGACAGTTAATATCCACTTCCTTTGATGGAAGATTTGTTTACTGGATTATCAGGTGGGCAGAAGTTCAGCAAGATAGATATTTCACAAGCATATTTACAGATAAATGTAGCTCCTGAATCTCAACCTTTGCTTACCATTGTTACTCATGAAGGTCTTCTTTGGTATAAAATATTGCCTTTTGGAATAACTCCGCAACAGACCTATTCCAAAGATTGATGGATCAGATTTTAAGTGGTCTCTCTGGTGAACAATGGTTGTCATTTTGCATTATTGAGTGATCATCAACCCTTAACTACTCTTTTTGGGTCATATGTAGGCATATCTTTGTTGGCTGCTATTTGATTGCAAAGATAGTCATTAAGCTTGTCTGCACACTTCTTTGATATAAAGTAGTGCCATGCTAAAGCTGATGCATTATCATGCGTATCTTTACTTATTGAGCAGATGCCACCAATTGGTTTTGATAATATTCTTTATTTTTCGCCAGTGGATCATTTGCCTGTGACAGCTTCTCAAGCTCAGAGACATACCAGAAATGATCCCATGATGGGTAAGGTGACGGTTATGGTATTGAAAGGAATAATAGCTACAACGCATTCTACACAAACTGATTTGAAACCATGGCCGTGATTCTGACATGCCAGTTTGGGGTCAAACAAGTGACGAATATCCAGTGTGGTCGGGACCATACTGGAAACTGGCGGGAACAGCAGGTAAGTTTAGAGTAGCTCCCCATTTTTGGGGAACTAGCGGGAGACCCCGCTGGAATGAACGGAGGGCAATCAGGGCTCCCCAGAGGGTCGGGCAGTGGGGAGTTGTGCCCCCTGGGATTAGGCCCTGGGCAGTGCCAGCCTGTGCCCCCTAGCACTGCCCAAGGGGCAAAGTGTCCATACCCATGGGGCACCTTGGCACTGCCCTCCGGGCATATATTTTTTCTATATCATATTAAACTTTATTTTTTTCTTTTTGTTTAAAACCCATAGCCTCTAACATAGTTAAGGAATTATAGGTTGTAAATTCCAAAGATTAACAACCTTTTAGACAAGAGATTCCCCTTCATCTCCATCTTAAATCTGAGATCCCTTATTTTGAAACTGTGTCTGCTAATTCTAGATTTCCCCCATGAGGGGAAATATCCTTTTATCCATCATGTCAACTCCCCCTCAGAATCTTACACGTTTCAATAATTCACCTCTCGTTCTTCTAAACCCCATTGAGTTTGGGCCCAGCCTGTTCAAACTTACCCCATAAGAAAATCCCTTCATCCCAGGAATCAGACAAGTGAGCTTTCACTGAACTTTCTCCAATGCAAGTATATCCTTCCTTAAGTAGATATAAACTGTACACAGTATCCTGGTGTGGTTTAACCAATGCCCTATGTAGTTGTAGCAAAACTTTCTTACCTTTATATTCATCCCCCTTGTAATAAAGACCAACATTCTATTTATGTTTCTAATTCCTGTAATTGCTGTACTTATGCTAACTTTTTTTGATTCATGTACAAGGACAACCAGATCCCTCTGTAATATCACCCTATTTAAATAATATTCAGACTTTCTATTCTTTTCATCAAATTGATAATCTCACATCTTCTCACATTATACTGCCATCTACCAAATGTTTGCCCACTCACTTATCTAACCTATCTATATGTATTTTTAGACACTTTTGGTGAGATTTTCTGGCCCTTTGTGCCAAAGGCGAACATGCATGGTAGGTACCCCAGTGGCAGGATGGTGAACCATGCAAAATACTATAGACATAGTGGGACTGGAAGATCCAGCCGGCGGCCCATGGTGAGCCGCCTCCAGAAAACATGCGACAGTGGGGGCACCCTTTTTGTCCTCCTCACAGCTTGCTTTCCTACCTATTTTTGTCTAGCCAGCAAATATGGCTACAATAAAGTCTGCCCCGTCATCCAAGTCATTAATATAGATAGTAACTTGTTGACACCCCACCATTGATCCCTGTTACAATCCCAATGAAGATCCTTAAACCAAATAATCAAATTTACCAAAAAATTCCCAAAATATGGAATTCCTGTACATAATTTAACTTTTTGTAACTTTAATGTGAGTTAGAATCAGCATAAATGAAATATAAATTAACAGGCAAATCATGATTGGTACAAGCAATAAATTACATATAAAGTAGCAAATTTTATAGGGACTATCTCACTTATTTTTTAGACATTCCACTCTGCCTGTATGATCCCAGTTCCAGGCACACAATTCTTCCAAGCACAACTGAAGTCCCTGTCATTCAAGGATTTAAGCCAATTCTCCACAGGCAACAGCTTCCACCCAAGCCCTACTTTCCATCTATACAATCTTCTACACAATGGCACACTTCTTTCTGAAACCTTCTCTACTATTAGCTCCTGTTATTCATGGTTACATGGATCTACTCACCTTTGGCTTTGTGAAATAGAGAATCCAAACTGTCTTTCTCAGCCTACTGACACCCTTCTCCCTCCAGCTCACCTTCCCTTTTTGTGTTTTCCTTCTTGTTGGTGCTAATTCCAGATCAAGCGTCACCAGGTCACATGGACGAGCATTTCTTATTATCCAAAAATTATAATTAATCCCTCTACAATTGATAAAATTCTTGAAAGTCCTTTTCATACATTTTTAAAGTTTCCCAAACATTTGAAAGTAATTACAAAGTTCCCTTGCTGTTACTGTTTCCGGGTTAAAGACCATCATACTCCCATGGTTTTCTGTTTGAGTTTCTCTGCCCATGGCAACCAGATCACATGGGCATGTCTTCGAGATAAGGAGTGGGACTTTCCGGTTTCAGGGCGAGCGAGGCCGGAAACTGAAAAATCTCCTCCGAGGTCAACAGATCTTTCCATGGTCCGCCCCTCGCCCGCTCCGATTCCCGTGGCAGTCGGACAGGTAAAATGCGCTCCAGGGTGTTTTCAGGAATTCTCTGTTTTACTTTGGCTCATTTCAAAGCATAACCATCCTGTAAAGTTCAGCATTCCTGATGCGCCCTATTTGTTACAGTTTGTCAACCTGAAGGTGATCCATTTATCCAGAGTGTTTCCTGTTAGCCAACACTCTATCCAAGTTAATAAATTACCCCCAACACCATGAGCTGTTGTCCTTGTTTAATAAACAAAGTCAAATCTCCAGGCAAAGGTGACAGGTATTTTCCTCAGTGAAAGAGGGCACCAGCCAGATATTTACGTAATGTATGAATGCAGAAAAATATACATATTTTTCTTTTTGGCATGAGGCCTTTACCCTAATGACTCAACATGCTTTTCTACTGGCAGCCCCAATGGCTTTTCCACACAAAAAAAGCTGAATTGCAACCAGCAGGACATCTTATTAACAGCAGTGGAAAATTAATTCATTTGTGTGAAAATCTTATTGAATTTAGTGAGAAAACTGTTCTGATACTGAAATCATTGCGTACAAAATGATTTTTTTTTCGTTCCTGCAAGCAGCCAAAATAACTTGCCACTCGACACCTACAGTGATATAAATGCGGGTGTAAATAAATCTTCTCATTTTGCTTCTGATATCATTACCACATGTGCATTCCTGTGGAAAATAATCAAATTCAAAACTTTAATAAATTTTTAAACTCTGCGCTATGGCATTCAATCAAACGTGCCAGAATGTCTAATCTTTGCAGCAGCGACAAATCAGAAAATAACTAAAAAAAAATTTAATATTTTTTTAAAATGTGAAAAATTGTTGTCCATAAGTATTTGCTTAACAGCATAATGTCATAATATAATTTCTTTTGCCGGTAAGAATATTTATGCATGCACCATGGATTTAATGATTAAGTTGCAGCCCCAGTCTGACTGCTCATAAATGGAATTGCTGGAGTGCAAATTAGATTTAAATAGAACAAGAAGTGATATCTATAGTAATGTGCAAAATCAAATTTCTCTGAAACACTGAGGTAGTTACAAGGTTCAGCTACTTGCACCTTAATCTCCAGCAAACATCCTGGTCCTCATTGTTCCGTTTATGCAACAAATTGCTGCATTACTTTGAAACCTCTTGGCAAACACTTATAGCTGCACTTTTTCCTATTTGCTAGGGTTACCTAAGGGTAGAAATGAGTGTTGATGATATTAATAGAAATAAAACATAATGCACCCAGAGCAGTGCAATAAAGACACCCTACCTTCCTTGCCAGTATGGAAGCTGCAATCTGAAGGTGAATCCAGAATGTCTCATTAGTTAAAGACATGAGGCAGTGTCAAAGTTTTTAAAGACTATTGCTGTAGCGTGAGGTAACACGACGAGGAAGCCTTGACTCACAATGGTGATTTATTGAAGGAAAGATAAACTACAAACTACAAACTCACAAGCTCAATACAGATACAGATATTCTCACTGACTCCCAGACTCACACTGAAGGTTCCCTCCTACCAGGACCTGCGCCCGAACACCCGATTGGCGACGGTTTGCACACTTCCTCCTGATAGGCCCAGTATGATCATGTGACCCACAAACACCTGTCCCATAAAGGTGCCACACTACCACAACTACAAAAGTGGCAGGCTCTGAAAAGGAACCGTAATTGGTGTCATGTCCTGTAAAATATTCGGTGTCAAACAATTCACCCACCCTGGCTCTAGTGATGTGAGGAAAAGAATTTCACCCAGGGGGTAGTTGGAGTCTGGAACAAACTTCCTGAAAGGATGGCGGAGGCAGGAGCGATCAAGGTATTCAAAAGGGAATTGGATTGCAAGATTTTGGAGATAAGACAGGGGAGTGGGATTAGGTAGAATGTTCTTTCAGAGAGCCAGCGCAGACACGCAATGGGCCAAATGGCCTTCTGTACTGTAAAGATTCTGTGATTGACACTTCTTTGGGGTGAGAATCTTAAATTGTGTCTCCGATTATCAACCAGTGGAAGTCGATTTTACCAATTGATGTTATCAAAAATGTTACAATTGTGAACACCTCTATCACATTTCCTTTTAATCTTCCTAGATTTAAAGAAAGGAACATCATTTTTTCTTGTGTCTCTAGTCTCTTTCATAACTAAAGTCCGTCACGGTTGGTATCAACATAGTGAAATCAAATGAAGTGCCCAATATTTCTTATAATGCCTTGGTAGAAATATATAAAGTCTATCTGAATGACAGTATGTCACTGTTTAAAAGCAGGGATCATCTTTCTGAACTGGGTGCCGAAGCTTATTCTAGAGTTAAGCAGATAACAATCTAACAAAAAGAAAGTGAACTGACTGTTAAACACTTTGAAGATCTGGAACATCTGGAAGAATTGTACAACCTAATTAAGAGCACACAGATAAGGTCTCAGTATTACTTCAAAGATGCTTCGCTGAGCACTGATGGAGCTGGAGGAAAATCATTGTCATAGATCGATAAAAAAATAAATAATATGAAGGCGATTTTCCCCAGATACGTTAGGTACTAAAGTGTATGCAAGGAAACCAAGTTGGTGACTTAAGCTGTATTACAGCTTCAGCTAATGTTTTGAGCAACATGTCACCTTGGTAAAAGAATAAAGAGCAAAGAAAAGTACAGTGCAGGAACAGGCCCTTCGGCCCTCCAAGTCCGTACCAATCAAGGCGCCCTAACTAAACTAAAAAAAAAGCCCTCTGCCCTTACTCAGTCCATATCCCTCTATTCTCACTGACTCCCAGGCTCATACTGGAGGTTCCCTCCTACCAGGACCTGCGCCCTAACACCCGATAGGTATCAGTTTGCACACCTCCTCCTGATAGGCCCAGTATGATCATGTGACCCAATAAACATCTGTCCCATAAAGGTGCCACACTACCACAACTGCAAAAGTGGCAGGCTCTGAAAAGGAACAGTAATTGGGAGACAGGAACAGAAAGGCAAGAATGGTTCTTGGTCAGGGGACCTACTAACCCAGGGTGTTCAGAAAGCATTGTTCCTAAATTATCTGACCCAAGCCCAATGAATGAGGAGCTTTCGCTTTACCAAGAAGATCCTTGAACTCAGGAAATCATGATTCAAGCATTGCAACAAAACAAAGACTGCATTGCCTGTGGCAGCCATCATCACAATGATGCTACTGGTACCTTCCAGGCTGCGGCAGATGGTATTTGCCACATATCGCAATTGTCTGTGTATTTCTGAACCAGGGAACTCTCTGAAGTTCTAAACACTTTCATGAATGACTACATAAACAATTCCTGCTTGTGGTGAACCATCGTTGGTTCCCACTGGATAGTACTGAGCCAGGGGCTGGCCAGTACTACAAGGATGTACATATGTTACTGTTGGGTTGTACTATTGTTGCTGTTGGGGTTAGGGTGGGGTTGTTACACCTTTGTACTGTAGTGTTGTGGCACATCTCAGTCGGGCTCCGCCTCCTGGGAGAGGTATAAGAGTCCCTGCTCTGGCCGGGACCCCTTCAGTCTGGGATAGTGTATATAGGTTCTGGCAGCTTCATTACAGTAAATAAAAGCCTTTCATTTACTGAGCTTCAGGCCTTGTGTTTGAGTAGCGCATCAATTTTATTTACTGTCGTTAAACTCTCGTTGAAAAGAAAAAAAAAGAGAGCATGGAGCAAATTCTGAAGCCGGAACGCCTTACGCTAGATCCACGTGCGGTGGGCGCTTCTAACACCTTCGACCACTGGCTGAAGTGTTTCGAAGACTACCTGGCAGCCTCCGCAGCGGTCACCACAGATGATGACAGACTCCGGGTCCTCCATGCGAGGGTAAGCGACACTGTCTACCTCGCGATCCGTGCGGCCACCGATTATACTAAGGCCCTCGAGCTTCTGAAGAAGCGCCATATCAAACCACCCAATGAGATACATGCTCGTTACCTCCTAGCCACTCGACGACGGCAGTCTGGCGAAACGATGGAGGAATATGCGAACGAGCTCCTACAGCTAGCCAGGGGCTGTGACTGCAAAGCTGTGTCGGCTGAGCAGAGCATGAACGACCTCGCCCGAGATGCGTTTGTGGCGGGGGTCGGATCGTCGTACATTCGACTTAAACTGTTGGAGAAGGGTAACCTTAATCTTACCCAGGCCATCGAGTTAGCAGAGATGCTCGAGACGGCCTCCAAAAGCTTAGTATTATATCCGGAGGACCATGTGGAGACAACGTGGCAGGAGCAGTCGCTAATCCCTCCTCGTCTCTCGGGTTCAAAATGCTGCGTAATGGCGTGCTCACACTCGGGCCAGACGACGGCAGCAGCCCCGGGCGGCCCGCGGTGCTATTTCTGTGGAGGAGCGAAGCATACTCGGCAACGGTGTCCCGCTAAAGCTGTGTTGTGCACCGCATGCGGTAAAAAAGGGCACTATTCAAAAGTGTGCCGATCTAAACCCAGGAACGGCAGTGCGGCCTGCGATTCTTCAGAGCTCGGGTCTTCGTCGTCGAAGTCATCGCGGGGTTCGTCCACGTGGGAGACCAGGACGACGCCATTACGGTCGATGGAGTCGGAGGAGTATGACCACCAGGGGTCGCTGAGTTTGGCGCCCTCACCCACGTGCGGCTCATGGGAGCGGCCATGTTGGTCGACACTGACCACGAACGACCAGCAGGAGTCCTCCTCATCGACTTCAGCTGCCTGCAGTGGCGCTCATGAACCAACGGTGGCGTCGATCATCCTGGACCAGGCCAAGCCTCATAGACTTGACAAATCTATGATGAACATCCAGGTAAATGACCACTTGATTTATTGTCTGTTTGACAGCGGGAGCACTGAGAGCTTTATCCACCCAGACACTGTGATGCGGTGTGGACTCCAGATTCAACCTGCCAAACAGACAATCTCTATGGCATCAAGGTCCTGGTCTGTTGCCGTGCTAGGGAGTTGCGTGGTAACCTTGAAGGTGCAAGGCACAGTTTACGAGCGTTTCAAGCTCCTTGTGTTGCCGTATCTTTGCGCGCCAATACTTCTCGGAATAAACTTCATGGTCCACTTGAGGAGTGTAATCCTACAGTATGGTGGGCCACTCCCTTCACTGGCAGTGGGAAAACAGCAGCAGCCTCCAAATTGCCCAACGCGCCCTGCCTGCAGCCTCTCGACGCTGAAGATCACCACACCCTCCTTGTTCCAGAATCTTGTGCCAGGCTGCAAGCCCATCGCGACTAAAAGTAGGCGTTACAGCGCTGAGGATCGGATCTTCATTAGATCTGAGGTTCAGCGGCTCCTCAAAGAAAGGATCATACAACCCAGTGCTAGTCCGTGGAGAGCGCAGGTCGTGGTGGTCAAGAGCGGGAACAAACCCCGGATGGTCATTGACTACAGTCAGACCATTAACCGATATACGCAGCTTGATGCGTATCCCCTCCCACGCATATCTGATATGGTCAATCAGATTGCGCAGTACCGGGTGTTCTCCACCATAGACCTCAAGTCTGCCTACCACCAACTCCCCATTCGCCCAGAGGACCGACAATACACGGCTTTTGAGGCGGATGGTCGCTTGTATCACTTTCTCAGGGTTCCCTTTGGTGTCACCAATGGGGTCTCAGTCTTCCAGCATGCTATGGACCGAATGGTGGACCAGAACGGGCTGCGGGCTACCTTCCCGTACCTGGATAATGTCACCATCTGCGGCCATGACCAGCAGGACCACGACACGAATCTCCTGAACTTCCTACGCACTGCATCTCGCCTGAACTTGACCTACAACAGGGAGAAGTGTGTGTTTCGTACGCGCCGTTTAGCCATCCTAGGATACGTGGTGGAAAACGGGGTCATTGACCCTGATCCAGACCGTATGCGCCCCCTTTCTGAACTTCCCTTACCTGCTAGTGCAAAAGCACTGAGAAGATGCTTAGGCTTCTTCTCTTATTATGCGCAGTGGGTTCCCAACTACGCGGATAAAGCCCGTCCGCTCATTAAGTCCACGATTTTTCCCTTAACGCCAGAGGCCCGATTGGCCTTCGATAAATTGAAAGCCGACATCGCAAAAGCTACGATGCACGCTGTAGACGAGTCCATCCCCTTTCAGGTGGAGAGCGATGCATCTGATTTCGCCCTGGCCGCCACACTTAACCAGGCGGGCAGGCCCGTCGCATTTTTTCCCGCACCCTCCAAGGCCCCGAAATTCGGCATTCAGCGGTGGAAAAGGAGGCCCAGGCCATTGTGGAGGCCGTCAGGCACTGGCGCCATTACTTGGCGGGAAAACAGTTCACCCTGATCACGGACCAGAGGTCCGTGGCGTTCATGTTTAACAACACGCAGAGGGACAAGATCAAGAATGACAAGATCTTGCGGTGGAGAATTGAACTCTCCACCTATAACTACGACATCATGTACCGTCCAGGGAAACTCAATGAGCCCTCGGATGCCCTCTCGCGTGGAACATGCGCTAGTATACAGGAGGACCGTTTGCACGCCCTCCATAATGACCTGTGCCATCCTGGGGTCACTCGGCTCTACCACTTTATAAAAGCCCGCAACCTGCCTTACTCGGTGGAGGACGTCAGGTCAGTAACAAGGAGCTGTCGGGTTTGCGCGGAATGCAAACCGCACTTTTACCGACCTGACCAGGCACATTTAGTCAAGGCCACTCATCCCTTCGAGAGACTGAGTGTCGATTTTAAGGGCCCCCTTCCCTCAACAGATCGGAATGTGTACTTCCTCAATATCATTGACAAGTACTCTCGGTTCCCTTTTGTTGTTCCCTGCTCTGATACATCCGCTGCCACGGTTATCAAGGCATTCCGTGATCCCTTTACCCTGTTTGGGTACCCCGGCTACATCCATAGCGACAGGGGCTCGTCGTTCATGAGCGATGACTTGAGGCAATTCCTGCTCTCATACGGCATTGCCTCTAGTAGGACCACGAGCTACAACCCTAGGGGTAATGGACAGGTGGAACGCGAGAATGCTACAGTCTGGAAGGCTGTCTTACTGGCGTTGAAGTCAAAAGGTCTTCCAGTCTCCCGTTGGCAAGAGGTGCTCCCTGATGCGCTCCATTCTATTTGCTCCCTCCTGTGTACGGCAACCAATGCTACTCCCCACGAGAGGATGTTCTCATTCCCTCGGAAGTCTTCCTCGGGGACCTCATTACCGTCTTGGTTGACGTACTCAGGACCCATCCTCCTGCGGCGACATGTAAGGGCCCGCAAGTCCGACCCGTTGGTCGAACAGGTCCATCTCCTCCACGCCAACCCTCAGTATGCCTATGTGGCATACCCTGACGGGCGAGAGGACACGGTCTCGATCCGAGACCTGGCGCCAGCAGGGGACGTAGCAACCCCTGTCGCTCCCATACCTACTGTAACAAACCCTTTCTCTCTTGTTTCTTCCCCGGACACGGCGCGGGCAGCATCGGGACCATTGCTTAACCATTTTACTCCCATGTACAGCTTGCCTGAGCCCAGAAGATGGTCGCCACCGCAGGGCGTGTCAGGATCCCATGGACTACCGTCACCTCAGGGTCAACCGGCCTGTGAGTCCGTCGACGAACAGCTGGACGCCACCTTGGGGAGAACGCCACCGCAAGTGCCTACTCCGGTGTCACCACCGGTATTGAGGAGGTCACAACGACGGTGTGGTCCCCCTGACCGTCTGAACTTATAGACTGCTGACACTTTATTCTGTTTTTTTGTACCCCGCCGGCCTTTGTTCTCAAAGGAGGGGTGAATGTGGTGAACCATCGTTGGTTCCCACTGGATAGTACTGTGCCAGGGGCTGGCCAGTACTACAAGGATGTACATATGTTACTGTTGGGTTGTACTATTGTTGCTGTTGGGGTTAGGGTGGGGTTGTTACACCTTTGTACTGTAGTGTTGTGGCACATCTCAGTCGGGCTCCGCCTCCTGGGAGAGGTATAAGAGTCCCTGCTCTGGCCGGGACCCCTTCAGTCTGGGATAGTGTATATAAGTTCTGGCAGCTTCATTACAGTAAATAATTCATTTACTGAGCTTCAGGCCTCCTGTTTGAGTCGCGCATCACTGCTGTCAGAGAATTCCAGGAAGCACAAAGATTCAACCCGATTGCGAGATTCCCTATGGTGTACGAAGTAATTAACAGCGTGCACATGGCCATATGAGCCCCTCATTTAATCTCAGAGGTGTTCAGGAACAGGAAAGGATTCCATTCCTTCTGTGTTCAGCTTGTCTATCACCACCAAGACATACCATACCAATGTATGCTCTCCAGGATGTTGCCACCGTTCAATTATCATGGAGCAGTCTGCCGACCCACAGATCTTTGTGCTTGTTTACAATGTGCCTGGCTGCCTTTGAGGTGTCAAGAAATTTCCTCTTCTGTCATGGACCATGATTTCCCTAAGAAATCCCAGACACCAGCTGAGCAGTCACACAATGAGAGCTTCTGGCCACCAGGAATATCACTGGGCAGATCATTGGAGTCCTTAAGTTCAGGCCTAAATCTCTTGGCCAGTGAGGAGCTGCTCTGTAGCATTCAGCTGAGAAAGTGTCCAAATTTGTCATGATTATCTGGGTCCGCCACAATCTGCTGATCAGAAGCCACTAGCCTTTAGCACCAGCTCATTTTGTTTTTGTTCAGGATAGCAAGATGAAGCTGGAAGGGTTAGGACAGACAGCTGTGATCACTGTATGAGGATGTGTGATAAGATTGTAAGGAACTTGGGATGAGGATAGTTTGGATGATTAAGATTGTCCATCTGTAAGGAAACTGGTGTACCTACATACCTCTAAGTGAGATGCTCACTGCTCTGTTTCTGACAACAACTTCCCCCATCTTCCTCTCAATCACCCAGCCCTTCCTCCTCAAGGGAAGTGACATCATGATCTCCATCCTAGGTCAGGTCCTGTTACCATCTGTTATGAGTTCATTTCTCCTGTAAGGCAAAGAGTGGTGAATGAGAGTATTGGCAGGTGTGTGTGTGTGTGTGATTGTATGTATGATTGTATGTGTGTGTGTATGTGGTGGTATTTGTGTGTATGTGTGTATGTATGTATGTGTGTGCTTGTATATGTGTGTTTCTATGTGTGTGTGTTTGTATGTGTGCGTATGTATGTTTGTATGTGTGTGTTTGTATGTGTGTGTATGTATGTGTGTGTGTTTGTATGTGTGTGTATGTATGTGTTTGTATGTGTGTGTGTATGTATGTGTGTGCTTGTTTGTATGTGTGTGCTTGTATGTGTGTGTATGTGTGTGTATATGTATGTGTGTGTTTGTATGTGTGTGTGTGTGTTTGTATCTGTATGTGTTTGTATGTGTGTGTGTATGTATGTGTGTGCTTGTTTGTATGTGTGTGCTTGTATGTGTGTGTATGTGTGTGTATATGTATGTGTGTGTGTGTATGTGTGTGTGTGTGTACGTGTGTGTTTGTATCTGTATGTGTTTGTATGTGTGTGTGTGTGTACGTGTGTGTTTGTATGTGTGTGTGTTTGTATGTGTGTGTTTGTATGTGTGTGTATGTATGTGTGTGTGTTTGTATGTGTGTGTATGTATGTGTTTGTATGTGTGTGTGTATGTATGTGTGTGCTTGTTTGTATGTGTGTGCTTGTATGTGTGTGTATGTGTGTGTATATGTATGTGTGTGTTTGTATGTGTGTGTGTTTGTATCTGTATGTGTTTGTATGTGTGTGTGTATGTATGTGTGTGCTTGTTTGTATGTGTGTGCTTGTATGTGTGTGTATGTGTGTGTATATGTATGTATGTGTGTGTATGTGTGTGTATATGTATGTGTGTGTGTGTATGTGTGTGTGTGTGTACGTGTGTGTTTGTATCTGTATGTGTTTGTATGTGTGTGTGTGTGTGTGTGTACGTGTGTGTTTGTATGTGTGTGTGTTTGTATGTGTGTGTGCTTGTATGTGTGTGTGCTTGTATGTGTGTGTGAGGCCTCATATGATTGAACCCATCTGGTCACTAATTAATGTCTGTTAGGAATGGAAATTGGCCCATCCTTGCCTGGTCTGGCCAACATGTTACTGCAGGCCCACAGCAATGTGGCTGATTCTCAAAGCCCTCTGAAATGGCTGAGTAAGCTATTCAGTTTTACCAAACTACTGCAAAGTCAAAAAGCCATTAAAGCAAGTGGACCAATCAATGTTAAGCTGGACATCAGAAATGACAAAAACGCACCCACCTATGCTGTCTCTGCAAAGTGCTCCTTATTAACATCTTGGGGCTTGTGCCAAAATTGGGAGGGCTAACTCACAGAATAATCACACAACAGACTGACATGGTCATACTCACCAAATCATACCTTATAATGTCCCAGACATCACCATCACTGTCCCTTAGTATGTGCTATCCCACCGGCAGGAAAGACCCAGCAGAGGTAACAGCACAGTGATCTACAGTCAGCATGAGTTGCCCTGGGAGTCCTCAGCATTGAAGTGGGACCCTCTGGAGTCTCATAGCTTCATTATCAAAATCCTGGGGTTACCATTGACCAAAAACGCAACTGGACCAGCCATACAGATATTGTGGTTACAAGAGCAAGTCAGAGGCTAGGAATCCTGTGGTGAACAACTCACCTGACTCCCCAAAGCCTGTCTACCATTGACAAAGCACAGGTTAGGAGTGTGATGGAATATTCTCCAATTGCCTGGATGAGTGCAGCTCCAAGCCTGACACCATTCAGGACAAAGCTTGATTGGCACCCCATCCACAAACATTCGCTCCCTCCACCACCAACGCATAGTGGCAGCAGTGTGTACCATCTACAAGATGCACTGCAAGAGATCAGCAAGGCTCCTTCAATAGCACCTTCCTTCCAAACCCACGACTGCTAGCATCTAGAAAGAGAAGGACAGCAGACACATGGGGAAAACTACCATCTGGAAGTTCCACTCCAAGCCACCCAACATCCTGACTTGGTAATATATTGCTGTTCTTTCACTATCACTGGGTCAAAATCCTAGAACTCCCTCCTTAATGTCACTGTGGGTACCTACACCACACGGACTGCAGAGGTTCAAGAATGCAGCTCACCATCACCTTCCCAAAGGCAATTAGCAATGGGCAATAAATGTTGGTGATGCCCACATCCCTTGAATAAAAAAAATGTGAGCATCACTTCATAAGAATGCAGGCAGACGGACTTCTCTGCCTCATGTGTGACTCTGCTGAGGGTCTCCAGCACCTTTGCCTGATGTTCCCCTGCTTCTTACAGACTCTCCAGCATCTCGTGGCCGGCACATTTCAGAGTCTCATCATCCAACTTGGACATCACAGATACTTCTTCCCCAGTAGTCCTCTGAGTGCTGGTGAATGTGACTGACCTTGTCGCCTCCTGCTGCGGACATGTGTGCGTGTGGTAACCACCAGAATGTAGACCCTCCCTGAGCTAAATCTAGTACCCACCAAGATGTGAGTCCCTGCATTGGTGGAGGGTGCAGGTGACTACTATGATGCCTCTACAGGTGCACTTTCTTCCACCTCCCCAGTGCCCTCGGTCTCTGTGGGCTGGATCAGCTACTGGACAGTGTCTCCTCTTGTCCCCTTGCCCTCTTCCTGCTAGCACCTGTAAAGTGGGAGGAGTGAATGACTGCTCACAACAGCACTGTGAGTTTACCCATGGACTGCAGCGGTTCAAGAAGGCAGTTCACCATTACCTTCTCAAGGGTAATCAGGAATGGACAATAACTGCTGGCTTAGCCAGCGATGCCCACGTACAATGAATGAATTAAAAATAACATTGAAAGTGGTGATGTTTGCACAATGTTGAGTACCATTTGTGATCCCTCATATGCTGAAGCAGTCCATGTTCATATGCAGTAAGGTCTGGGCAATGTTCAGGTTTGGATTGATAAGTGGCAAGTAACTTTATACCCACAAGTGTCAGGCACTGACCATCTCCAACAAGAGGGAATCTAACCATCGTGTTTTGACATTCAATGACATTCCTGTCAATGAATCCCCTACTATCAACTTCCTGGAGTTATCGTTCACTAGAAACTTAACTGGACCAGCCAAATAAATACTGTGGCTACAAGAACAAATCAGTGGCTGGGAATTCTGCAAAGATTAACTCACTTCGTCACTCCCCAAAGTCTGTCCACTATCAACAAAGCTTAAGTCAAGGGTATGATGGAAGATTCTCCACTTGCCTGGATGCATACAGCACCAACAATACTGAAGAAGCTTGACACCTTTTAGGACAAAGCAGCCCACTTGAGTGGCACCCCATCCACCATCTTAAACACTCACTCACTCCACCACAAATGTACAGTAACAGCAGTGTGTAGCATTTAGAAGAGGTGCTGCGGCAATTCACCATGGCTCTTTTGACAGCATCTTCCAAACCCACAACCTCTACCACCTAGAAGAAAAGGGCAACAGATGGATGGGAATGCCAACATTTGCAAGTTCCCCTCCAAGTCACACACTGCCCTGACTTGGAACTGGATTACCATTTCTTCACTAATGCTGCGTCAAAATCCTGGAACTCCCTTCCTAACAGCACTGTGGATGTACCTACATCCCATGGACTGCAGCTGGTTCAGGAAGCTCACTCACCACCATCCTCTCAGGGACAACTAGGACAGACAATAACTGCTGGTCGAGTCAGGAATCCTCACAACCTTTGAAAGAATAATAAAATGGTTAAAGAACTGGGAGATATGTGAGAGATGTGAGTAGGGTCTGAGAATGTGGATGTAATTGTGTATTTTGATAGTCGATGGTGCATTCTGTAATTCAGATGCTCAATGTGCTGGTGTGGTTATTGAGCAATCTGTTTGTGAGATAGGATCTTACCTTGACCATTTGTGTCAAGTCATTAAACTCCTTATGGGACTGGAACCATATCCTGAAGCGAGGGATCCTGGCTGTCACCACCTGAGTGATCTTCTCCCATATGCACCACATTAGCTGCCTCTGTGGCCTTCTCTGCCCCCCTGCAAGTAAAGGACATCCTAATCCTCCAACAGGACCTTCAGAGTCACATCAGAGAACCTAGGCACCCTTTTTCTGTTTCCCTAAGATATAGTTCCACAATGGATTCTCTGCCAGCTAGCGTATGCCACAGTTGAGAGCAGTGAGTGCCGGCTGAAAATGCCTAACCATGAAAATTGCATGCTATAGGCATTTGACTGCTAGACATGCAAGTTATCAATTTCAGAGCTTGCTGACATGCGTAAATCATCCTCATCATGAATTATTCTGAAAATTGTGTGCTAAATCTACTTTCATATGGACATTTCTTATTCGCCTGGCAACGATTTAGCACTTGTTTTCACTTTGTAGCCAAAATAACCACTTCTCTTTGCACAGGAGATTGTTGAAGAGAATGTAGCAAGAACATTACACATGTGAGAATCGTGGAATTATGCCATAGCAGCAAAACATATCTAACTTCAGCCAAGGCACTCTGTTTTTGTGCTTAAAGGCAAAACTCCCACATAATAGGTCAAGGAGTGGAGCAGATGGTGCAGTACAGCAAGAGAAATCTTTCAATAAATATGAACAGACAACTGCAGAATTATTTAAGGAGGAGGTTGGATGAGCTATAAAGATCAATGGTATGCGCCATATTAATAATATATTTCATGATTTGCACCATTCATTATGTCAATATATCATACAAACTTAAACTTGGCCATCATAATGCCAGCAGCAACTCATTTAAAATACTGTACATGAATTGCTCTCAGCATTTCAAAATCTGGGCTTATTGTGTACAAATACTTAATATTCAACCTGACATATTATAAGGCCTAAATATGTGGGTCCTTATATACTCAGATATCCCATGTACTCTCCACAAAGAGCAAAGACCAAGTGGTCAACTCTGTGTCCCAGAGAATACCAGTCACCAGAGCTAAATAGTCACCCATTAAGCAGCAGCAGCATACGTACGGCACTTTGGGACAATTGCCTAGTGATGCTGGTGAGTAAGTTCACAGTGAAACAAAGGGCAGCTGAGAGCCAGAAGTGGGACACTTAAGAGGCCAGCAGGAGTATATATTAGTATACTGGCTGACCCTCATGAATTACCTGGGAATATTGATTTTCGTGTTGCGATATCTAATCTATTCTATTCTGCCTCCAAAACATTGGGAGTGGTCTCCTCAGAAATCTCCATATCCAGTGTACAGCAAAGTGTGACACCTTCAACGCCACAAGTTGATATTTCTTTGGGCTGCAGGTCTTCGAGCAGGAGGAGGGACAGCTTTCCCATTTCTACTTGATTGAATTGCCTTCTTATAAAATGGAGCTCTTCATTAATGTCTCAGTAATATTTGTGTGCTCTGTAGAAAGTTTTAGGGGATGAGTTGTATTTTGTAGGCACCACCTCATTGCATGCTGCCCAACTTTCCTTTTTTTCCTCCTGGAATGCTCCTCCTCTGTCAAGATTGTGTGTAATGGAATGTCCATTGATGGGTTGGGGTGGTCATATTGGGATAGACCCACTCAATGGCCACCATCCTAGAGATAGGTAGTAACTGGTGGAAATCAAGTTGAATGGCTTCCTAAAAAGAATATGTAGCCACAGCTAGCCCAGCTCTGTCAAAATCAAAATCAGTAAGAAGTTTAACAACACCAGGTTAAAGTCCAACAGGTTTATTTGGTTGCAAAAGCCACACAAGCTTTCGGAGCTCCAAGCCCCTTCTTCAATCTTCACTCACCTGAAGAAGGGGCTTGGAGCTCCGAAAGCTTGTGTGGCTTTTGCTACCAAATAAACCTGTTGGACTTTAACCTGGTGTTGTTAAACTTCTTACTGTGTTTACCCCAGTCCAACGCTGGCATCTCCACATCAAAGTCAAAATCAGCAGATCCAGGTCGATGATCCTTATGCAATTCTTAACCAAAGTTATGTAGGAGGTTATAAACGGAGCAGAGATTGTCAAATACTTCATTTTAAAAAGGGCACAAATCTACAAATGACGTCCCAGGAGTCCTGTGAGTAGATTGGTTGGTAAGTATAGGCCTTTCCAGACTAGGCACAGCAGAGATGATTGGTTAGAGGCAAGTGAGTTACTATATTATGCCATCTAGTAGTAAACACTTGATATAAAGTTCAAGACATATCAATGCAAATTGGCCATGTGGAATGTGCACCCTGCACAATGTGGGAAGTCATGCATGTACAAAATGTCCTCGATGACTACATCTGGAGGAAATGTCATAAGCTGAAGAAAAAAAGGCTTGGGTGTGGAACTCGAGCAGAGGTTGGAGTCACTGTAGTACATCTGAAAGGCTGAGGATTACACGGATAGCACATTTCAAAGGGTGGTCACACTGCAGCTAAGAAATACACAGACAGAGAGGGAATGGGCGACTGCCAGAGTATCGAAGAGAAACAGGCAGGGAGTGTAGGAATCCCCTGAGGTTGTCTCGCTCTCAAATCGATTTTCCATTTTAGAGACTGATGAGCGAGATTGTTCCTCAGTGGACTGCAGCAAGAGCCAATTTCATGGCAGCACATGTAGCTTAGCTGCACAAGATGGGAGGAGGAAGAGTGGAAATGCTATAGTGGTCAGGGGTTCCACAGTTAGAGGAGCAGACAGGCATTTCTGCGGTTATAGACATGACCCCAGGACGGCCTGTCGCCTCACTGGTGCCAGGGTCAAGGACATCACAGAGTAGCTACAGGACAGTCCTTTGGAGGAGGGTAAAAAGACAAAGGTCATAATCTATATTGTGACCAATGGTGTACCCAGGAAGAGAGATGCGGGCCTGAAAGCAGATTTTAGGGAGTTAGGAAGGGGATTAAAAAGCAGGACATCAAGGGCAGTAATCTCAGGATTTCTCCCAATGCTGAATGCTAGTGAACATAAGAATAGGAAGATTGAATAGTTCAACATGTGGATGGAGACATGAAATAGGAGTACTTTAGAACTTTGAGGCACTGGGACTGGTTCTGGGGCCGGTGGGACCTGTACAAGAAGAATATGTTACATTTTAAAGGACTGGGACTAATGTCCACATAGCTACTGCTGTTGGGGAGAGTTTAAACTAGATTGGTAGAGGGATTGGAATCTGGGGGAATTCAGTAGAGTGGAGAAAAACTGGCAGGGGGAAGTAGAGAAGTATTAACTGATTAGGAGGATATATCAGAGTGAGTGTCAAAGATAAATAGAAAACTTGGAGAATTTGATAGAATTAGAGGGGTGATTTTTCTGGCCTCCCCATGATGTGTTTCTTGCAGTAGGAGGGGGTGCGCCATTTGCTGGTGGTGGGATCCTCTGGTCCCACTGATGTCAATGGGATTTCCCATTGACTGCACCCCATGTCACCGGGAAACCCATGGCAGGGGTACGCCGTCAATGGGACCAGAAATTCTCGCCAACGTGAACAGCCAGAAAATTCTGGCCAGAGCAGTCAATAGTAAGTCATTAGATGGGGCCAGAGTAAGTAAGAATGTCTAAATCAGGGTTACTGTGCATATATGTGAATGTATAGTCTGGTTGATAAGATTGGCAATCTGCATTCAAGGGGTGAACAAGTAGAATTTTGATATTATAGCTATTACAAAGACCTGGCTCAAAGATGTACAGGACTGGGCATTAAATATTCCCGAGTACAAGGTGTGTAGGAGAGACAGTGGGGTGGGGGGGAGCAGCAGTTTTGCTTTAAAGATAGCATTACAGTACTGGAGCAGATGTCCCAGAGGGGTTAAGGATGAAATCTCTCTGGCTACAGGTAAAGAATGAAAAACGTGCGATGATATTGATCAGTGTGGTACATAGAGCACCAACGAGTAGAAGGAGTTAGAGAAATAAATTTGCAAATAAATTACAGCGAAGTGCATAAATTGCAGAGTAATTATAATAGGCTCTTCAATTATCCAAATATAGGGCAGGATTTACTGGCTGCTCCAGCTGATGGTCCTGTCGATGGTGACCATTTATCACCACCTTCCCCCCCCCCATCCCCTCCGCCTTGCAAGGGACTTGCACGTGGAAGCAGGGAAAATAGCAGAGGTATTAAACAAGTACTTTGCATCTGTCTTTACAAAGGAAGAAGACACTACCCAAGCCGAGGCAAGGTACACTGATACACTTGAGGAATTTACAATGGAGAAGGAGTTAGAAGGGCTATTTTTACTTAAAATTGATAAAGTACCAGGATCACTTATGATGCATCCAAAGGTACTGAGGGAAGTGAGAGAGAAATTGCAGAGGCACTGGTGATAATGTCCAGTCTTCCTTAGACACAGAGCTGGTGCCAGAGAAATGGAGAATTGAGAATGTTACACCCCAGGTTCGAAAAGGCGGGCAAGATAAAGTGGCAACTCCTAAGCAGTCAGTTTGATTTCAGTGATCGGGAAAGTTCTGGAAACTATAGTTCGGTACAAAATCAACAGTCATTTAGATGAGGGCAGGATAATTAAGGAAAGCCAGCATGGATTTAACTAACTTGCTGGAGATATTTGAGGAAGTCACAAAGATAGTTGATACAGGCAACTCTGTTGATGCGGTGTATATGGATTTTCAAAAGACACTTCACACAATGCCACACAACGGACTTATGAGCACACTTCTAGCTCATGAGATAACAGGGAACGTAGGGACTTAGATAGTAAATTTTCTGAGCGACAGCAAACAGAGAATAATGATGAATTGTTTTTTTTAGATTAGAGAAAGGTTTGTAGTGGAGTCTCCAAGGTTCAATGTTGGGACCCTTGCTCTTCCTGATATATATTAATGATCTAAATTGTGGTGTTCAGGGCATGATTTCAAAATTTACAGATGATACAAAGATTGGAAATATTGTGAACTGTGATGAGGGTAGTCTTGAACTTCAAAAGGACAAACAGACATTGGTGGATTGGGCAGACAAGTGGCAAATAAAGTTAAATGCAGAGAAGTGTGAGGTGATTTATTTTTTCAGGAAGAATATGAAGGTACAGTGTAAAATAAATGGAGAAACTCTGAACAGAGGGATCTCAATGTATATGTACAAAAGACATTGAAGGTGACAGGGAATATTGAAAGAGTAGTTAACAAAGCATATATAATCTTGGGCTTTATTAATAGGAGCATTGAGTACAAGAGTAAAGAGGTCATGTTGAACTTGTATAAAATACTTGGTAAGCCTCATCTGGAGTATTATGTCCAGTTCTGGGTGCCATACTTGAGGAAGGATGTGAAGGCATTGGAGAGAGTACAGAGGAGATTCACAAGAATGTTTCCAGAGATGATAACTTCAGCTATGAGGATAGACAGAGAGGTGTTTTCCTTGGAGAAGAGAAGGCTGAGAGGAGACTTGATGGATGTATTCAAGTTCTTGAGGTGTATGCACAGCGTAAATAGTGAAAAATTATTCCCAATCAAGAGACCATCAAGAACTAGAAGGCACAGATTCAAAAGAATTGACAAAAAGAGTATAAGTGATGTAAGGAATGATTTTTTTCACCCAGTGAGTGGTTGGAATCTGAAGCAAACTTCTTGAAAGGTTGGTGGAGGCAGATTCGGTCAAAGTGTTCAAAAGAGAATTGGATTGCTATCTGAAAAGAAAGGTTAAAGGATAAGGAAGGTTGTTGGATTAGGTAGAATGCTCTTTCAGAGAGCCAGAGCAGATACAATGGGAGGAATAGCCTTACTTTCACTGTAAAGATTCAGTGATTCTGTAAAGCAATTAGAGCAATTCATGATTGTATAATAAGAGCTTCATAATCTGTCTTTCTGGTTGTTGTACGTCATCATTGCTGCTGCTGTTGTGCGGTTTAAGTATTTTTACTCTGCACTTAAATCCGTGTAAGACCTTGGTTCATGACAATATGTGCTCATGCAACATGTTATCATTTTATTAGCCTTTGTTACATACTGCAAAGACACAATCACCTTTTGGTCCAAGGATGTAAGGCATTGTTGCAGCTCTACAAGTGTGTGCCTGAGATTCATTGCACCATGGGGACTGTGAAGTTGCTTCATCAGCTACAACTGCTTCAGAGATCCCATATTCCCAAGGTACAAGTCATCGACTCTTCATTCATTTTTATCTTGATTGGCTCTTTTTAGAAATCTCACATTATGGGCATTAGTTTCTGATGAAAGCTGCTTATTAATTTGCATCTTGATAGAATGATCCACCACGACTTTTTTGAGGGCAAATGGGTTAGGCTGATCTCACCAGCAATGCCCATAATTATTTTCATTGCATTTTGTGACAAGAGTTTTGGCAGATATAGATGGCTCCACACTTACAGCATTGTACTGCATAGAAGTCACATATTGAGTACTCTGTCATTGCTGGTACTCAATGAAATAGTGTATATAAATGGAGATATTACAAGTTAGAACATTGGTTGGGTCTTTAATAGATGGGTGCGAGGGATAGGCCAGACAATCTGACTTTGGTAGTGATTAAGTTATTGGAAACAGTTCTGAGACAGGATAAGCTGTCACTTAGAAAGGCACGGATTGATCAGGGATGATTGGCATGGTTTTGTTAAGTTACAGGGAATGTTAAAAGTGCAGTTAGAAAAGTGGGATTATTTGGGGAGCAAACAAAGCAAGAGAATACTCAATAAATGGGAAGATATTCAGAGGGGTTGAGAAATTGAGAGATCTTAGAGTAGATGTCCATAGATCCTTGAAGGTGGCAGGACAGGTGGTTAAGAAAGCATATGGAAAGCTTTCCTTTATTGGGCAAGTTATTGAATACAAAAGCAGGGATGTAATGATGGAACTGTATAAAACACTGGTTAGACCACAGATGGAACTTTGTGTACAGTTCTGGTCACTACTTTGCAGGAAGGTCATACTTGCTCGAGGGTGAGTGCAGAGGAGGTTACAAAACTGTTGACAGGGCTTGAAAATTGCAGCAATGAGGAAAGATTGGATAGGCTAGTGCAATTTCCCTTAGAACAGAAGAGGCTAAATAATGACTTAATTGAGGTGTACAAAATTATGAGGGGCCTAGAAAGGGTAAATAGAAAAAAATTGTTTCCCCCAGCTGTGGGGTCAATTACCAGGAGACATAGATTTAAGGTGATTGGTAGAAACATTAGAGAGGAAAGGGGGACAACGTTTTCACCCAGAGAGCAGTGGATGTCTGGAATTCACTGCCCAAATTGGCGGTTGAGGCTGAAACACCCAACTCATTTAAAAGGTGCCCGGATCTGCATTGGAACTGCTGTAACCTGTAAGGCTACAGACCAGGTGCTGGAAAGTGGGATTAAAATGAAGGGCTAGTTTCTTTTTTGGCTGGCGCAGACATGATGAACTAAATGGTCTCTTTCTTCAATGTAACTTTATGACACTGATCATCTTCATGGCCGCCTCAACCATGTGATCATGAGTCTCATCTTCACTGTTACTCCTTAATGCCCAGTCCCACTGCCTTTGGTAACTTGCTCTGAAAGTGTTGCTCTTCTGAACACCCAGGCTGCCCACCCACCCAGCTTCTGCTGATTCTTTATATTGCTCTTACCTGGAGTTCAGTGCTCCTTTTACATTTTTACTCCACCGCCGTTAATGTGATTCTGGATGAATGTTTCATAGTTGAACTTCAATTGAGCATTTTCACGTATTTTGGAAGCTCATTTTAGAATGGGGGCATTGCTCATAATCACAGTTAAACAGAGAAATATTGTTTTCTTCCAGAATCATCACTGTTGATGTGCATCTAATTTTCTGTAACAACTGACATAATAAAACTCTATAATATTTTCAACTGACTGCTTTCTGTAAAACATCATAATGATTTGTGGAGAATCAATGCATGCTCTTCATAAATTGTTCAAATGTACATGCCAGACTGGAGGGGAACAGGGAAATCATTCAAAGTGACTAGCATTCATTTTTAATAAGGAAAGATTATGGCTTTGTTGTATTAAAACTGCATGATAAAATAATCTATATTTGATTTGGTTAACAAATGAATTGAATAAACTTGTTTCAATGATTGCATGCACAGTTTATTTATTCTTTTGCTCTGGAAATTAACTTCATAATAGTTAATCACAGTACATAATCATTATCCTTTGATACACTATATTTAATAATTGGGGGAAAAGAACTATTGATGGAAAAAGGATCTGTTAAATCATCTTGTGTGAGATCACGTTGCAGTACATTTACTGGCAACCAGAAAGGTATCATTTACAGCTATTGCTGCTATTTCACATATTCCACTTAATAATACATGCAGCAGCAATGCAACACCAGCCTACGACCACATGACTATTCTTTTCTACTTTACACTTTAAAATGTTGCCTTCTATTCTTGCCCAGATGTTGTCCAGCAATTGGGACATTCTTTCTGCAGAAAGTGCTTTACTGCCTTGCCCAATATATCCCTCCTGCCTTCCAGCGTTGTACTTGTGATACAGCATCTAAACTATATAACAACAGCTTGTTAGTGCGATTTTGATTTAACAGCAAGTGTGAATGACAAAGTGAAATGAGTCCGCCAGACACTTTCTTTTGTGTGACAATTACCTTTTAATAAGTTGACAGAAACTGGAATTGAGGGAGGAAACCTTAGATTAGATCTGACATTGGGCATGGGGATCAGGATGCACAATTACCCCGCACACAAACTTCATGCTGTGCACTCATCAACATGATTGCGGTGTGCAGCCTAGTGTGAAATGCACTGCCGACTGGCTGCACGCTCAGCACGGGGCCCAGCAGTCTATGTGGCTGGCACAAATAGAGCTAACCTGCACTTGTCAAAAGCAGGCTACTCTTCTTAAAGTGGCGGGGGTTGTTCGGGCGGTGGAGGGGAGATGTGGGGGTGCACTTAAGTTACGGCAGCTTCTGGAAGAAAATTCAAGAATGTTTTGGAAAAGCATAAGAAATAGTAGCAGGGGTAAACTTTACAGCCATTCAATAGAATGTTGGCTTACCTGATGCCTCAACTCCACTTCCCTGCCCACCCACCCTATCCTTTGGCTCCGAGAAACCAAAAATCTGCCTACTCAGCTTCAATTATATTCAACAATGATATATCCACCAGCCGCTAGCGTGGAGAGTTCAAAAGATTCACAACTCTTTGAGTGACAGGACTTATGCACATAGCCACGAGGCAACATCTGGTAGCTGATGTCTCAGCATCCTTGTAGCGCAGGCAGAGGTGAACTCAGTGGGAACTCAGACTGAGAACACGGGTTCTATACTTTTTTGTCACCCAGGCTCAGACTGCTCCCAACAGGATACCAGTGCCCTCAGATGCATACAGACTCTCATAGCAGTGCAACAACCAGGACAGATCATTGGGATTGCAGAGGCATTGTCGCAGGGGACTGGCAGTGACTCCATAGCCATGAACCTGCGGTCCTCTCTCAAGATGAGAGCAATCCTACACCCACCACTGCCAGTGTGCCAATGGCCCTGCAGCTGACTCTCAGCAAGCAACTCCGACCATTGCCACTCTAGTTAGCCTGGTTCAGTCTAAAATCAGGACCTCATGACCCAGAATTGCTTTAGAGCATCCTGCATGGCTCGTTTACAGTCTCCCCCACTAAACATCAACAGCCTTCTATCTGCGATGCAGCAGTCACTGGGATAGCACTGTGTAGGAGCATTAGTCATGATGTGGAGATGCTGGCGTTGGACTGGGATAAACACAGTAAGAAGTTCAACAACACCAGGTTAAAGTCCAACAGGTTTATTTGGTAGCAAATGCCACTAGCTTTCGGAGCGCTTCCCCTTCGTCAGGTGGAGTGGAGAAATGCTCACAAACAGGGCATACAGAGACACAAACTCAATTTACAGAATAATGATTGGAATGCAGTCTTTACAGATAATCAAGTCTTAAAGGTACAAACAATGTGAGTGGAGAGAGCATTAAGCACAGGCCTTCATGACACACAACAGCGCAGAGTCACTGAGCAGAAACTGATAGCCAAGTTCCGCACACATGAGGACAGCCTCAACCAGGATCTTGGGTTCATGTCACACTATCTGTAACCCCCACAGCTTGCCTGGACTTGCAGAATCTCACTGGCTGTCCTGTCTGGAGACAATACACATCTCTTTAACCTGTGCTTAATGCTCTCTTCACTCACATTGTTTGTACCTTTAAGACTTGATTATCTGTAAAGACTGCATTCCAATCATTATTCTGTAAAAATTGAGTTTGTGTCTCTGTATGCACTGTTTGTGAGCATTTCTCCACTCCACCTGACGAAGGGGCAGCGCTCCGAAAGCTAGTGGCATTTGCTATCAAATAAACCTGTTGGACTTTAACCTGGTGTTGTTAAACTTCTTACTAGGAGCATTAGGGCAGGCAAAGATATCCATAAGTCAGACAATAAGGGAATGAATGCATTGGCCTGAATAATTTGTTTTATATTATTATTGAAAGAGTTTTTGGATAAAGTTGTTATGGAAGGAGGCACATAACATGCGTAGGCAGCTGGGATCAAGTGGATCTCTTGAAGAGTACAGAGGGTGCAGGAGCAGAGTTAAGAGAGAAATCAGGAGGGCAAAAAGGGGACACGAAATTGTTTTGGCAGATAAGGCAAAGGAGAATCCAAAGACCTTCTACAAATACATAAAGGGCAAAAGAGAAACTAGGGAGAGAGTAGGGCCTCTTAAGGATCAACAAGTCATCTATGTGGCTCCACAAGAGATGGATGAGATCTTAAATGAATATTTCTCATCAGTATGTACTGTTGAGAAAACATGGATGTTAGGGAATTTGGGGAAATAAATAGTGATGCCATGAGAAGTGTACATATAACAGAGAAGGAGGTGCTGGAAGTCTTAAAGCGCATCAAGGTAGATAAATCCCTGGGACCTGATGAAGTATATCCCAGGACGTTGCGGGAGGCTAGTGAGGAAATTGCGGGTCCCCTAGAGATACTTGTATCATCAATAGTCACAGGTGAGGTGCCTGAAGATTGGAGGGTGGCAAATGTTGTGCCTTTGTTTAAAAAGGGCTGCAGGGAAAAGCCTGGGAACTACAGGCTGGTGAGCCTCACATCTGTGGTGGGTAAGTTGTTAGAAGGTATTTTGAGAGACAGGATCTACAGGCATTTAGAGATGCAAGGACTTATTCGGGACAGTTAGCATGGCTTTGTGAGTGGAAAATCATGTCTCACAAATTTGATAGAGATTTTTGAAGGGGTAACCAAGAAGGTAGATGAGGGCAGTGCAGTTGATGTTGTCTACATGGACTTTAGAAAGGCCTTTGAAAAGGTACCGCATGGTAGGTTGTTCCATAATGTTGAATCTCACAGGATCCAGGGTGAGGTAGCTAAATGGATACAAAATTGGCTTGATGACAGAAGTCAGAGGATGGTTGTCGAGGGTTGTTTTTCAAACTGGAGGCCGGTGATCAGTGGTGTGCCTCAGGGATCGGTGCTGGGTCCACTGTTATTTGCCATTTATATTAATAATTTGGATGAGAATATAGGAGGCATGGTTAGTAGGTTTGCAGATGAGACCAAGATTGGTGGCATAGTGGACAGTGAAGAAGGTTATCTCCGATTGCAACGGGATCTTGATCAATTGGGCCAGTGGGCTGACGAATGGAAAATGCAGTTTAATTTAGATAAATGCGTGGGGATGCATTTTGGTAGATTGGATCAGGGCAGGACTTACTCAGCTCATGATAGGGCATTGGGGAGAGTTATAGAACAGAGATCTCGAGGTACATGTTCATAGCTCATTGAAAGTGGAGTCACAGGTGGACAGAGTGGTGAAGAAGGCATTCGGCCTGCTTGGTTTCATTGGTCAGAACATTGAATACAGGAGTTGGGACGTCTTGTTGAAGTTGTACAAGACATTGGTAAGGCCACACTTGGAATACTATGTACAATTCTGGTTATCCTATTATAGAAAAGAAATTATTAAACTAGAAAGTGTGCAGAAAAGATTTACAAGGATGCTACCGGGACTTGATGGTTTGAATGATAAGGAGAGGCTGGATAGACTGGGACTTTTTTCGCTGGAGTGTAGGAGGCTGAGGGGCAACCTTATAGAGGTCTATAAAATAATGAGGGGAGCATAGATTAGCTAGATAGTCAATATCTTTTCCCAAAGGTAGGGGAGTCTAAAACTAGAGGGCACAGGTTTAAGGTGAGAAGGGAGAGATACAAAAAGGTTCAGAGGGGCAATTTTTTCACACAGAGGGTGGTGAGTGTCTGGAACAAGCTGTCAGAGGTAGTAGTAGAGGTGGGTACAATTTTGTCTTTTAAAAAGCATTTAGACAGTAACATGGGTAAGACTGGTATCGAAGAACATGGGCCAAACGCAGGCAATTGGGACGAGCTTAAGGGTTTAAAAAAGGGGGCGGCATGGACACGTTGGGCCGAAGGGCCTGTTTCCATGCTGTAAACCTCTATGACTCTAAAATGGTTTTTAGTGCTGGTTTTTATTTCAGGATTTTGAACAAGGGGACACTGTGATGGGTTATAGCCACTGGATTGAAAATTGGGGAATTGTGGAGCAACTGTGATGTAGGGGTGAGATCTCAGAGGAATTGAAGTCTGAGTATTCACTCATTCACACTTCCGCCTGATCATCCTCTTTCTCCTCTTTCTGAGTTACCCCACAAAAGCATGGATCCAAATTTCACACACCCCTGACAGCAGGGTTTGGGTGGAGGGGGCTGAAATTGAAGGGATAGGATTCCCTCCAGTTTACTGCCCACCCTGACATCATAGCAGGTTTATGCTGGGGCAGGAAAACCTAATGATGGATGCCCACCCTTGTCCCAGTTGAGATCCTAAGGTAGCCAATTATTGACCACTTAAGGGCCATTTCCCACCCAGCCTCAATTTTCTGGTGGGAGGATTAACCCGGCATGGGGGAAACTCAAAAATGAACATGCTGAGATCTCAGCAGGAAGGGTGAGAGGCCCCTCCTCCTGCAGGCACCCTTTAAGATTCAGTGGCCACAGAATCACTCTGCCTCCTAGGCCTTTTCCCCAACATCCCCATTCCCCCCTTTGTGCTCCCCCAGGCCTCCATTTCCCTCCTTAAACATACCTTGTCTTCCAGTTCTGGGACTTGGGCTTAGGCATCTTCCCAAAGTTCCTCTTTAGTGCACTGCAGCTCTTGTCATTGCAGAGATTGGAGAACTGTCTCTCTCCTATCTCCCTCCATGCCTTCTTCAAACTCATCTCGCCCATAAGATACAGCTTCAGCTTCTTTGACCTTATTCACAGTAAACAGCTGAGCACCCATTCCTGGGCACCACCATACACCAGCCACCCACGTTGCCCAACCCACCACCCCCCCCCCCCAACCATCCCCCAATCCCCCCTGAACCCCCCATCCTCCCACCCTCGCCGATATTATAGGTCAGGTACTGCTCTTCTTGCTTGAAAAAAGCATCGCCGTTCACCTCAAAAAGCTACCATCTACCCTGCTGTTCTTGCTTGCTGCTTTCTTTCCTCTCTGAAGTTCTTGAATATATTGTTGTCTTCCAGATCCATATACATGTTGAATAATAACACTGGCTTCATAATACTGGTTAAATACTGGCAAAGTTCAAGATCCCGGGGAGCATTTTAACTTATCTGACCTGCCGAGAATGGGGGTAGGGAGGTCAGTACACCATCTGGAATTCAGAGGTTGGGTTTTCCAGACACCCTGTGGAGTTTTAACTTGCTCTATTGCCTGAGGGTGACATCACTTCCCTCTCTTGGAAACTAGCTGGATTTACAGGCTTGAATCCTTGGTTGGGCAGGGGGAAGTGTGAGCGAGGCTGTAGGCAGGAGATTTCAGGTCTGCGGGGATGCAGAAGGAGGTACAAAAGGCTTGGTAGGGGATCAGAGGCCTTGGTTAAGGGATGTTGGTTGGGGGAATCTGAGGTTGGATGGAGAAAGGGGACTGGGTACCACGTGGGGGTGGGGTGGGGGGGGGATGGCGAAGGTGGTGGGGAGTGTGTTGCCAGGTGATCGGAGACAAGGGCGCAAAACAGAAGCCTGTGGGGGAGGCAGGATGTCAGAGGCGACATTACTCCAAACTATTCTGGAGCACACGAGTGATTTATTTAAGAGCATGGCCCCTTTAAAAAAATGTAGCGAGGTCATGCACGTGCAGTAACTTAGTAGGTCTGACTTGTACATTGCCCCCTCAGAGAAGCTTGGGCCATCTCATGGCCACCCAGCTTACAGAGAACAGAATTTGGATACGGTGGGCATTGCTATGAGAAAATCAGAGGCCTTTGGGTGGATGGGTAGCCTCTGTGGCTGGAGGTTAGAAGCCTGGTATTTTAGGCCCGGGTGATTCTAAGTCAGGTAGAGCTTGTTGGAGACCGAGAATGGCAGAAAAGAGGGGGGTGGGGGGCTACGGAAGGCAGTCAGAGGACTGGGAGGAGTGGAAGGTTAGAGGCCTTAGATGAAGGTGGGAAATCGGAGCGGTTGGGGTGCAGGGGTGTGGTAAGTGCAGTGTTCCATCATGTGGGGGTTGTCCAGGGTTCATTACACGATACCAATATTGAATATAGCCCACCTACAAGTGTGCACTAACAAACCCCATCTTTTGGTGGAACTCATTCATTTTGCATGTTGCTGGATTAATATACCATCCAAGTTAAATAGGAGCAGATTTCATGATGGTGCTGTTTTGCATATACATCAGTGTACGCCAGATGCAGGCATGCAGCCATTTTGTTCAGCTTCGATCTGTTGTCCATTTTTGATGAGTTTTCTTTTTTAAAACAAAATCATAATCAAAAGCATTTGCTCATGTGCCTGCAGCAACAGCTAGCATGAGGAGTCTATATATTAAAAGAACAAAACTATACCTTATCAATGGATTTGCTTCACTATGAACTGTACAGAAGACATGATGGTTCTTGTGGTTCTGTATACTATAACTATACCTGGATATTAGCACCGTGACTCAGTTTAGACTTTAGTCCAGATTCAGTTAAATCCTTCCCCAAACACTATTTAAAATTCCTTCAGTAAAATAAAAGCTGTCTGTACTAAACCTTTGATTTATGAGATTTTACCCGGCTGTAATGAAAGGAAAAGCAAATCTAACCTAGATGTATTTTTAAACGGTGTCTTAATGCAACATTTTGTACGGAATTTAGTCAGCACTATTAGCCTTTGTCAACAATATTAAATAGTCCATGCATCAAACCCCTCAATGCACCAACAGCAGGAAATCAAAAATATTTATAAAGCTGTGGTTCCACCTACAGGCTGGTGATATATTGCTAACTGCACTTCCAACAACTGAAATACAACAAGAGAGAAGATCATCACAGCAAATTCTGCAAAACTGGGCTTCATAATGCCTGAGATTTTGTTATTTTGATGTTAAAATGGCACCCGTACCATGTACGCTCACTCCAAGTATGGACCACACCAAATACCATCTTGATGAGGGCTGTCATGACCAGGTGAGAAGGGATGAACTGGCTCCCCACCCTATTCAAAATCCTCGGTTAGTCTTTTCCACAAGGATATGCCATTTCCGAATTGGAATGTGTTTAAAATGTGTGCAACAAGGAGCTAATGAAACAAAGTTTTCTTGTAAAAAGAAAGAGAAAATTTATTAATGATCTGAGAAAAATAATGAAAAGGCAACGTCAAGCATTTGGCTCACATGCAGTCATTGGGACACACATACAAACACACATGCATACGTGCACACACATGTATCAGAAACAAGGGGAGGTGGTGTCCAGTAAAAAAAGGTAGAAGAATATATGGTTAGGTGTTCTTTGATTGTCTTTGAGGCATCGATTTCAAGCCTTTCATCTGATTTAGGTTAGCTGGTTTCTTGGATGGACAGATGCAGAAAACACTGCAATCATTACGAGCTCTCAGTTCACTGGTAGGTTTCTGGTAAAGATGGCTTTTCGAACTGAACAACATGCTTATTCTAAAAGAGAGAGCACTCCTCAGCTGGTTTCCTGTGCAGAAGACTTTCTGGATGCTGCTTGTGTCACTTGCAATCTCTCGCTAGTGGTTGACAGAATTTACTTGAAATACTTCATCCATTGTGTATTTCCAAGAGGTTTTTGAGATTTCTGTCAGTGGCAGCCATTGCTTCAATATCTCGTACTTTGCATTTTAATATCTCTTCCAGAGACTGCTAGTTTCAATGTGTGTCTGTATTATAGGAAATGTCTCTCTCTTCACATTCCCCTGAAGGTGATTTGTTTGTTTCTCACATTCACTATGGAATATGGCTTTGCATTTTAAGTGGTTTACTTTATCACATTTCAAACTGCAAAATGTCCAGTCAGTTGAAAGTTGAAAAATCTTGTTTTCTTTTCAAAAATTAAGGTGCTTGGCCTCATAATAGGACATTAAGGTCGCCACTAGGCATATGATGGAGTAGGCAGAAAGCATATTCAGTTGGCATGTAATATTGATTACATGCAAGGCTGCCATTTCTGACCCCACCATTCCAGCTAACACCCTCTCTTTACCTCACAGAGCTGAACATGTATTGCTCAGCAGGAAGGATACTTCGGCCAATGTTATTTAAAGGGATCATCAACAACTCGAGGATTAATTGCTGATTACTTTCTACTGGCTCTGTCTGAGCTTAAAAATGCTGGGCATTTTGAGGGAGTTGGTTGAAGTTGTTGGATACGCTGGGGAGTGGTGCTGCAGCTATTTGAGAGTTTAATCACTTCAGACACATCACTTAACCCAGTCATGGAGATATATGCTAGAGTCATAGAGGTTTACAGCATGGAAGCAGGCCCTTCAGCCCAACTTGTTCATGCTGCCCTTCTTTTTAAACCCCTAAGCTCGTCCCAATTGCCCGCATTTGGCCCATATCCCTCGATACCCATTTTGCCCATGTCACTGTCTAAATGCTTTTTAAAAGACAAAATTCTACCCACCTCTACTACTGCCTCTGGCAGCTTGTTCCAGACACTCACCACCCTCTAAGTGAAAAATTTGCCTTCTGGACCCTTTTGTATCTCTCCCCTCTCACCTTAAATCTATGCCGTCTAGTTTTAGACTCCCCTACATTTGGGAAAGTATGTTGACCTTATCAATGCCCCTCATTATTTTATAGACCTCTATAAGATCACCCCTAAACCTCCTACACTCCAGGGAAAAGAGTCCCAGCTTCTCCTTATAACTCAAACCATCAAGGCCCGGTATCATCCTAGTAAATCTTTTCCACACTCTTTCTAGTTTAATAATATCATTTCTGTGATAGGGCGACCAGAACTTCACACAGTGTGGCCTTACTAATGTCTTCTACAACTTCAACACGACGTCCCAACTCCTGTATTCAATGTTCTGACCAATGAAACCAAGTATGCCGAATCCCTTCTTCACCACTCTGTCCACCTGTGACTCCACTTTCAAGGAGCTATGAACCTGTACCCCTAGATCTCTTTGTTCTATAACTCTCTCCAACGTCCTACCATTAACTGAGTAAGTCCTGCCCTGGTTCGATCTATCAAAATGCATCATATCGCATTTATCTGAATTAAACTCCAATTATATGCTTCCACTTGGGGCTGTGATGGTAGCTGTGGTGGGGGAGTGGTAAAAGTGGGTGCCAATTATGGTGGGGGAGCCATCAGTCCCATTTGTGGGTCAATTGAGGCCCTTAAGATGCCAAGTGGCCGTGCAGGGTGCCCTCTAAGCCTAGAAGGTCCAGTCTTGCACTGCAAAACCTCACCCTGGAATGACAAAATTATGGGCTGGCTAATAGTCAAACAACATGGGCAATGTGAGGTGGCAATGGTTGGAGCACAATGCTGTCATCCTGAAACAGGACAACAGATTCATGCTCTATGGAACCACTGCCACTTCTCCAGAATGGTACCTCAGCAATCCTGGTAATCTGCTGGAGTCATGATGTGGAGATGACTGGAGCACAGGTTTGTGGACTGCTGTGAGATCCTGCAAGACACTTGGAGCACTCATATTCACAGTCAATATGGCAGCAGTCTGGGTCTGCATGGCAACAAGTTTAGTTTTTATCACCTCCATCTGAGCTGACCTTAAATATTGGGTGACTTCTGCATGTGCTGCAATGGAAAATGAGATGTTGGCAGTAAAGCATTGCATAATGATCGGGTCTGCAAGTATTCCCATGGGGTTAGCCACCACACCCACAATGGAAAGGATGGGCTCCACATTCTGCACAAAACCTTGTGCCAAGTTGGAGCTGGACTCCTCCATGCTCTTTGACAGTGACTGCAAGTCCCAGGAAGGCTTGTCAATGCGTCAAGCATTCCCAATGGGCATGCCCATCAGCCTTTTCCTGCACATTGCCTCATGGAAATCCTTACTAGAGCCTTCTGCAGCAGAATCTGGATGCAACCTCACCCTCAAATGAGCTAGCACCCACTCTATTGTTTCTCCCTGCCCGGGTTTCAGGCTACTTGTGCCTGGTGATCATGTAAATATCCCTTCTCACTATTACCCTCCAAAGTACATGTACCTTCAGAGCTGGTGGCGGTAAGTGTGAGATCGAGTGATGGTGTTTCATCATCATCAGTGCCTTGGCCTTCATGTCTGGCCAGGTGTCCATTCTTGAGCATCTAAAAGGAGAAAGGCACAAAAATATGGTTATGGGGGGAAATCAAAAGCTTTATGCTTACACCACCTGAGATTTATAAATCAGAAGCAATTGCAGGATGAGGGGAAAGTGAAATATGAGAAGATGGATTAGGTAGGAATATATCATCATCTTTTAGAGTTTCAATCCCAATGCTGGCCACAGGCTCAGCAAATCTTTGGGGTGATACTGTTGGCATTGATTTATTTGGCTATTTGCTCCTATCCCCTTTTAGTGCTTATCTACAGAGCTCTTTATGGATCCATTCGTTCCTCCATGGTAGTGAGGACCTGTAGCAATGCCTGTCCCACACTGGTTAACTCTTGTTGTCTGTGGCTGTGGCCACCTTGAGGTGCACTGTGTTGGGGTAAGGTGGTTGTTACGGTTGAACAGCTAGAGTGTGTGCAAGCTGCAAGGTGTGAAGAGAACAAAGAACAAAGAACAATACAGCACAGGAACAGGCCCTTCGGCCCTCCAAGCCTGCGCCGCTCATGTGCCCACGAGACCTTTCTTTTGTATCCCTCTATCCCCAGTCTGTTCATGTGCTAATCTAGATAAGTCTTAAACGATCCCCACCTCAATCACCTTGCTTGGCAGTGCATTCCAGGCCCGCACCACCCTCTGTGTAAAATACATCCCCCTGACATCTGTGTTGAACATTGCCCCCCTCACCTTGAACCCATGGCCCCTTGTGTTCGTCACCTCTGACCTGGGAATAAGCTTCCCACTGTTCACTCTATCTATGCCTTTCATAATTTTATACACCTCTATTAGGTCGCCCCTCATCCTCCGTCTTTCCAGGGAGAACAACCCCAGTTTACCCAATCTCTCCTCATAGCTTAGACCCTCCATACCAGGCAACATCCTGGTAAACCTTCTCTGTACTCTCTCCAAAGCCTCCACGTCCTTCTGGTAGTGTGGTGACCAGAACTGGACACAGTATTCCAAATGTGGCCGAACCATCGTTCTATACAGCTGCAACATCATATGCCAACTTTTATATTCTATGCCCCGTCCAATAAAGGCAAGCATGCCATATGCCTTCTTCACCACCCTCTCCACCTGTGCTGCCACCTTTAAGGATCTGTGGACTTGTACATCCAGGTCCCTCTGTGTGTCTATACTCCTGATGGTTCTGCCATTTATTGTATAGCTCCCCCTTACATTAGATCTACCAAAATGCATCACTTCGCATTTATCTGGATTAAATTCCATCTGCCATTTCTCTGCCCAATGTTCCAGCCTATCTATATCCTGCTGTATTCTCTGACAATGTTCATCACTATCCGCAACTCCAGTAATCTTTGTGTTGTCCGCAAACTTACTGATCACACCAGCTACATCTTCCCCCAAATCATTTATATATATCACAAACAGCAGAGGTCCCAGTACAGAGCCCTGCGGAACACCACTAGTCACAGACCTCCAACCGGAAAAAGACCCCTCCATTGCTACCCTCTGTCTTCTATGGCTAAGCCAGTTCTCCACCCATCTAGCTAGCTCACCTTTTATCCTGTGAGATTTAACCTTTTGCACCAGCCTGCCATGAGGGACCTTGTCAAACGCTTTACTAAAATCCATATAGATGACATCCACGGCCCTTCCCTCATCAATCGTTTTTGTCACCTCCTCAAAAAACTCAACCAAATTTGTGAGGCATGACCTCCCTCATACAAAACCATGCTGTCTATCGCTAATGAGATTATTCAGTTCTAAATGCGCATATATCCTATTTCTAAGAATCTTCTCCAACAACTTCCCTACCACGGACGTCAAGCTCACCGGCCTATAATTACCCGGGTTATCCTTGCTACCCTTCTTAAATAACGGGACCACATTTGCTATCCTCCAATCCTCTGGGACCTCACCTGTGTCCAGTGAAGAGACAAAGATTTCTGTTAGAGGCCGAGCAATTGCATCTCTCGTCTCCCTGAGGAGTCTAGGATAGATGCCATCCGGCCCTGGGGATTTGTCTGTCTTAATGTTTCCTAAAAAACCTAACACTTCCTCCCTTGTAATTGAGATTTTTTCTAACGGGTCAACATATCTCTCTAAGACACTACCAGTCAACATGTCCCTCTTCTTTGTGAATACTGATGCAAAATATTCGTTTAGGATCTCACCTACTTCCTTTGGTTCTAAGCATAATTCCCCTCCTTTGTCCCTGAGAGGTCCGATTCTTTCCCTAACAACCCTCTTGTTCCTAACGTATGTATAAAATGCCTTAGGATTCTCCTTAATCCTGTCTGCCAAGGACATTTCGTGACCCCTTTTTGCCCTTCTAAGTCCCTGTTTGAGTTATTTTCTACTTTCTCTGCATTCCTCCAGCGCTCCATCTGTTTTTAGCTGCCTGGACCTCATGTATGCCTCTTTTTTCTTTTTGATTAGACCCACAATTTCACTGGTTATCCACGGCTCTCGAATCCTACCTTTCCTATCCTTCCTCTTTACAGGCACATGCCTGTCCTGCAGTCCTATCAACTGCTCCTTCAAAGACTCCCACATGCCAGATGTGGATTTACCCTCGAACAGCCTCTCCCAATCAACAGCCACCAAATCCTGCCTAATCCGGCTGTAGTTAGCCTTCCCCCAATTCAGCACCTTACCCATAGGACAACACTCATCTTTTTCCATTACTATCCTAGAGTTTACAGAATTGTGGTCACTATTTGCCAAATGTTCCCCTACTGCAACTTTGATGACCTGACCGGGCTCGTTCCCCAGTACTGGGTCCAGTATAGCCCCCTCTCTAGTTGGACTGTCAACATATTGTTCCAACGAGCCTTCCTGCATGCATTTTATAGATTCTTCCCCATCCAGGCCCCCAGCCCTAAGCGATTTCCAGTCTATGTGAGGGAAATTAAAGTCACCCACTACAACACCCCTATTTTTTCTGCACCTGCCCAGGATCTCCTTACATATCCATTCCTCAACTTCCCATGGGCTGTTGGGAGGCCTGTACTATACCCCAGCATAGTGACTGCGCCCTTCCTATTTCTGAGCTCCACCCACAGTGACTCGTTACCTGACCCTTCCATATTGTCCACCCTCTGTACCACTGTAATATGCTCCCTAACCAGCATTGCTACTCCCCCACCTCTCCTCGCCCCTCCTCTGTCTCGCCTAAAACATTTGTACCCTGGAATATTCAGCTGCCAGTCCTGTCCTTCTTTTAACCAAGTCTCCGTCACTGCAACCACATCCAAGTTCCACGCAAGCATTAAGGCTCTAAGCTCGTCTGTCTTGCCCGTGACGCTCCTTGCATTGAAGCAGATGCACTCCAGGCCTCCAGGCCCACTGGGGTCATCCTCCCCCAGAATGCTCTTCTCTTCGATAGCCTTGTCTTGGCCCCAACCTCGTCCCCAGCCTCTATGCTTATTGACCATTTGTTCTGATCCCCACCCCCCTGCCACATTAGTTTAAACCCACCCGAACCACACTAGCAAAACTCCCAGCTAGAATATTCGTGCCCCTCCAGTTTAGGTGCAACCCGTCCTTCTTGTACAGGTGCCATCCTCTCTTGAAGACTTCCCAGTGATCCACAAATTCAAAACCCTCCCTGTGTGGGGTGAGGGGTACAGAAGTGCAAAGTGTTTGAGGGTGAGGTAAAGCTTTGAATGTTATGTATTTATTTATTAGTGTTACAAGTAGGCTTACATTGAGACTGCAATGAAGTTGCTGTGAAAATCCCCTAGTCACCACACTCCGGCACCTGTTCAGGTACACTGAGGGAGAATTTAGCATGTCCAATCCACCTAACCAGCACATTTTTCAGACTGTGGGGGGAAACCAGAGCACCCAGAGGAAACCCACACAGACACGGGGAGAATGTGCAGGCTCGAAACAGACAGTGACTCAAGCCAGGAATCGAGCCCGGTTCCATGGCACTGTGAGACAGAAATGCTAACCATTGTGCCACCGTGTGAATTATGGCTGATAGAGATTATTGGTAGGTGAGAGTGAAGGGGTGTAAATGAGTTGAGTGGTGTTTGAGTCAACAGACTCAATTGTAAATGTATGGCATTTGAAGATGAAGTCACCGACTATTGCCACTTATGGAAGGTCATTAAATGTCTTTTGATACTGTATCCAAGTCCCCGGGGTGACACAGTTGGCACTGATCTCTGAGCCTATCTGCTCCTATTTCCTTCTGTGTGCTTGTCGGTAGAGCCTCCAGGACATCACTCCTGTAGATCTGCACCAGGACCTTGAGTGCTACATCAGAAGTTCTATAAGCACACTGTCCACCATGCTATGTTATCTTCAGTCTTCCTGTACCTCAGTCAGTCTTTCCCAACCAGTATCTGCTGCAGCCTGAATGCATCTTCAAGATGTGCAGGCTTTCTTGAAGTGATGTTAGCCACAAGAACTTGGGCTTCCTATTGAGGCCTGCAAACACTCAGTAGCACATTTAGCACCAGGCTGCTTGTCACTATCATTTCAATAAGCAGCACAACATTTTTTTTCATACTCCTTGTTTGTAGTTCTTAATATCTGTTTTGCTACACTTTGCTGTTCTTTGTATTGATGCTATTTCCCAGGATCGTATTTCTTCTCACAGCGACAAAAGGTCAAGACTAGGAAGGAGGCCATCTTTCTAGCTGAGGGTATGAAATCCTCGAGACTTAACCATATGAAGGGATGGGTGCAAGTGGCAATTGTCATCAATTCCCTTAGCTTGTTCTATTAACCTGGTAGCAGAGCGTTTGCCTATCATCTTAAAGCTCTGTCCTCAAATGGAAGGGTCGGATCTGTCTAAATCCCTCATGATTTTGAGCATCTCTATCAAATCTCCTCTCAACATTCTTTCATTGAGAACAATACAATCTATCCTCATAGCTGAAGTTCCTCATCTGTGGAACCATTCTTAGAAATCTTTTCTTCACCCTCTCTAAAGCCTTTGCGTGCTTTCTAAGCAGCAGTACCCAGAAATAAGACTAAATTAGTGTTTTATAAAGGTTCATCACAACTACCACTCTTTTGGACTCTATTTTGTTTAAATAAGGTCCATGATCCTATAAGCTTTATTGGTATGATGTCTTGCTCTATCAAGAAATTACTTCATGAATTTACTGGCTGAAACTTAGTTTTAGAAGGATTAAGCAAGCTGTTAAGATAACAAGGAGACTGGTAACTAAGTTTCCAGATTGTTCTTAATTAAATGACCCTGGACAGGGATGCTCTCCTTGGAATGGACATGCTGAGATAAAACCATCTGTGGAATTCACACTTTATATTGTCCATAAATTTAACCAACCTCAAAATCCATAGACTCCTATTCGCACAGGCCAGAGATTTTATACAAAAGGAGAAGATCTCCACAATTACAAACATGGGACGGAGGCCCAGATGCAGAAGACCCACCCCCAAACCCAGCAGGGAATGGGAATGGGTTCTAATGTGCACATCCGTGGTTTATGAAGGCAACTGTACATGTTAAAGTGCAGCTGACTCAGTCAGGATTTTGGATAGTGGGATGTCAAAAATATGACTAGTGCACTCTAGACCTGATTCCCGTGGTGGGCAGGATGGGAAAGTTTTGCCCAGTGTGTCGTGAGATGGCACTAAGTTAATATGGGGATATAAAGGAACATAGAGGTTGGAAGGGCATAAGTTAGCATAGGAGATATAAAGGGCCAAGGATGTGGGTATATATTAGCATGAAGGGCATGAGGAGATATTGGTGTGGGGAGGGTCACTGGTTTACATTGAGGGAAGAGGGCCCATGAGAGTGGTTGGAGGGGCATAGACTGGCATGGAAGGAATAAAGGGTTATGGGAGTGAGTGGAGGGGTATAGGTTGTATAAAGCCTATAAAGGACCATAATGGGTAGGCAGAGAGACATAATTTGGCATGCAGGGTATGATATACCATGGGGAACTGGGCAGAGGGGTATAAGTTGTCACAGAGCATATGAAGGGCCACAGGCAGACGGATGGTGGAGCATAGCTTGGCATAGAGGGTATGAGGGGACATGTGTGGTGGGTGAGAGGTGCAAGGTGTTATGGGTTGGCATGGATGGGGCATGGAAAATGTGGTGTTGAGGTGGCGTGAGGAGTGAGGGCTGCTTCTTGTTTTATTCATTTGTTGGTATTTTCAACAAAATGCTAAAGCACTGAGGCTTTACAGTCTGCCTCTACACCTAGCCATCTCCGAACTCCTTCCCGGGCTTCCTGCCACGACCCCCGTTTTTACCCACTCCATTCAAGATCAAAAATCTGAACATCCGGGGTCAGTTTTCCCCTTGGTCAGTCTCGCAGAGCATGGAATTGTCTACGCCCCCGACTTGGGAGTGAAAATTCAGGCCACCTTCTCTAAACTCAAAACTTAACAAAGAGAGCTGTAGAGAAACCAGTTCATCATAAGAAGGTGTGAATAGCCACCATCCATTCCCCATTGTGTAGCTGTGGCTTCTAACCTTGAATCATTTATGTGGACAATGGAAGTATTGATCCGTGGCCACCTCATTGAAGCTGATTCAGATAACACATGTTTCCAAAAACCAGAGAGAAACAAGTCTATCCAAGGAGCAGCACAGAAGATCCCTGTATGGCTGTGTGTCTCTCTCACTCGCCATCTATTTTTATAAACTCGAACCCTGTATGCTGTTTTTGACTATCCATGTGCTGCAGGGAGAAATATTTTTAGAGAATTCAACCCAGCAGCTGCTGTCGCTAGAGAAATAGATAATTTGTCAATTTACATCTTTTAACCACCTTGATGCCAAAACCAGAAAGGCTACCAAACTCTGCCCGGCTCCCTCAGGTCATCAACCTACAAGAACAACATTGCCTTAACTTTGATTGTACTTTAAAGCATCATAATCTATCCTCTCACTTTAGGGTGTGTGCGTCTCACTTTAGGGTGTGTGTGTGTGTCATTTTAAGGTGTGTGCATGTGTGTATCAAACACCTTTTGGAACTCTATGGCCAGAACTCTACGATCTTGCTTGCCACAAAATTGGTGCAGGCGAGGGTCCAATAACAAAAATTTCCATTGACCTTGGGTGGGAATTTCTGGTCCCACCCGAGTGAGGCCATAAAATGCTGCCCTATATGCACCACATCAATCACATTACCTTCTGTTAATTCATCACAAAATTCAATTTAGTTAAACATGATTTGCTTTAACAAACCATGTTGTCTTTCCTCAATTAATTTAAACTTGTCCAAGTGATCGTTGCTTTTGTCCTGGTCATTGTTTCTAAAAGCTTCCCCGTCACCACCGTTAAACTGACTGCATTGCTGGGCTTATCCATACAACCTTCTGGCATACTCTTGTATCTAAATGAGGCTGGAAGATAAGGGCCAGTGGCTTCACAATTTCCACTCTTACCTCCTTTGTCATGCTTGAATGCATCCCATCTGGTCCTGGTGACTTATCAACTTTAACTGCAGAGAGCCATTTTAAAACCTCCTCTATCAATTTTTGCTAATTCAGTTTCTCAACAACCGTTCGTTTCATTATGATTTCGGCAACCTCTTTCCCTTTGCTGAAGACAATCACAAATACTTATTTAGTAGCTCAGCCATGACCTCTACTTCAATGTGAAAATCCTAATTTTTGTCTCTAATGGACCTCAAGATTCCTTTTACTACTATTGTCGTAAAAGGTTGAAATCAACCAAGTCTGCAAGTTACAATAACAAATACCTTTATTCACAAACATGCTTGGAAGACACAAACTGCTCCTATAGGGTCGACACCCTTATACAAAGACAGTGCAACATGTTTATATATTTTGGTTATCACACTTGCACTATAAAATCCTAATAGGTAGAATTATACAGGCTGACCCCCCCACCCCGGAGTGCCCCGATGTCCACAGTCATCTCCCTAGGAGGCTGAGAAAGTCTGTGATCTATGCCTACGACTTGTAGCTTTAACACTCGAACATTGTTCATTCTTTAATAATGAAGATTATTAAGTCTTGTGGTTATTAGATTCCCACACTATGCCTATGTATTGGCTATATTGCCCACCATGCTGAGAAAGTGCTGTAGTAACTACCCTTGTCTACTTTTAAAGTGGTTAATGCTCATAACTACATTTGTCTATTTCAAGCTATTAATCTTAATATCAAATTATTTCAATTATCCCATGTCACTACCATTTTATGATTTATCTGCCTATAAAAGACCTTTTGAGTGTTCTGTAATAGCTGTTAGTCCATTCTTATATTCTCTCTCTGTCACCCGTAACTCCTTTTGCACTTCACTTTGAACTTTCTGGATTCAGCCTGGTTCTTACTTTTATCATCAACCTGACATCTGTCATATGCACCCTTTTTCTGCTTCACCCTATCCTCTGTGTCTTTCATCACCCACAGAGCTTTGGTCTCTGTTGTCCTGTGTTATCAGTGAAAAATATCAGTGTTATCTATAAAAACACTCTTATCAAGAATATTGCTATGCAGCATCTGAAACAGCTTAGAGTATACACTTCTAAACACATGGGATTGATTTATTTGTTAACCACAACATGGCAAAGAGATTTGAGGGCTTTTGTGTCATTTTGCATAATTTGAACATTATATCATTGTTAGGCTTTAACTTGCTTCACTGACAAATAAATTTTATTTTATGGAACATGACAGTTTATTGCTTGCAGTGGGTTGGCACAGAGAGAAAAAAAAGTTGCTAATAATTCATCATAATTGTAATGGAATATTATTTACCATTTGAGCAACTTTGACAACAACAACCTGATTTATACAGCACCTTTAGCATAATAAAACGTCTCAAGGCACTTCACAGGAGCATTACAAAGCAAAATTTGACAGCAAGCCACAAAAAGCAATATTAGGCCAGGCAGCCAAAAGTTTGGTCAAAGAGGTAGGTTTTAAGTAGCATTTAATGGAGGAAAGAAAAGTGGGAAGGTTCAGGAAGATAATTCAAGAACTTAGGACCTTGGCAGCCTAGGACACAGACCCTACTGTTGGAGCAATTAAAATTGGGGATGCTCTAGAGTCCAGGATTGGATGAGTGCAGATAGCTCTGAGAGTTGTGGGGCTGGAGGAAATTACAAAGTCAAGGATTTGAAAACAAGGCAAAAAAAATTTAAAATCGAGATATTGCTTAACTGGTAGCTAATGGAGATTAGCAAGCAGAGGGCTAATGGTTCAATACAATGTGATATGAGTAACGACATGGGCAGCAATATTTTGGATTACCTTAAATTTTGAAGAATGGAAAAGGGTACAAGAGGAGAGAAATTCAAGAATAATGCAAGTTCAGAACTACAGCAAGGGAGAGCTTTAGTGAGAGTATGACCCAGTGGGCCAATGGGAGGGAGGAAATAAACAGAGGCAGTTGATCAGATTGTCTTGATTCGAGTGGCAAAGAGGTCCATGATCTATTTACAACAATGCAGAGGGCAGGGGATAATGTTTAAGAAGATGATGCAGTAAAAGTCAGGGTTTTGCAGTGGATATTGTCGATATGGATTTCAGTAAGGCATTTAACATGGTCCCACATGGCAGACTGGTCAGAAAAATGAGATCTCATGGATATAGGAGAACGTGGCAGTTTGAATCCAAAATTAGCTCTGTGACAGGAAACAAAGAGTAATGTCAATGGATGTTTTTGTGAATGGAAAGAAGTTTCCAGTGGTGTTCCACAGGGCTCAGTGTTGGGGCCCTTGTGTTTGTTGTATATATTAATGATTTAGATGTAAATGTGGGTGGTAAGATTGGTAAATTTGCAGATGCCACAAAAATTGGCCATCTAGTTCGTAATGAAGAGGATAGCTGTCGACTGCAGAATGAAATCAATGGTTTGGTTGAGTGGGCAGGAAAGTGGCAAATGGAATTCAATTTGGAAAAGTGTGAGATAATGGCTGGAATGTTACAACCATTCACGCCGGTGGGATTTTCCCATCTTGCTGAAGTGAATTGAAATTTGGCTGGACACCAAGTTCTCTGACCTCACTGCAGCAAGAGAGTAACGTGAACGGTCAGTAAGATTGCGCCCAATGCATTTGGGGCGGGTAGACAAAGCAAGGGATTACTTAATAAGTGGGAAGATATTGAGAGGGGTTGAGGAAGTTAGAGACCTTGGAGTGCATGTTCACAGGTCCTTGAAAGTGGTGGAACAAATGGACTAGGTGGTTAAGAAAGCATATGGAATGCTTTTCTTTGTTGGGTGAGCCATTGAATAGAAAAGCAGGGATGTAATGATGGAACTGTGTGAAACACTAGTTAGCCAAAACTGGAGGTTTGTGTACAGTTCTGGTCACCACATTACAGGAAGGACATAATTGCTCTGGAGAGAGTACAGAGGAGGTTTACAAGAATGTTGTCTGGGCCTGAGAATTGCAGCTATGAGGAGAGACCGGATAGACTGGGGTTATTAAATTTGATTTATTACTGTCACATGAACTGGGATATAGTGAAAGGTATTGTTTCTTGCGCGCTATACAGATAAAACATATCATTCATATAGTACATAGGGGTGAGGGAAAGGAGAGGATGCATAATATAGTGCTGCAGTTACAGGTGGGGTGAAGAGAAAGATCAGCTTAATATATGATAGAACCATTCAGAAGTCTAATGGCAGCAGGGAAGAAGCTGTTCTTGAGTCTGTTTGGTATATGTTTTCAGACTCTTGTATCTTTTTCCCAACAAAAGAAGGTGGAAGAAAGTATGTTCGGGATGTGTGGGATCCTTGATTATGCTGGCTGCTTTCCCGAAGCAGCAGGAAGTGTAGACGGAGTCAATTGATGGGTGGCTGGTTTGTGTGATGGACTGGGCTATGTTCACAACCCTTTCTTGTGGTCTTGGTCAGAGCAGGAGCCATACCAAGCTGTGATATATCCAGCTAGGATGCTTTGTGCAATGCATCTGTAAAAATTGGTGAGACTCATAGTGGGCATGTCGAATTTCCTTAGCCTCCTGAGGAAATAGAGGCGTTGGTGGGCTTTCTTAATTTTGGCGATGGCATGGACGACAGATTGTTGGTGATCTGAACACCTAGAAACTTGAATCTCTCGACCATCTCCTTTTCATGACCGTTGATGTAGATAGGGGCATGTCCTCTACTATGTTTCCTGAAGTCGATGACTATCTTCTTCATTTTACTGACATTGAGTGAGAGATTATTGTCATCACACCATTTCACTAGGTTCTCTATCTCTTTCCTGTACTCCATCTCATCATTGTTTGAGATTTGATCCACTACAGTGGTGTCATCAGCAAGCTTGAAAATGGAGTTGGAGGGGAATTTGGCCACACAGTCACAAGTGTATAAGGAGTATAGTAAGGTGCTGAGGACACAGCCTTTCTAGGCACTGATGTTGAGGATAATCATGGAGGAGGTGTTATTACCTACTGATGCGCATCAATTGGACACGAGGCACAAAGCTTCGGTAAAAGAAGGCTTTTATTAACTAACAATGGAACTATCAGAACTTTAACACACTATCCCAGACTGAAGGGGTCCCGCCCGAGCAGGGGGTCTTATACCTCTCCCAGGAGGCGGAGCCCGACTGGGATGTGCCACAACAGTAACAACCACAGGTATATCAATCCCACCCTAGCCCAACAACAACATTAGAACAACCCAATAACAACATTAGAACAACCCAACAACAACATTAGAACAATCCCACAGTGGGAACCAACGATGGTTCACCACACCTACCCTTACTGATTGTGGTCTGTGGATTAGGAAGTAAAGGATCCAGTCGCAGGAGAGGAGCAGAGCAGATTGTATTCCTTCGAACAAAGGAGGCTAAAAGGTGACATAATTGAGATGTACAAAATTATGATGAGCCTAGACAGGATGGACAACAACTTGTTTCCCCGAGAAAAGGGGGTCACATACCAGGGGGCATAGATTTAAGATGCTTGGTAAAAGGATGAGAGGGGACATGAGGAAAGCCTTTTCATCCAGAGGGTGATGGACATCTGGAATTCACTGCCCAAGATGGTGGTTGAGGCTGAAACACACAACTGGACCTGCATCTGAAGTGCTGTCACGTGTAAGGCTACAAACCAGGTGCTGGAAAATGGGATTAAAATGAGCAGCTCCTCTTTTTTGGCCGGTGCAGGCATGATGGGCTGAATGGCCTTTCGCTGCAACATAATGTTTCTCTGGTTCGATGGTTCTAAATGAAGCCAATGGTTACCTTTATATTCCAGCACCAAGAGATTAATAAAAGACTTCCCTCAATCAACAGGCAAATCTGTATAAAGTCTCAAAGGAAAGCTTAATGTAAAGAAACAAGCTATTTAAAATTAATACTCATGACCAATGCTCCAGATCTTTCCTGCTGCCCTATTCTTTCACTTTCTCTTTACAAGGCTTCTCAGACTCAGGGGTGCTGTCAGTCGGTTTGAATAGGTTTTGAGTTGCCTTTCCTGTTTATAGTCACCATCAGTGGATTCAAGCTGCCCTCTTCATTGCTCTGTCTCCTACCACGCTACAACTCACAAGTCCTGGACCTCTCCTTGCTGCTTTCTCCCTCACCTCATGATATCTGGCTCTGCCCTTTCAGCTTGCCAAAGACATTTTTCCCCACTGGGAGAAGCCCACAGGGACCAATCAGTTCCCCTGCTCATTGCTCTTCCTTACCATCACCACCTCCTGCCAGAGGCCCAGATATAGGCATTTTTAGCAGATGAAAGCAGGACCCCATGTTGCTTTATGTTGTCCAGTCACATCAGGTGATAGATGATTAAATCTCATATCCATTCATGTCTGCGTCCTTTGAATTTCCTCGATGAATAAGGTTTTTACATCAACGTACCCAAAGCACAAGAGAAAATCTATGCCGAACATATATTTTCAAAATAATCAGTGCTCACAATTCATCACTACATGATTAATAATTGAGGTGTCTTGTTAGTATAGACTAAGGCTACCGTTGCTGTGGAAACCATCCAGTTTATATGTGGATGTATTCCAAGGAACAGCAATTGTGTGAATGTCACCATTTGCCAGTTTATTCATCGCTAGCTAAAACAGGTGCAGAATCATAAGTTGAAACAAAAGGTACAATTTTGTTCTTTAAAAAGCATTTAGACAGTTACATGGGTAAGATGGATATAGAGGGATATGGACCAAAAGCGGGCAATTGGGACTAGCTTCGGGGTTTAAAAAAAAGGTCGGCATGGACAAGTTGGGCCGAAGGGCCTGTTTCTATGCTGTAAACCTCTATGACTCTATGACTCTATACAGCCTCTTTTGGCTCATCAATGATATATATCTCAATTATTGCTGAAACATGCAAATGATATCGGTTCCAAGATCCAGGAATTTGTAAAGTAAACAATTTTTAAAAATGGAGGCTAGCTATTGTGGTTAAGTTTCAGAAACCATCATATCTCATTTAGTCAAGATATTACTTGCATGGACTGACTAAGCTACTAATCCAATCATAAAATATTGCAACCTCTCCCTCCTGCAGCAACATTTATATTTGCTGATAATGTAAATATTAGCAAAAATTAACCTTGGTACCTTTTGAACCAGCATTACCCAGAATCATAGAATCCATACAGAACTGAAGGAAGCTATTCGGCCCATCGAGCCTGCACTGACAACAATCCCATCCAGGCTCTATCCCCATAACCCCACATATCTACCCTGCTAGTCCCCCTGATAATAAGGGGAAATTTAGCATGGCCAATCAACCTAACCTGCAGGTCTTTAGGGTGTGTGAGAAAACCAGAGCACCCGGAGGAAACCCACGCAGACACGGGGAAAATGAACAAACTACACACAGACAATGACCCGAAGCCAGAATTGAACCTGGGTCCCTGACGCTGTTGAGGCAGCAGTGCTAACCACTGTACCACCGCACCGCGCAATGTAACCTCAGTTACACTGCAGAATTATGCTTTTTATTTGTGACCAATCTCTCAAGGAAATTCATTAACAGGCGTGTTTCCAAATTTGATATCCAGCATCTAACCAATGAACAACTAACAGGCAACCAGAAGACATATGGGGATGCAATTTCCTACACCACCACTATCATGCCCTGGCTTTGGACAGTAGCACACAAGGTGTGCTACACTTACCCCAGCCAAAGTGTGGCTGAAGTTAGTTTCCTGAGCCATTTACATGGACTCACACCCCAGGCACTGAGCCATCTACTTGCAAGGATTAATGTCAAAGCAAAGCAGAGGATTAAAATGGAGTCCAGTTGCAGGCATGATCACTGGCCTTCACTGTCTCAGGATAAGAGGCCGATCATTGAGGACTGAGATGATGAGAAATTACTTCACTCAAAGGGTTGGAATCTTTGGAATTCTTTACCCCAGAGGATGCGGGTGCTCCATAGTTGGATACATTCATGGGATAGATGGATTTTTGATCTCTCAGGAAATTTAGGAATATGGGAAACAGGCAGGAAAAGGGAGTTGAAGCACAAAATCAGCCATGATCGTATTGAATGACTGAGTAGGCTTAATGTGCGATATGGTTTACTCCTGCTCATATATGTGGGTTCTTGTGGGTCTGCAAGCTACTTATCTCTAGGAAAACTCTAAAGTCCAAAGACTAGGTGGTCACTTTGACTTACTAAGGCCCTGTTGGACAGTACACCATGATCCTGGGGTCTCTCTGCACCTGGATCCATGAATGTAAACATTGCAGAGCTGCTACAATTTGAAGTTAAGACTGGAGACCAGGAATATCCCTTCCCATCTCATTAACATATCAACAACAGGCTTTCATCTACTGCAGACCCAGTCACGGGCTCAGTTCTGCTTCTCCCCTGGAAATCCTGGGGCAACATAAAAGTAGTTAAAAACTGAACAGTAAAGCTTTCCTTCCCTTTCACCTGGCTATTACATATACCCAAATCAGGAAAAAAAATCAGGCACAGAAACAGGAAAATTGGTCCCTTATTGTTTTCAATATTACTTATTTTCTTTATTGCTTTTTGAATGTAATAGTTTTAATGATGTTCACACATACGCTATTTATATGGTAATCTTGGTTCTGTGCATAAGCAGTGCAGTGAAGTTTAATAAATAGGGATTAGAAAACATGATTTGTCAAGGCTTACTAACATGATTAAATTGAAGAGATGGTTTTTTGCCTCCAAATGGGATTTGTATACAGTGTTGCATTGCAATCAGTCAAATTGTATTGAAGGTAAAATAAAAAGGGTCAGGATATGGGAAAGATATGCATACAGCGGGGATGTCAACGTGTCAGAGTTGAATCTCAATAAACTTGACAGTTTGTTATATTATCAGACACACAAGATTATGTTTACCTTCAATTTCTAGATGGAGCATTAGTCATGCCTACACAGTGAGAAATGGACTGAAACCAGTGGGGTTTCTAGATTTACATAATGAGAGCAATCTTCCAGAGCCAGGAACACCACTCATTGGGAGTTCACCATTGTGGAGGCAGACACTTGCATGCTGCTGTGGGACTTAAAGACCCGGAACAACTGTAAGGAGCAACACTCCAAATAATTAGTTTTTGCAGTAGCATCTTCAGCATTAGATTATCTGATAGAGTCTAAGAACAAATTAAATACTTCAGGTAAACTGGTGAGGTTGTAGGAACTCAGGCTTCCTGGAATCAGTCCCAGGGGAAAAAATGTGGAATTCCCATGACAGCATCCCGTAGGGAAACCAACACAGTAGTAACGGTGAGAGGTTATTAGTGCCATCTCCACAATTGCACACATGGCTATAGAGGGCGGGATTTTCCAGCCCTTCCCACCAGCGGAATCTTGCAGTCCTGCTGAAGGTGACCCCCTGCGGCAGGTTCCCCCGGTGCTGGGATGGGCAAGTCACGGAAAATGCCATAGACATTGGCGGGACCAGAAGATCACATCGACGGCCAATGGTGAACCACCTCCACCTCCCACTACGGCAGCTGGTGGAACTTAAATTCAGTTAAACAACATTCTTGCTCCCTGTTTGGACAGGAACGACTACTGCAGGGAGGATGAGCAAATTGACCACGGCACCATGGTACAGGGAGCCATTCAAATGGGGGGAGAAAAAAGAAATGTGGTTGTAATTGGGGATAGTATAGTTAGCGGCATTGACACTGTTCTCTGTGACCAGGATCGAGAATCCCGAAGGTTGTGTTGCCAGCCTGGTGCTAGCATTCAGGATATCTCATCTGGGCTGCAGGGGAACTTGGAGTGGGAGGGTAAAGATCCAGTTGTCATGGTCCACGTGGGTACCAATGACATAGGTAGAACAGGAACAAAGGTTCTGCCAAGAGAATATGAATAGCTAGGAGCTAAATTAAAAAGCAGAACTAAAAAGGTAATAATCTCTGGACTACTACCTGAGCCACGAGCATAGGGTCAATAAGATTAAGGAGGTAAATGTGTGGCTCAAAGATTGGTCTGGGAGGAATGGGTTTGAATTCATGGGACATTGGCAGCAGTATTGGGGAAGAGGGGACTTGTTCCGATGTCTTCATCTGAATCGTGCTGGGACCAGAATCCTAGTGAATCGTATAACTCGGGCTGTAGATAGGGCTTTAAATTAAATAGTGGAGGGAGGGTTCAGTTGTATGGAGAATTAGAAAATTAAAGTTAAAGGAGAGGATAGGAGTGCAGGTTAAAGATGAGGACTTTCAACTAGTTGAAGAAGCCGAGGGCTCAGGAGAGGTTAGTAAAGTTTCCAGACCATGTAATAGATCAGAGAGTATAGAAGGTAGCAGGAATCTAACCTCAGGCAGAGCAAAAAAGGTGACAAGCATGAGAAGGGAGGTGGTCAACGCAGGATTGAGGGTGTTATATCTAAATGCGTGCAGTATACAGAACACGGTAAATGAGCTTGTTGCATACATTGAAATTGCCGGTACGGTGTTGTGGGCATCACAGAGATGTGGCTCCAAGGGGATCGGGGCTGGGATCTAAATATCTAAGGATATGTGTCCTATTGAAAGGACAACCGGGTGGGCAAAGGAGGCGGGGTTGCATTGTTAGTCAGGAATCAATCGCAAGAAGCAATATAGGATCAGAAGACATAGAATCTCTGTGGATAGAGTTGAGGTACCGCAAAGTAAAAAGACCCTGATGGGAGTTATGTACAGGCCCCCTAGCAGTAGTCAGGATGTGGGGTAGAAAATAAATCAGGAGATAGAAAAGGCATATAAGAACAAAGAACAAAGAAAATTACAGCAAAGGAACAGGCCCTTCGGCCCTCCAAGCCTGCATCGACCATGCTACCCGACTTAACTAAAACCCCCTACCCTTCCGGGGATCATATCCCTCTATTCCCATCTCATTCATGTACTTGTCAAGACGCCCCTTAAAAGTCATTACCGTATCCGCTTTCACTACCTCCCCCAGCAACGAGTCCCAGGCACCCACTACTCTCTGTGTAAAAAATCTGCCTCATACATCTTTAAACCTTGCCCCTCGCACCTTAAACCTATGCCCCCTAGTAATTGACTCTTCCACCCTGGGAAAAAGCTTCTGACTATCCACTCTGTCCATGCCTCTCATAATCTTGTAAGCTTCTATCAGGTCCCCCCTCAACCTCCGTCGCTCCAGTGAGAACAAACCAAGTTTCTCCAACTTCTCCTCATAGCTAATGCCCTCCATACCAGGCAACATCCTGGTAAATCTTTTCTGTACCCTCTCCAAAGCCTCCACATCCTTCTGGTAGTGTGGTGACCAGAATTGAACACTATATTCCAAGTACGGCCTAACTAAGGTTCTATAAAGCTGCAACATGACTTGCCAATTTTTAAACTCAATGCCCTGGCCGATGAAGGCAAGCATACCGTATGCCTTCTTGACTACCTTCTCCATCTGCATTGCCATTTTCAGTGACCAGTGTACCTGTACACCCAGATCCCTTTGCCTGTCAATACACTTAAGGGTTCTGCTATTTACTGTATATTTCCTATCTGTATTAAACCTTCCAAAATGCATTACCTCACATTCGTCCAGATTAAACTCCATCTGCCATCTCTCCCCTAGTTCTCCAACTGATCTATATCCTGCTGTATGGTCCTCATCGCTATCCGCAAATTCACCAACCTTTGTGTCATCCGCAAATTGACTAATCAATCCAGTTACATTTTCCTCCAAATCATTTATATATATTACAAACAGCAAAGGTCCCAGCACTGATCCCTGAGGAACACCACTTGTCACAGCTCTCCATTCAGAAACACACCCTTCCACTGCTACCCTCTGTCTTCTTTGACTGAGCCAGTTTTGTATCCACCTTGCCAGCTCACCTCTGATCCCATGCGACTTCACCTGCTGCACCTGAGGTAAAAAAGGCAATATTACAATAATCACAGGGTAGCTTCAATATGCAGGTGGACTGGGAAAATCAGGTAGATAGTGGATCCCAAGAAAAGGAATTTGTGGAATGTCTAAGAGATGGTTTTTTGGAGCAGCTTGTGACAGAGCTGAGTAGAGAATAGGCAATTCTGGATTTGGTGATGTATAATGAGGCAGACTTGTTGAGGGAACTTAAGGTGAAGGAACCCTTAGGGAGCAGTGACCACAATATGATAAAAGTTACCTTGCAGTTTGAGAGGGAGAAGCTGGAATCAGATGTAACGGTGTTACAATTAAATAAAGGTAACTACAAAGACATGAGGCAGGAGCTGGCCAGAGTTGATTGGAAAGGGAGCCTAGCAGGGAAGACAGTGGAACAGCAACGGCAGGAGTTTTTAGAAGTTATTTGGGAGGAACAACAGAAATTAATCTCAAGGAGGAGGAAACATGCTAAGGGGAGAACGAGGCATCCATGGCTGATGAGGGAAGTCAAGGATAGCATAAAAGCAAAAGAGAAAGCATATCAAGTGGCAAGGAATTAGTGGGAAGCCAGAGGAGTGGGAAGCCTTTAAAAGCAAGCAGAGAACAACTAAAAAAGCAATAAGGGGGAGAAAATGAAGTATGAATGTAAGCTAACTAGTAATATAAAAGAAGATAAGAAGAGTTTTTTTCAATATATAAAAGGTAAGAGAGAGGCAAAAATAGCCATTGGACCACTGGAAAATGAGGCTGGAGAAGTAATAATAGGAAACAAAAAATGGCAGAGGAACTGAATAGTTACTTTGCATCAATCTTCACGGTGGAAGATGCCAGTGGGATGCCAGAGCTCCAGGGGACACGGGTGAGTGCAGTAACCATATCTAAGGAGAAGGTTCTGGGGCAACTGTGTGGTAAACCACTGTTAAGCTTGTTGCCTGTGTGTGTGTGACATGCCTGGGCATGCCCCTGCCGGCCCTGCCTGAGACTCCTCCTCCCCTGGTCCAGGTATAAAAGTGACTGCTCCCAACCCCCCTGCCTCAGTCGCCGGACCAGTTCATCAGCATGGGTGTGCTCCAAGTCTTTTACGAATAAAAGCCTATTTGTTCTTGCATACAAACTAGTCTTTGCTTGATTGATAGTGCATCAATTTCATTCGCAAAAAGTTTTGGGATGGAGCAGATACTAAAACCCGATAGATTAGAATTGGATCCTCAAGCCGTAGGAGCCTCTAACAGCTTCGATCACTGGCTGCGATGTTTCAAAACTTTCCTCACCGCCTCCGCCTCCGTCGTCCGGACCGAAACCGACAAGCTACACGTGCTCCACGCCCGGGTAAGCGATCAAGTATTCTCGATGATTAGAGACGCTGAAACTTACGTGGAAGCGATCGAACTTTTAAAAGGCCAGTACAACAAACAGACTAATGAAATCTACGCCAGGCATCTTCTGGCTACTCGCAGACAACAGCCAGGAGAATCAGGCGACCAATTCCTGCGTGCGTTGCGAGCACTTGGCAGGGCCTGCAACTGCAAGGCCGTAACAGCCGCCCAAAACACTGAAGACTTAATCACAGATGCCTATCTTACGGGTATCAGGTCAAACTATATCCGACAACGACTGCTGGAACAGGGTGGGCTGGATCTACAAAAGACTGTAGTGCTTGCCGACTCATTAGAGGTGGCCTTCCGTAATCTCGAGGCCTACACGCCCGACCACGGGGGCGCATCGTGGACGCCGCAGTCGCCGCCACATCTGTACTCGGGAGGGCCGCAGGCCTACGCCACGCCACGTCCCACCAATGACCCGACCGCTGCGGCAGTCCCTGGAGGCCCGAAGTGCTACTTCTGCGGCCTGGGGAAGCACCCGTGACAACGCTGCCCGGCAAAGGATGCGATCTGCTCCGGGTGTGGAAAGAAGGGCCATTACGCGAAGGTATGCAGGGCAAAGTCGACCTCCAAGCCCAGTAGCGCCGCGTGCGACCCGCGGGGGCCGCCATCTTGGGCACCGGTAGCCGCGTGTGAGCCGCCATCTTGGACGCCCTCAGCCGCGTGTGAGCCGTGCGGGCCGCCATCTTGGAGGCCGTCAGCCGCGTCGCAAAATCCAATGGTGGCTTCAGTTATGCTGGACCAATCCAGGCCTCACCAACTCGCCATGTCCATGATGGACATCGAGGTAAACGGTCGCACTACAAACTGTTTATTTGACTGTGGGAGTACGGAGAGCTTTATTCACCCCAACACAGTGAGTCGCTACACCCTTTCAGTACTGCCAGTGAAGCAAACGATCTCCATGGCTTCAAAGTCCCACTCGGTGGATGTCCTCGGGTACTGCGTGGCGACCCTGACTGTACGGGGCACAGTGTACAAAAACTTCAGGCTCCTCGTGCTGCCACAACTCTGCGCTGCCGTACTCTTGGGGCTAGATTTCCTGTGTCACCTTAAGAGCGTCACCATGGGGTATAATGGGCCTTTTCCCCCGCTCTCTGTTTGCAATCAGCAGTTCTTAGATCGCCCACCGCGCACCACCTGCAGCCTCTCGACCCTTAAAGTCGCTGCTCCCTCACTGTTTGAAAATCTCACCCCTGACTGCAAGCCCATCGCCACCTAGAGCAGACGGTACAGTGTTGGAGACAGAGTTTTTATCAGGTCCGAAGTACAGCGGCTCTGAGGGGAGGGGATCATCGAGGCCAGTACCAGCCCCTGGAGAGCCCAAGTAGTAGTTGTTAAGACTGGGAGAAACATCGCATGGTCATTGACTACAGTCAGACTGTTAATCGCTACACGCAGCTGGACGCGTACCCCCTCCCCGCATATCTGACATGGTTAATCAGATTGCGCAATATCGGGTGTTCTCCACCATCGACTTAAAATCTGCACACCACCAGCTCCCTATCCGCCCGGAAGACCGCCAATATACTGCCTTCGAGGCAAATGGCCGCCTCTATCACTTCCTCTTCCTCTTCGGCTTCACCAACGGGGTCTCGGTTTTCCAGCGTGAGATGGACTGAATGGTAGACCAGCACGGGCTACGGGCCACCTTCCCGTACCTGGATAACGTCACCATCAGCAGGACCACGACGCCAACCTCCACAAATTCCTCCACACCGCCACACTCCTAAATCTGACCTACAATAAGGAGAAGTGCGTATTCCGCACACGCCACCTCACCATCCTTGGTTGTGTTGTGGAAAACGGGGTCATCGGTCCCGATCCTAACCGCATGCGTCCCCTCCTGGAACTTCCCCTACCCACCAGCCTCAAAGCACTGAGGAGATGCCTGGGCTTCTTCTCGTATTACGCCCAGTGGGTCCCCAATTATGTGGATAAAGCCTGTCCGCTCATCAAATCCACCTCTTTTCCCCTGACGGCAGAGACCTGCCTGGCCTTCGACCACATCAAAGCAGTCATCGCGAAGGCCACGATGCACGCTGTAGACGAATCCATCCCGTTCCAGGTGGAGAGCGATGCGTCTGACTTCGCCAGAGCCGCCACCCTTAACCAGGCGGGCAGACCCGTGGCCTTCTTCTCACGAACCCTCCAAGGCTCTGAAATTCGACACTCCTCTGTCGAGAAGGAGGCCCAAGCCATAGTGGAAGCTGTACGGCACTGGCGCCACTACTTAGCTGGTAAACGATTCACCCTACTCACGGACCAACAGTCAGTTGTATTCATGTTTAACAACATGCAGCGGGGCAAGATCAAAAATGATAAAACATTGAGGTGGAGAATCGAACTTTCCACCTACAATTACGACATCTTATACCAGCCCGGGAAGCTCAATGAGCCCCCAGACGCCCTGTCCCGGGGAATATGTGCCAACGCACAAATAGACCAATTGCAGACTCTCCACAACGACCTCTGCCACCCGGGGGTCACCAGGTTTTTTCACTTCATTAAAGCCCATAACCTTCCCTACTCCATTGAGGAAGTCAGGTCTATAACCAGACACTGCCAGGTCTGCGCAGAGTGCAAGCCGCACTTCTATCGGCCAGACAGAGCACACCTCATAAAGGCCACCCGCCCTTTCGAACACCTAAGCGTCGACTTCAAAGGCCCCCTCCCCTCTTCTGACCACAACATATACTTCCTCAACGTCATTGACGAATATTCACGTTTCCCCTTCACTATTCCCTGCCCGGATATGACCTCGGCCACGGTGGTCAGGGCCCTGCACAGCCTCTTCACCCTGTTCGGTTTCCCTAGCTATATCCATAGCGACCGGGGATCCTCCTTTATGAGTGATGAGCTGCGACAGTACCTGCTCTCCAAAGGCATAGCTTCGAGTAGGACCACCAGCTACAACCCCAGGGGGAACGGACAGGTAGAGAGGGAGAACGCGACAGTCTGGAAGGCCGTTTTACTAGCCCTGAGGTCTAAAGGTCTTCCAGTCACCCGTTGGCAAGAGGTCCTCCCTGATGCATTACACTCAATTAGATCACTCCTTTGCACAGCTACCAATGCTACCCCTCACGAAAGGATGTTTGTTTTCCCCAGGAAGTCCTCCTCGGGGACCTCACTACCATCGTGGCTGATGTCCCCAGGCCCTGTCCTGCTCCGGAAGCACGTGAGGACCCATAAGTCGGACCCCCTGATCGAAAGGGTCCAGCTCCTCCACGCCAACATCCAATACGCCTCTGTGGCGTACCACGACGGTCTCCATTCAAGACCTGGCACCCGCAGGTGCCCCAGGGACCACGACGACCCACAACCCCACACCCCCAACCCCCGTATACAGCACGCCTGAGCCCCAGGAGCCGCCGCCACGCACCCGACAATCGGAAGGGACTACAGACGACTCGAGCGACTACGGCCTGGCGCCTGAACCAACACCGCGGCCACCGGAACCGACACCACAACCAGCACTACGGTGGTCGCAGCGGCAGATCAACCCCCCAGAGAGACTGATTTTGTAAATTTGTAATTCTGTAAATATCGTTCCACCCACCTCACCCCCGCCGGACTCTTTTTTAAAAGCAGGGGGTGAATGTGGTAAACCACTGTTAAGCTTATTGCCTGTGTGTGTGTGATATGCCTGGGCATGTCCCTGCTGGCCCTGCCTGAGACTCCTCCGCCCCTGGTCCAGGCATAAAGGTGACTGCTCCCAACCCCCTCTGCCTCAGTCGCCGGACCAGTTCATCAGCATGGGTGTGCTCCAAGTCTTTTGCGAATAAAAGCCTATTTGTTCTTGCATACAAACTAGTCTTTGCTTGATTGATAGTGCATCAAACTGAAAGGTCTGAAGGTGGACAAATCACCTGAACCGGATGGACTACATCCCAGGGTTCTAAAAGAGATAGCTGAGGAAATTGTGGAGGCACTGGTGGTGATCTTTCCGGAATCACTGGAGGCAGGGAGGGTCCCAGAGGACTGGAAAGTAGCTAATGTAACATGGCTGTTTAAGAAGTGAGGGAGGCAGCAGCTGGGAAATTATAGGTCCGTTAGCCTGACTTCAGTCATTGGCAAGATTTTAGAGTCCATTATTAAAGATGAGGTCGCAGAGAACTTGGAAGTGCATGATAAAATGGTACTCATTAGAGTTTAAAAGGATGAGGGGGGATCTTATTGAAATTTACAGGATACTACAAGGCCTGGATAGAGCGGACATGGAGAGGATGTTTCCACCAGTAGGAAAAACTAGAACCAGAGGGCACAACGTCACACTAAAGGGATGATCCTTTAAAACAGAGATGAGGAGGAATTTTTTCAGCCAGAGAGTGGTGAATCTGTGGAACTCTTTGCTGCAGAAGGCTGTGGAGGCCAGGTCATTGAGTGTCTTTAAGACAGAGATAGATAGGTTCTTGATTAATAAGGGAATTGGGGTTATGGGGAAAAGGCAGGAGAATGGGGATGAGAAAAATATCAGCCATGATTGAATGGAGGAGCAGACTCGATGGGCCGAGTGGCCTAATTCTGCTCCTATGTCTTACAGTCTTATGGTCTAACATGGAATATAAATTATGATCGATTGTTTTAAAAACCGACTTGCTTTACTAATGTGCTTTAGGGAAGGAAATCTGCCGTCCTCACCTGCTCTGGCCAACATGTGACTCCACACCCAAGACAATGTAGTTGACTCTTAACTACTGTCTGAAATGGCCTATCAAGCCACTCCATTCAGGGGTAATTAGGGATGGGCAACAAATGTTGGCCTCGCTAGCACGCCCATATCCTAAGAAAGATTCTTTTAAAAATCACTCCTGGAGTTCCCCATACAATCTATCCTTGTCCCACTTCTCATTCTTACATATATACAGCCCCTTTACAACATCAACCTCAGAGATGGGGTCAGTTTCCATGTGTTTGATGAAAACATCCCACGCTATCTGTACATCAGTTGTTTTGGCACCATGACTTCATGCTGTCAGGCTCTATATCCAAATCATGTCCTGGATGAGGAACAATTTTCTTTGGCTGAACACCGATATATTCTGAAGAATCTGATTTTGTATCTTTTATAAACTCTCCTTTATTTCCATTGATGTCCCTCACTCCTTCTGTGTCCCTGTGGAATTGTTTTTAAAGTTCTTCATTTCTTATTATAATGGAAATAGGAACCCTATTAAGAGTTGTGCACAGACATTCTCTCCCTCACACACTGTTACAACCACATGAGGAGGAGTATAAATGTCTCCCCCATTCTACTATTCCAGGTTTGACTGTAACAAAGTTTTCTTTGTGAATTTAGAGAGGGTGTGCTTTGCCAATACTATAGGAGTCCCATTATTTATATTTTCAGATTATAAATTCTTAGGTTAAACAAAAGACAACATAAGTTGATTGAAAATATCTCCCAAATTTTAAAAAATGGCAAATCACAGCCACATACACAGACGTCACATATACATTCTTCGGAGTCAACACCCATACACCGGTACAGATGGCAGAATAAAAGAATAGGCTTATGGATTTTTTACAGTTTGTGAAAAAGATAAAACCAAAGGGGCATATGGTTCACTGTCCTTTACCACATGGTGGCTGTTTTGTCCAGTTGTCTTCCTGGCTATAGTTATATGCAACAGATTTCCTGTCATTATTTCCCAAAAGATCTCGGTTTGCTGTAGATTTCTCATCTCAGGATGGTTATTTTGCAAATCCAGACACAGTACTTTTGAGAGCGAGAAAAGGGCTTTTGCAGTTTGTTTTCTGTACAGAATTCTGATTTCTGATCTCTCTCTGCTTGGTAACATGGTAAAGTGCCTTGCTAGCTGCATATATTCCCAGGAAATTCTATTAATCCATGCCTGTTGCAATCATTGCTTTCATAACCGGTAATTGTATTTTGAAATCTCATCTGAGAAACGTTTGAAAAGGATAGCGTAAAGGAGATGGGGACTTCCACCCTCCCCAGAGGGTTGAATGTCTTTTCTTCGTCATCCCGCATGATGGAATGCAAGTTTGTCTGGCTGTCCTCCATTTTCTTAAGAGGATTTCAGTTTATATTTCAAATCCAGCCAGAAAAAAAAAATAGAAATTGTATATTTTAAACAAAAAAAGCGTATCCTCAGAACATCACAAACACACACTTGCACAGACACACACTGATACAGAGACAGAGACACACACAGATACACACAGTTACACACACACACAGGCACATAAACACAGACACACACATATGTTCACACACAGGCACACACATACATACATAGATACACCCACACACATATAAACACACACACACAGACACACGCACGGACATAAACACGCACATAAACACACATAGACACACACGCATGCACAAATGCACACACACATAGGCACACACAGACACAAACTCATACACAGAGACACACATACACACAGACACACACACATGCACACACAGATACACACACAGACACAAACTCATATCCACATAGACATACATGCATAAAAAAATAAAGAATACAATTTCATAAAATGAAAAAAAGTTTCAGAGAATGCTAAGTTGAACCGTATTGATTAATACTTGCACAAGTTTGCTTTATTTCTTTTTTGTCACATGTGGCTTTGAAAATTCACACAAAATTGTTTTATATTCTGTATGTATTCTGGAAAGTTGAGATACATTATGTAATCAATGCCTGGAAGATTAAATGCAACTGAGAAATGAGGAAAGCAGAGAGAACTTATTCACAACAGTGAAAGAGAAAAGATTTTCTAGAAGATGAGACACACAAACAACCTGACAGATAAATAATAAAACATACAGATTAGTGAAGAAGCTTTGCATTTGATTGTAGTCTGAAAGACGAACAGAGTTGCTTGGCATTTACAAATATTTAACTTTTGGAATGTACCTCTGGGTAAAATTGAACTATGACACCTGTGTGCTGCATTATTCAAATTCATTGAGATGAGCTGCTGGATCACTGGAAGAAAGTTTATTTCTCAAAAGCACCTCAGTGCAGGGATTAAGCATCGTGCCTGCAGTTCATTATCCACAAAATTAAAGTGGGTGTCAATGTGAGCCAGGGATCATGACATAGCATTAAATGCAAAATAAATCAGAAAATAAAAGGAAATTATTGAGAGATTAATACCTGCATAGTTAAGAACATTCCATTCAACAACATTATTACCAGAATACTATAATTGCCTCATTAAATTCAAATCCCAAGTATATTATAAATCACATGGAAAGCTATATTGTAATTTTCAATGGTTTCCTTTTAATCATTCTGAGTTTTGGCAGACGTATAAAATCATGAATGGTAAATTGCATTATAGGTTAAGCTTAAGAGGTTAATCTTACAGTACATTTATCCTTTCAGAAATACAATAGTTCAAGTTGGAGCAGATTTTAAAACAAGTTCAATTTAAAAACAAGTTCTTTAAGAAACTTAGAAACATAGAAAAACTACTGCACAAAACAGGCCCTTCGGCCCCACAAGTTGTGCCGAACATATCCCTACCTTTTAGGCCTACCTATAACCCTCCATCCTATTAAGCCCCATGTACTCATCCAGGAGTCTCTTCAAAGACCCTATTGAGTTTGCCTCCACCACCACTGACGGCAGCCGATTCCACTCGCCCACCACTCTCTGTGTGAAAAACTTCCCCCTAACATTTCCCCTGTACCTACCCCCCAGCACCTTAAACCTGTGTCCTCTCGTAGCAGCCATTTCCACCCTGGGAAAAAGCCTCTGAGAGTCCACCCGATCTATGCCTCTCAACATCTTATATACCTCCATTAGGTCTCCTCTCATCCTACGTCTCTCCAAGGAGAAAAGACCGAACTCCCTCAGCCGACCCTCATAAGGCATGCCACTCAATCCAGGCAACATCCTTGTAAATCTCCTCTGCACCCTTTCAATCTTTTCCACATCCTTCCTGTAATGAGGCAACCAGAACTGAGCACAGTACTCCAAGTGGGGTCTGACGAGGGTCCTATATAGCTGCATCATTATCCCCAGACTCCTAAACTCAATCCCTCGATTGATAAAGGCCAGCACACCATACGCCTTCTTAACCACCTCCTCCACCTGCGGGGCCGATTTTAGAGTCCTATGTACCCGGACCCCAATGTCCTTCTGATCCTCTACCGTACTAAGAGTCTTTCCCTTTATATTGTACTCCTTCACCCCATTTGACCTGCCAAAATGGACCACTATGCATTTATCTGGGTTGAAGTCCATCTGCCACTTCTCCGCCTAGTCTTGTATCCTATCTATGTCCCTCTGTAACTTCTGACATCCCTCCAGACTATCCACAACCCCACCAACCTTCGTGTCGTCGGCAAACTTACCAACCCATCCCTCCACTTCCTCATCCAGGTCATTTATGAAAATGACAAACAGCAAGGGTCCCAGGGCACACCACTGGTGACCGACCTCCATTTAGAAAAAGACCCATCTATACCCACTCTCTGCCTCCTTTGGGCAAGCCAGTTCTGGATCTACAAGGCAGCAGCCCCTTGGATCCCATGCCCTCTCACTTTTTCTAAAAGCCTTGCATGGGGGACTTTATCGAACGCCTTTCCGCTAGTTGGGTTGGTTCCTGGAAAAAAAAGTGAAGGGGCCTCGTTAAATATTCTTCGTGAATACATATTCAAAATGTTTAATCTGAAATTCACTCTAATGTGTGTTGCGATCACATTCTTCTCTCTGTGATTTTGATAGTACTGTTAACCCAATAAAGGAGTTAACACTGATATTATAATAGTGGATGAGTAATTATACAAGTAATTTAGGCACATGTTTATTTGACAGAAATAATTGGAAATTATGATATAGCAAAAGGCATTATTTGGACCAGAAAGCAAAGAATGTTTTGTTCTGAATATAAAATCAAGGTCCTCTGGGGAGAGCTGCAGGATTCAATTTGTGAAGGGTATTTTATATTTGGAGTACAACCTAATCTCACCAGGGATTCATTTTTGGAAGGGAAGTGGGTAAAGATGGAACCTGATGGGATGGTTTCTGGTTAATAATTTATCTCCTTCACATAATGGAAATGCAATAAACAGAGAAGAGATGAATGTCTGAAGAGTATTATTGACATTATGTTGGTGCTGCGTGCACTCTAAGTTATTACCTCACAATTCCCTTGTCTCTTAAGCTTCAAAGGAAGAGAATAGGTTTGATGTGTTGGTTGTCTGTGTAGAATAAGTGAAAACACTACAAGGAGCAAAAAAAAAGTACATGGTGAGACACATGGGTCTATAACTAAGGGCTACAGTATCTTATTAAATTATAATAATGGCCCTGTTATGGAAATTTAAAGAATCCCAAGGTAGCAGTAAAGAGTGCAAGTCGGAAAACTAAATTAAGAAATGATGTGATAGCTTATTCATGAGGTAGCATTCTCTAATGTCATAGATATTTGGTTATTGGTGCAAAGTTCCAATTCAGAATATTAAATCTGTTCAAAAGTGCAGTTTAGAGTTGATTCTATTAGCAGCTTTCTTTGGTCCATACCTCATTTTAGTCAACATTTAAATTGATTTGGGTGTGGAATTGTTTGGTGTGCAATATGCTCGGCAGCATGAATGTAGTGGAGATTAAATCAAATGTGCACATTTTTGTATCATTGTGGCTCATTAGCAACTACAAATGCAATCCTTGACAAAAGAAATAACAGAGTTGTATTTGATCCTGGGAGTAGTGGCTATGAAGTCATGTCTAAATAAGTAGTGGTCTCATGGGAATTCACATATATCTGATTTCTGGTGTGTCCTTAGACATCCCTGGCAGTCTAATCCTGGATGGACTAATGGAGAGACTGCTGTGAGCTCAGGAGAGGAATGTGCTGTGTTCCATATGAGAGTCATGAACCTTTGCCAATTCATGGTCCACAGGTACCAGGTTCTTGATAGTAGGGCGGTGAAAAAAGATGATTCTGCTTGATCAAAATGGAAAAGTGGGTCTGATCTCTCGACAAATGTGACCATTTTTCCTGACTGCACGAATGTTTACACTCGTGTTTTGTTTCCATCCTTTCATGGGGTGTGCACATCACTGGCAAGGCCAGCATTGGCTGCCCATCTATAATTGCCCCTGAACTGAATGCCTTTCTAGGCCATTTCAAAGGACAGTGTTAGAGACCAGATCAGAAACTCCAGGGTATATTATGAGGTTAGCTTAGACCCCAACCTTTTTTGATTTTGGCATTAGGGCAAACATAATGGGTGGAATTTTACGACCTCCTTACACCTGTTTTGTGACGGAAAAATGTCGCAAAATCTGGCGTAAAGTGACTTGTGAGAATGGCACCTGTTTATGGGTTTGTCACAATTTTACGACACCTGGATTTCCGGCACAGTCAGCCTCTCACCGGAAACAGGTGAGAGGCTCATTAATTTATTTAAATTTATTAAAATAGTGTTTTACATGTGTTTAGTGAACCCGGCACTCAATCGTCCGGGCTCGATTGCCTTTATGTACTCGCCAGGAGAGGTTCTCTCCGGTGAGGAAAACACCTGCTCCCCATGGGCGGGGAACAGTCGTGTTGGCGTCACCACTGAAACCGGAGGCCATTGAGGATCCCCAGGGAGGCTGAGTGCAAGGCAGGGGTGCGCCTTGGGCAGTACCAGATCGGCAGTGCCCAAGGGGCACTACCCCCATTGGCCCCACCCCAACTGTGAGGGTGGGGCCAATGGGAGTTGGGGAGGCCTGCTGCCATTCTAACTGCGATCGGTGGGGAAAGGAAGGGGGGCCCACTGCTACTCTGCCTCTGATTGGTGGGGGAGAGAGGGGGGCTGTGATTGCTCTTGGCAGCAGAAGGATGGCAGAGGCTGCACCCAGGCCACGGGCCCCCGCAATTGCGGGGGGAGGGAGCTAGTTGAGGCTGCCTAAAGTAGCAGGGGCCTGAAGGCTCCCTCTCTGTCTGTCAGACTCCTGCTATTGCTAATGCGCTTGTGCAGCATCAGAGGTCTGCACATGTGCAACACCTCCCTCAACAGGCTGTCTGGTGAGTTAAGCCCTGCCGACAGCCTCCCTGGCTAGAAACTGACCAGCCCATCTTTTCAGAGACAGAGTTCATAAGATTGGGCGTGAAAACTCACAAAAAATGGATCTGGAACTCTCCCATTTTCAGATTAGCTGGACACTTAGAAAAAATCTCGTAAAATTCCGCCTAATGTGTTTCGCTCTAGGTATGATTCAATTGACTCACTAGGATGCTTTTATTAAAACAAACTTTATTTAACAACACAGTTAAAATATAACAAAAGGAATTAGCATACATCTTAGCAATTGAAATAATTAAATATGACATGTAATTCTTAACAGCTAGCTATCTCTATAGTTCCAATGTAAGCAATATCCCTGCAGACATATATCCCTCTTCAGAATCAATTAACACAAAATTGGTATGCTCATGTGGGTGCTTTGTTTCAGTCTTATAACCTCTCTGAACAGATCCAGAAAGACACCTGTCTTCTGACTCCCTTACAGCAGCCTCCAGAGAAAAATACACCCCCCAAACAGCAGAACCTCAGAGAAAGAGACTTATTTCCTGGTTGATCCCAGTCTCCAAATCCAGAGAGAGAAAGAAACACAGAGAAAGCTATATCTCTCTGAGGATCCCAAGCAGCAATGAACTTGATTTCTCTGTGTGAACCTAATCCCACACAGTCACATGATTTTTCCTGTCAATCAGCCTAATCAAGCCCTGCTCTGAAAACCCTCAGGGGGAACATTAAAATAACAGAACTGCATTAGTCCAGATTAAAACAAACATTCAAGCAATTAAGATCAATTATGCTGCTGCAGTAACAACAGGGATGCTGGTTACAGACAAAGCAGCACCGATAAATAGAACTGACTGCTAAAACAAATCCTACACAAATAACATGACACAAATGCATTTATTAAAGGCACAGCACCATCACAGCATTTAAAAGTCAACCATGTTGCTGTGGGTCTGGAGTTACATGTAGGCTAGACCAGATAAGGACAGCAGATTTCCTTCCCTAAAGAATGTCAATGAACCAGAAGGGTTTTCACAACAATCAGCAATAGTTGGCATGGTCATCATTACTGAGACCAGCTTTATATTCCAGATTTTATTAATTGAATTGAAGCTCCATCAGCTGCCATGGTGGAATTTGAGCTAATGCCCCAAGAGCATTACTCTGGTCTTCTGGATTACTGGTCCAACAGCATTCACTATCTAACCATCTCTCCCTTTTAATTTAGCCTTTGAGACTTATAGTGACTGATCAGTCACCATTAATGAATTACACTGTATGCATATGGTATCTATTCTAAAGTCTGAGAAGACTTCTCACTAACTATGTTGGATGAGGAAATTAGAAGGAATCAAGTTCTCCTTCAAATAGCATCAACTATTGTTCTTCATTGCTCAAAGTCTTTTTTATTTTATTTGCCTACATGGGTATTTCAGTAATAAGATGCAAAGAAATTAAATGTTCTGAGTTCAATGCTACTTCAGAGTCAGAGCATCGGTGGAAAACGTTGGCAGTTTAGTTATGTTAATGAAATGCTTTTAAGATGTCTGGGCAGGTGATGTATGGTGGCTGCAGAATGTGGGAGCTCATGGACACCAATGTGATCCAAAGCAAGTGCATCTGCCATAAGTGTCTGTGGCTGGAGGAATTGTGGCCCAGAGTCGTTGAGCTGGTGTCTGAACTGCAGACACTATGAAACCTCAGAAAGGGGGAAAGTTACCTGGATACTTCTTTCCGGGCAATCACACCCCATAGATTAGGGTGATCTGATCTAGTCATGGACAGGAGGATGTGAATGTGAGTAAACCAGATATGGAGATCGAGAAAGTAGAAGTGAAGGAGCCTCAGCCCTTGCAATTGTCCAACAGGTTCAAGGTGCTTGCAGCATCATGGACAAAAGTGGAGACTGCAGGGTGGATGGTCTAAATGACCATGACACCGTGGTACAGGAAGCCATTCAAGCAGGGGCAGTTAATCAGAATATGGTGGTAGTGGGAGACAATACAGTCAGGAGATGGAGATACTTTTCTGCAGCTAAAGGCTATGCTGCCTGTCTCGTGCCAGGATTTGCGAGTAGAGCAATAGAGAGGGCTTTAAACTAACTAGTCAGGGTAAGGATCAAGTATTTGTTCCACTGGGGCAAGCTGAGAGGGAGTGATTGGAGGCAGCAGTGCTGGTGAGAGATTAATTGAATTGTTTATTTATTTAATTAGTCAGCTAGTGTGTGTTTTATTTTGGCCATTACTTTTGCAGCAGTATTTTAAGTTTAAAGTGAAAACTGGAAGTGGGCTGCTAAGGAGTCTGGGAAGGGTTTTTTAAGCGCGTGAAGTATAAAAGGTAGACTGCAGTATACAGCAGGCAGCGTCGGGAGCGGGCAGTGTAGTGCGTGGGAAGCAGAGTGTGAGCTATAAGGCTTTGGCTCACAGGGCTTAGGCAGAAAGGGCGAGCAGGGGTGAGTTTAATTCATTTTTGCTGTTTCTACCTGGTACTGGCAAGGTATCTAGAGGGGATGGGTGTGCAGGCAGTGCTATGTTCCTCTTGCACTATGTTTGAGGTGAGGGACGACGACAGTGTCCCTGCTGATTACATCTGTGGGAAGTGCACCCATCTGCAGCTCGTCCAGAACCGTGTTAGGGAACTGGAGCTGGAGTTGGATGAACTTAGGATCATTAGGGACGCAGAGGTGGCCATAGACAGAAGCTTTAGGGATACAGTTACTCCGAGGAATGAAAACAGATGGGTGACGGTGAGAGGGGCTGGGAGGAAGCAGTCCGTGCAGGGATCCCCGGTGGTCGTTCCTCTTAGCAACAAGTATTCCGCTTTGGATACGGTTGAGGGGGGTGACATACCAGTGGTGAGCCGCAGTGAGAGGATCTCCAGCACTGTGTCCGTCTCTGTGGCTCGGGAGGGTAAGGGCAGAGCGGGAGGGCAATAGTTATTGGGGACTCGTTAGTTAGAGGGATAGATAGGAGGTTCTGTGGCAGCAAAAGAGACTCACGGGATGGTATGTTGCCTACCGGATGCCAAGGTCCGTGACGTCTCAGACCGTGTTTTCCGGATTCTGAAGGGGGAGGGGAAACAGTCACAAGTCGTGGTACACATTGGTACCAATGACATAGGTAAGAGAAGGGACGGGGATTTAAAGCAGGAATTTCTGGAGCTGGGCTGGAAGCTGAGAGCCAAGACAAAACATGTGGTCATCTCTGGTACGTTGCCGGTGCCACGTGATAGCGAGTTGAGGAACAGGGAGAGAGTGCAGTTAAACATGTGGTTGCAGGGATGGTGTAGGAGGGAGGGTTTCAGATACGTGGATAATTGGAACACATTCTGGGGAAGGTGGGACCTGTACAAACAGGACGGGGTGCACCTGAACCAGAGGGGCACCAATATCCTAGGAGGGAAATTTGTTATGGCACTTCAGGGGGGTTTAAACTAATTTGTCAGGGGAGTGGGAAAAAGAGTTGTAGTCCAGAAGTCAGTGAGGGTGGTGAGGTATTGGGGAAGGTATCAGGGTCAAGGGTGGGTACCGGTAGACAGGAAGGTGGGTTGAAGTGTGTCTACTTCAGTGCAAGGAGCATCCGGAACAAGGTAGATGAACTTGGGGCGTGGATTGGTACTTGGGACTACGATGTTGTGGCCATTACGGAGACGTGGGTAGAACAAGGACAGGAATGGTTGTTGGACGTTCCGGGGTATAGATGTTTCACTAAGTGTAGGGAAGCTGGTAAAAGAGGTGGAGGAGTGGCATTGTTAATCAAAGATAGTTTAACGGCTGCGGAAAGGCACTTCGAGGGGGATCTGCACACTGAGGTAATATGGGCTGAGGTTAGAAATAGGAAAGGAGCGGTCACGTTGTTAGGAGTTTACTATAGGCCCCCAAATAGTAATAGAGATGTGGAGGAAGAAATTGCTAAGCAGATTATGGATATGTGTGGGGGTCACAGGGTAGTTGTCACGGGGGACTTCAACTTTCCAAATATTGATTGGAACCTTTGTAGGTCAAATAGTTCGGATGGGGCAGTTTTTGTGCAGTGTGTGCAGGAGGGTTTCCTGACACAATATGTGGATAGGCCGACAAGAGGTGAGGCCACATTGGATTTGGTACTGGGAAATGAACCGGGCCAAGTGTTAGATTTGGTTGTGGGAGAGCACTTTGGAGATAGTGACCACAATTCGGTGTCTTTTGTTATTGCAATGGAGAGGGATAGGGCCGTACGGCAGGGCAAGGTTTACAATTGGGGGAGAGGTAATTATGATGCGATTAGGCAAGAATTAGGAGGCATACGTTGGGAACAGAAACTGTCAGAGGAAGGAACTGATGAAAAGTGGAACTTTTTCAAGGAACAAATACTGGATGTCCTTGATAGGTATGTCCCTGTCAGGCAGGGAGGAAATGGCTGAGTGAGGGAACCATGGTTCACGAAAGAGGTGGAATGTCTTGTGAAAAGGAAGAGGGAAGCTTATGTAGGGATGAGGAAACAAGGTTCAGATGGCTCGATTGAGGGTTACAAGTTAGCAAGGAATGAGCTGAAAAAAGGGCTTAGGAGAGCTAGGAGGGGACACGAGAAGTCCTTGGCGGGTCGGATCAAGGAAAACCCCAAGGCTTTTTACTCTTATGTGAGGAATAAAAGAATGACCAGGGTGAGGTTAGGGCCAGTCAAGGACAGTAGTGGGAACTTGTGTATGGAGTCAGTAGAGATAGGCGAGGTGATGAATGAATACTTTTCTTCAGTGTTCACCAAGGAGAGGAGCCATGTTTTTGAGAAAGAGAAGGTGTTACAGGCTAATAGGCTGGAGGAAATAGATGTTCGGAGGGAGGATGTCCTGGCCGTTTTGAATAAACCGAAGGTCGATAAGTCCCCTGGGCCTGATGAAATGTATCCTAGGATTCTTTGGGAGGCAAGGGATGAGATTGCAGAGCCTTTGGCTTTGATCTTTAGGTCCTCGCTGTCCACGGGGATGGTGCCAGAGGACTGGAGAATGGCGAATGTTGTTCCTCTGTTTAAGAAAGGGAATAGAAATGACCCTGGTAATTATAGACCGGTTAGTCTTACTTCGGTGGTTGGTAAATTGATGGAAAAGGTCCTTAGAGATGGGATTTACGACCATTTAGAAAGATGCGGATTAATCCGGGATAGTCAGCACGGATTCGTGAAGGGCAAGTCGTGCCTCACAAATTTGATAGAATTTTTTGAGGAGGTAACTAAGTGTGTTGATGAAGGTAGGGCAGTTGATGTCATATACATGGATTTTAGTAAGGCGTTTGATAAGGTCCCCCATGGTCGGCTTATGATGAAAGTGAGGAGGTGTGGGATAGAGGGAAAGTTGGCCGATTGGATAGGTAACTGGCTGTCTGATCGAAGACAGAGGGTGGTGGTGGATGGAAAATTTTCGGATTGGAGGCAGGTTGCTAGCGGAGTGCCACAGGGATCAATGCTTGGTCCTCTGCTCTTTGTGATTTTTATTAATGACTTAGAGGAGGGGGCTGAAGGGTGGATCAGTAAATTTGCTGATGACACCAAGATTGGTGGAGTAGTGGATGAGGTGGAGGGCTGTTGTAGGCTGCAAAGAGACATAGATAGGATGCAAAGCTGGGCTGAAAAATGGCAAATGGAGTTTAACCCTGATAAATGTGAGGTGATTCATTTTGGTAGGACTAATTTAAATGTGGATTACAGGGTCAAAGGTAGGGTTCTGAAGACTGTGGAGGAACAGAGAGATCTTGGGGTCCATATCCACAGATCTCTAAAGGTTGCCACTCAAGTGGATAGAGCTGTGAAGAAGGCCTATAGTGTGTTAGCTTTTATTAACAGGGGGTTGGAGTTTAAGAGCCGTGGGGTTATGCTGCAATTGTACAGGACCTTGGTGAGACCACATTTGGAATATTGTGTGCAGTTCTGGTCACCTCACTATAAGAAGAATGTGGAAGCGCAGAGGAGATTTACCAGGATGCTGCCTGGTTTGGAGGGTAGGTCTTATGAGGAAAGGTTGAGGGAGCTGGGGCTGTTCTCTCTGGAGCGGAGGAGGCTGAGGGGAGACTTAATAGAGGTTTATAAAATGATGAAGAGGATAGATAAAGTGAACGTTCAAAGACTATTTCCTCGGGTGGATGGAGCTATTACAAGGGGGCATAACTATAGGGTTCGTGGTGGGAGATATAGGAAGGATATCAGAGGTAGGTTCTTTACGCAGAGAGTGGTTGGGGTGTGGAATGGACTGCCTGCAGTGATAGTGGAGTCAGACACTTTAGGAACATTTAAGCGGTTATTGGATAGGTGGAGCACACCAGGATGATAGGGAGTGGGATAGCTTGATCTTGGTTTCAGATAAAGCTCGGCACAACATCGTGGGCCGAAGGGCCTGTTCTGTGCTGTACTGTTCTATGTTCTAAGGGAAGATGTAAAAAATTAAGTGAGAGACAAGGCAAGATAAACAGGTAACAATAACAGATTTAGTAATCTGAGAGTGACAGCAAAGAACAGAGCATTCAGACTTAAGACTGTGCCAGCAGACAAGGATAGAGGTTGCAAAAATAGTAAAAGGAGAATTAAAAGCACTCTATTTGAATGCTCACAGCCTTCACAACAAGATAGATGAATTGACGGCACAGGTATGATCTAATTTTCATTATGGAGATGTGGCAGCAGGGTGTCCAAAGCTGGGAGCTGAATGAACAAGGGTATTTGACATTTAGGAAGAATTGACAGAATGGAAAGGAAGAATGGAGTAGCAGTGTTAATAAAGGCTGAGATCAGTACATTAATGAGAGAACATCTTAGATTAGGGCAGTGGGTGTTGGGGTCGATGGCTGGCCGAGTTTCACACATGATGGAATACTTTCATATAATCATAGAATCCCTACAGTGCAGAAGGAGGCCATTCAGCCCATTGAACCTGCACCAACAACAATCCCACCCAGGCCCTTTCCCCACAACCCCATGTATTTACCCTGCTAATCCCTCTGTCCATTGCAGCAACTGCTGTGCCAACAGTATGACTGTCATCTTCCGGTTACACAGCTTCTCATGTATGCCATGGATGAGCTGACTGATCCAGGCTGCCAAAGGAGGTTTGGACCTTTTGAAACACATTCTCAGAATAAGGGGCAAGCCGTTTAGGACTGAGGTGAAGAGGAATTTCTTCACTCAGAGGGTGGAGAATCTTTGGAATTCTCTACCCCGCGGGCTGTGGAGGCTCAGTCACTGACTTTATTCAAGACAGGGCTTGATAGGTTTCTAGATATTAAAGGTGCCATGGGATATGGGGATAATGTGGGAAAATGGCATTGAAGTAGCAGATCAGCCATAGTTTAGATGCATCATAGAGCAAGTTTGAAAGACCAAATGGCCTACTTCTACTTCTACTCCAACTTGCAATATTCCTATGTTAATTGAACATTTTTTAACAATGCAATGAAGTTGCTGTGAAAATCCCCTAGTCGCTACAGTCCGGCGCCTGATTGGGTACACTGAGGGAGAATTTAGCATGACCAATGCACCTAATCAACACATCTTTTGGACTGGAGGAAACCAGAGCACTCGAAAGAAACCCACACTGATGCAGGGAGAATGTGCAGACTCCATACAGACAGTGATCCAAGCCGGGAATCGAACCCAGGTCTCTGGTGCTATGAGGCAGCAGTGCTAACCACTGTGCCACTGTATTTTAAGTAAAATTGCATCAATTCACTTTATAATGGAATACAAAACACTGGGCAAATGTTATAAATTGAAAAAAAAATCTTATTTTCACGCTCATGAAATGCATTTTTGTTTCAGATTGAATTGCATTGTCCCTTTCTTTCTCACACTGCAAAGGTGATTTTTTTTTCCAGCAATGAAGGATTGTTTTTAATAACTGTATCCAGTAAAGATTGTTTCAATTTGCAAGCTGATCTGTGAAAAAATTCAATATACTCCCCTATTATGGAATGACAAAATGAACTAACAGTAAGATGCAGTTTGGTTCTGATCAAACGTCACCAAGCTGAAATGTTGGGCGTGATTTTCCTAGCCTGCTGCATTGCTCGACAAGCATAGTGGGCTGGGAAGTACTGGTGGGAGGGCTGCAACAGGAATCATGACCGGAGTCTAGCCGTTTGCGACTTTTCCAGGCCATTTTTTATGGCATAATCAGCCTCGCATCGGAAAACAGCGTGAGGCCGATTACAATATTGAAATTCACATTTCCATCTCATTAGTGAGCCCGGGACAGTATAGTCTGGGCTTCCTAATGTTTCTGTCCCTGCTGGGAGAGGTTCCCATCAGTGGGGATTAAAGCTGGTCCCCAGCAATGGGGACCAAGTGTAATGGCCTCACAGGTGGGGGTAGAGATCTGTGAGGCCTCCCAGGTGGTCGAGTACGAGGGGTGCCATTTGGGCAGTGCCAACCTGGCACTACCAGCTTGGCACACTGGCACTGCCCACCAGGCACTAGTCAGTGTCAAGAGGGCAGAGCCTGAGGGGGGGAGGACCTGAGGGGGTGGCAGGGCCAGACAAGGGGCGGGCTGATCGGTGGTGGTAGGGAGGGACCGCTGTGCACTCCATTCCCGGTGGGGAATGGAGGAGGGGCAATTGGGGCTGGCCGTTTGGGGGGTGGGGGGGGGGGGAGTGGGGAGCGGGATGTGGGGGGAGGTTCGGGGCTGGCCATGAAGGCAACCGGTTGGGGCTGACAATCACAGTGGGGTGGTTGGGGAAGGCATCAAGAGGCCGGTGATCGGGGGGTGGGGTGTCAAGGCCAGTGATCGCGGGTCAGGGTTGCTTTTGGAGGGCGGCGATTGGGAGGTCCTATCTGGAGATCGGCACATGTGCAGTGGACCCCCGGCATGCCGGCGCCAGCCTCGAGTGAGATTAGGCCCCACCCACCCCACTGCCAGCATGAATCCCCGGCAGACTCTGTGAAGCACAGAGTGCTGAAAATTCAGTTGAATAATCAGGGAGATACTCAGGAAATTGAAGAATAGAAGGAAACAGAAGTACCATTGTTGAGAGATGTCACAGGATAAAATAGAAACTATTGGAGTGTAGATATTGACCTTAAGACTCTAGGATTTAGGAGGCATTTAGTTGAAATTCAAGGAACAATTGATTGCTGAACTCCAGCATATAGAAAGAGAAATTGCAGAAATACTGAATGTGACTCACAATCAAGAATGCTCACTGTTAAATTAGAAAGCGTGCGCAGATTTACAAATTCTCTTTAAGTGAGATGACTGACGAATTGAGAGGAAACCAAACGGAAGATTTCCTTGGAACAGCAGGTGAAGGAATCAGATGAATATGTACAAGGAAAGCAGTAAGCAGCAGATGTAATGTCACATATTCCTGTTGGGAAGGGCTGAACAGGACATAAATCTTGTTGAGGAAGTGGAATCATACAGGTCACTCTAATGAGGTTCTTACCAGCATCCACATGGAGGCTGAAGAAAATGCCCCAAGCACAGAAAACAAATGAAGAATGCGCTACAATTAGGGAGTACTGTGAAACTGGGTGGCCCGAATATGTTCTTAACAATATCATCCTAAAACAGCACTTTGAGCAACTCAGACTTCTCAGAATTGTGGATGACTTATTAACCTGTGACAAGAGGTTAGCCATGCCAAGAGTCCTCAGACTTAAAATCCTTCAAAGGATACATCAGACATTCCAAAGTGTTGTGATAAGGCAAGAAATTCAGTTTGGTGGCCAAGAATTTCAAAATCATTACAGAGTATGATTTGGAGTTGATCCCTGTGCAATCCATCACCAAGGACTGACGGAGACTTTGATTATATCATCATTTTCATCCAAATGCAGGGAATATCTTGGAATATACTTATTACAGCTTAAGGAGGAGAAATTTCTCATAGTTATTGATCATTTCAGAGCAATGCTGAGTCATAATATAAAGTAACAGTTTTAACAACACCAGATTAAAGTCCAACAGGTTTATTTGGTAGCAAATACCATTAGCTTTCGGAGCGCTGCTCCTTCGTCAGATGGAGTGGAAATTTGCTCTCAAACAGGGCACAGAGACGTGTATTGTCTCCAGACAGGACAGCCAGCAAGTCCAGGGGGCAAGCTGTGGGGGTTACTGATAGTGTGACATTAGGCCGTCCTCATGTGTGCGGAACGTGGCTATCAGTTTCTGCTCAGCGACTTTGCGCTGTCGTGTGTCGTGAAGGCCACCTTGGAGAACGCTTACCCGAAGATCAGAAGCCAACCGCTGAAGTGCTCCCCCACAGGAAGAGAACAGTCTTGCCTGGTGATTGTCGAGCAGTGTCCATTCATCCGTTGTCATAGCGTCTGCATGGTTTCCCCAATGTACCATGCCTCGGACATCCTTTCCTGCAGCATATCAGGTAGACAACGTTGGCTGAGTTGCAAGAGTAGGTACCGTGTACCTGGTAGATGGTGTTCTCACGTGAGATGATGGCATCCGTGTCGATGATCCGGCACGTCTTGCAGAGGTTGCTGTGGCAGGGTTGTGTGGTGTCGTGGTCACTGTTCTCCTGAAGGCTGGGTAGTTTGCTGCGGACAATGGTCCGTTTGAGGTTGTGCGGTTGCTTGTAGGTTGTTTGACTTCAGCGGTCACGGGCATTCAGCCTCTGATCTTCGGGTAAGCGTTCTCCAAGGCGGCCTTCATGACACACGACAGCGCAGAGTCGCTGAGCAGAAACTGATAGCCAAATTCCGCACACATGAGGACGGCCTAAACCGAGATGTTGGCTTTATGTCACACTATCAGTAACCCACACAGCTTGCCCCCTGGACTTGCTGGCTGTCCTGTCTGGAGACAATACACATCTCTTTAACCTGTGCTTAATGCTCCCTCCTCCACTCACATTGTCTGTATCTTTAAGAACTGGTTGGCTGTAGAGATTTGCATTCTAATCAGTATTCTGTAACTTGATTTTGTGTCTCTGTGCCCTGTTTGAGAGCAAATTTCCACTCCTTCTGACGAAGGGCAGTGCTCCGAAAGTTAATGGTATTTGCTACCAAATAAACCTGTTGGACTTTAACCTGGTGTTGTTAAAACTGTTACTGTGTTTACCCCAGTCCAACGCCGGCATCACCACATCATAATATAAAGGCAGGGAATAGTGATGTCAAATCAGTTTGAGTTGAAATCATGAATAGCAGGGTAAGAAAGACATGGGTGGGAGTAGTCTATAGACCCCCAAAATGTGACCTCTCAAAAAGTCAGAGCATGGTTGAAGGGAACTGCAATTATCACTGGAGGTTTAAATCTGCACATTGATCGGACAAACCATACGGGCAAGGGAAGTCTAGAAGAATTTGCGGAGTGCATCAGGGATTGGTTTTTAGAGCAGTATGCTGTGGAACCTACCAAGGAATGAGCTATTTTTGATTTGGTTTTGTGTAATAAGGAACAATTATTAAGGGATCTTGTGGTTAAGGATCCCCTAAGGGTTAGTGACCACAATGTGAAGAATTCCAGGTACAGTTTGAGGGTGAACACCATAGGTCCACAACCCAGTGTCTTCAACTTAAGTAAGAGTAATTATAATGGTATGAGCGAAGAGTTAACTAAGGTGAACTGGGTAAAAAAGCTGAGATACAAGTCAGTAGCTGAGCAATGGCAGATATTGAAACAGCTGGTCCAAAATGCTCAGCAGGAGTTTATCCCAATTAAAAAGAGGGATTCCACGAGAAACAGGCAAAATCCATGATCATTACAGGAGGACAAGGATCATGTTAAATTGAAAAGCAGGATGTACAAAGTGGCAAGGGATAGTGATGTAGACCAGCAGATTTTCAGGAAATATATTGATATAAAGAAAACTCCACTTTCCTCTCTTCCTGACACCTTTAGTTAATTTATGAGAATCCATTGCCTCTGAATTGGATTCTTAATTTATTTTCTTTATCCGCAACTCTGCTTGCACACATCAATCAGTTAATTCCAAAAGTCATTACGTGTCATCCCTGATGCAACTGTTTACCTCTTTCAGTTCCAGAAATCATTTTTGGCATTTATGTGTATGTACGCTTGCTTTTTAAATGATGATTTTATTTCTGGTATCAAACTTTATTGCAAGATCTATTGAGACTGATGAGGGTGAGACCATATCACTGGTCTCCAACCATAGGCTGAGGTGCTCAAGCATTTCTTTGACAGTTTTTAAAAAAAATTACGGGATGTGGGTGTCACCGGTTAGGCCAGTGTTTATTTCTCATCCCTAATTACCCATTTCTGGCCAACACCAAATGACCCTAGCTCTGGGTCATGTGCCTTTGTACATCACTGTGTGGATGGTATAACCCTGTATGTACCAGACCCATATATAACGAGGTAAGCCGTGTGTGTGCCAGAAGCTTCAACAGTCAGCAGATTATGAGGTCATACAACCATTGCGGACGAGTTGACACACATTCTGGAAATTGGCTCTCACAGGCCTAGTCTCCGTCTGTGCTTGTGAAGCTGGTGGTGAGCCAGAGGGCTGCACGGTGGCACAGCGATTAGCACTGCTGCCTCACAGCGCCAGGGACCCGGGTTCAATTCCCAGCTTGGATCACTGTCTGTGAGGAGCTTGCACCTTCTACCCGTGTCTGCGTGGGTTTCCTCCGGGTGCTCCGGTTTCCTCCCACAGTCCGAAAGATGTGCTGGTTAGGTACATTGGCCATGCTAAATTCTCCCTCAGTGTACCCAAACAGGTGCTGGAGTGTGGCGACTAGGGAATTTTCACAGTAACTACATTGCAGTGTTAATGTGAGCCTACTTGTGACACTAATAAATAAACTTAAAAACTTATTGAACCGCTGCAGTCCATGTGGTATTGGTACACCCAGAGTGCTGTTTTGGAGCGAATTCCAGGATTTTGATCCAGCGACAGTGAAGAAACAGCGATATAATTTCAAGTTAGGATGGTGAGCGACTTGGGGGGGGGGTGGAGTTTGCAGATGGTGGTGTTCGCAGGTATCTGCTGCTCTTGTTCTTCAGGGTGGTAGGGTTTGCGGCTTTGGAAGGTGCTGTTGAAGGAGCCTTGGTGAGTTACTGCAGTGTATATGGCACACACTGCTGCCACTTTGTAGTGGTGGAGGAAGTGAATGCTGATGGTGGTGGATGGGGTGCTAGTCAATAGGCTCCTTTGTTCTGGATGATGTCGAGCATGTTGAGTGTTCTTGGAGTTGCACTCATCCAGATAAGTGGGGGGCATGGTGGCACAGTGGTTAGCACTGCTGCCTCACAGCACCAGTGATCTGGGTTCGATTCCCAGCTTGGGTCACTGTCTGTGTGGAGTTTGCACATTCTCCCAGTGTCTGCGTGGGTTTCCTCCGGGTGCTCCAGTTACCTTCCACAGGCCAAAGATCTGCTGGTTAGGTACACTGACCATGCTAAATTCTCTCTCAGCGTACCGGAACAGGCGCTGGAGTGTGACGACTGGGGGATTTTCATAATAACTTCATTGCAGTGTTAATGTAAGCCTACTTGTGACTAATAAATAAACTTTACTTTTTACTTTAGTATTCCATTACACTTGTAACTTGTGGATAGTGGACAGATTTTGGGGAGTCAGAAAGTGAGTTATTAGCCACAGTATTTCCAGCTTCTGATCTGCTGCTGTAGCCACAGTATTTTTATGGCTGTCCAGTTCAGTTTCTGGTTAATTGTAACCTCCAGAATGTTGATAGTGGAGGATTCAGTGATGTTAAAGGGAGGTGGTTGTATTCTTTTTGATTGAAGATGGTCATTGCCTGGCATCTGTATGATGTGAATGATACTTGCCACTTATCAGCCAAAGTCGACAGTTGTCCATGTTTTGCTGCATCTCAGCATGGACTAATTCAGTATCTGAGGAGTCGTGAATGATGCTTAACATTGTGCAATCATCAGGGAACATCCCCACTTCTGACATCATGATGGGGGATAGGTAATTGATGAAGCAGTTGAAGATGGTTGGACCTAAGAAACAGCCCTGTGGAACTGGGATTCAGATGAATGACCCTTAACAATCACAATCAAATTTCCTTTATTCTTGGCATGACTCCAAACAATGGAAGGTTTTCCATTGACTCCAGTTTTGCTAAGGCCTCTCAATGTCACACTTGGTCGAAAGCTGCCTCAATGTCAAAGGCACTTTCACTTTCAAATGTCACATTCATCTCATCTCTGGAGTTCAACTCTTTTGTCCATGTTTGGACCAAGGCTGGAATGAGATCAGGAGCTGAATGGCCCTGGCGAGCCCAAACTCAGCATCAGTGAGCAGGCTCTGATGAAGGGTCACCTAGACTCGAAACGTTGGCTCTGTTGTCTCCAGAGGTGCTGTCAGACGTGCTGAGATTCTCCAGCATTTTCTGTTTTTGTGTCAGTGAGTAGGTTATTGCTGAATAACACGCACTTGTTAGCAATATCTATGACACCTTCCAACACCTTGCTGATGACCAAGAGTAGATTGATGGGCTGGTAATTGGCCAGATTGGATTTGTCCTGCGTTTTGTGAACAGGACATACATGGGCAATTTTCCACAGTAGATGTCAGTGCTGTTGCTGTATGAGAACAGTTTGATCAGGGGCATGATTAGTTCTGGAGCACGAGTTTTCAGGATGCTGCCGGAATATTGTCGGGCCCATAGCTTTTACAGTATTCAGTGCCTTTAGCAGTTCCTTGTTATCACAGACAGTTAATCAAATTGCCTGAAATCTGGCATCTGTGATGCTGGAAATGCCTGGGGGAGGCGGAGATGAAACATCCACTTCGCACATCTGGCTCAAGATGGCTGCAAATGCTTCAGCCTTGTCTTTTGCACTGATATTCTGCCACCACCATCATTAAGAGCTGGGATAATTGTGGAGATTTCCCCTCAAGCTAGTTGTTTAATTGTCCACCCCCATTCACGACTGGACGTGACGGGACTGCAGAGCTCAGATCTGATTGATGGTTGTGGGATTGCTTAGCTCTGTGTACCGCATGCTGCTTCCATTGTTTGGCATGCAAGTAGCCCTGTGTTGTAGCTTCGCCAGGTTGACACCTCATTTTTGATATCCTTGGTGTTTCTCCTGGCATGGATGCCTGCACTCTTCATTGAACCAGTGATGATCTCCAGCTTGATGGTAATGGTCGAGTGGGGGATATACTGGGCCATGTGGTTACAGATTGTGGTTGTGCATAATTCTGCTGCTGATGGTTCACAGTGTCTCATGGAAGCCAAGTTTGAAGTTGCTGAATTTGTTCAGAATCCATCCCATTTAGCACAGAGTTAGTGCCACACAACACAATGGAAGGTATCCTCAGTGTGAAGATGGTACTTTGTCTCCACAAGGACCGTGAGGTGGTCACTCCTGCCAGTACTGTCATGGAGAGATGTATCTTTCATAGCTAAATTGGTGAGGATGAGGTCAAGTAGAATTTCCCCTCTTGCTGGTTCCCTTACCACCTGCCACAGATCCAGCTTCAGCCAGCTCAGTCTGTAGTAGTGCTATCGACACACTCTTGCTGATGGATATTGAAATTCTTCACTCAGAGAACATTTTGTGTCCTTGCCACCTCTGTGCTTCTTCCACATGGTGTTCAACATGGAGAACTAATGATTCATCATCTGGGTAGATGGTGGCGGGCAGGAGGCTTCCTTGCCCATGTTTGACCTGATGCAATGAGTGTCCTTGTGTTCCAGGGCCAATGTTGAGGACTTCCAGGGCAACTTCCTCCTGATTGTGTCTGTCAGTGGGACAGGACATACCCAGAGCTGGTGATGGTGGTGTCTGGGACATTATCAGTACAGTATGATTCCATGGATATGATTGTGTGAGGCTGTTGCTTGAATAGTCTGTGGGAAAGCTCTCCCAAATTTGGAACAAGCCTCCAGATGCAAGTAAGGAAGATTTTGCCATTTCCAGTGCCTATTGCCAATACCTGGTGTTCTGTCTGGTTTAATTCCTGTTAGGCTTCACCGCAGTTTGATACAACTGAGCGGCTTATAAGCTATTTCAGAGGGCAGTTCAGAGTCAACCACATTGCTGTTGACCTCTTGCCATCTGTAAGCTAGACCAAGTAAGGGCCTCAGATTTCTGTTTCTAAATGGCATTAGTGAATCAAATGGATTTTTAATAATAATCAACAATGATCTGATATCATGGTCACTGTTACAAGACTAACTTTGATTTAAATTGCAGATTTTGTGAACAGAATTCAAATTCCACCAGGCGGGATTTGAAACCATGTTCCCTGAACAATTCAATTGCTAGTCCAGTGACATTACCACCACACCACCAAGCAATGTTTGCCCTGGGGTTCAGGTGTTTTAGTACTCTTATGGATATCTGGACTCTCAGACAAGATTACATAATGGAGCTTGGCTGAAAGCTCAGAAATCCATTAGATACATAGAAAATAGGAGCAGAAGTATGTCTATCAGTCCTTTGAGCCTGCTCTGACATTCAATATGATCACAACTGATCCCCTATCTCAATGTTATCTTCCTGCATTACGCCCATACACATTGATATCTTTAGAGTCTAGAAATGTATCTATTTCCTTCTTAGATATATTCAGTGACTTGGCCTCCACATCTTCCTGTGGTAGAGAATTCCATAGGTTCACCACCCTCTGAGTGAAGAAATCTCTTCTCATCTCAGTCCTAAATGGCCCTCTTTGAGACTGCTACCCTTTGTTCTAGACTGCATCCCCCAATCAGAGTAAATATCACCCCTGCATCCAGTCTGTCCAGCCCTGTCAGAATTTTATATATTTCAATGAGATCCCCTCTCATTCTCCTAAAATCCAGTGAATCCAGGCCTAGTCAACCCAATTTCTCCTCGGACAACAATCCTGCCATCCCAGGAATCAGTCTTGAGCCGACTGAAAATACAAATTCCCGGGAAAAACATTGATTGACAGCATTGGCTCTCTGATATATGCTGACAATTTCACCATGTTTATTTGTGCAAGTTAAGAAGTTTCAAGTGCCTACAGTTTCTGCCATGGATAATTTAAAGACGGATGACACTTTATTGGCCTGTGGTAAAAATGAGTTTTTTAACAAAGTGAAAAAAAATCAATAAATACATTTTCAAAAAAGTTTTTTTATATATCTTATTGTCACTGTAGGGCTCATTGGTTCTATAGTTGGTGAATAAGCATTCAAGTGCCATAGCTTGGCATGGGGTGCATGAGGGCCATGGGGTGGCTCGGGGGCATACTCTGGAATGGGAGGAATGAGGAGTCACACAGGTCATTTGAGGTTGCATTGCATAGCAAGGGGGCATGAGAGACTAAAGATGGTGGGTGATAGACATTCCTTGGCATGGGGGCATGAGGGGCCATAGGGGTTGTTTCAGGAATGTAGCTTGGCATGGGGAAGAGGGTACATTGGGGGCGGGTGGGGGGTATACTGTGACATGGGGGCATAAGGAGGATCTTTTGAACTTACCTTTCAAAAGGTTCCCTCAGGCAGACTATTGTTGATGGCACCTCTGAGGTGTGCCATTCACCGGCAGTGGGATTTTCTGGTCCTGCCACTGTCAATGGGATTTCCCATTGATTGTCCTCCATGCTATGGGGAAACCCACGGCGAGAGTGTGCCATCGCCGGGACCAGACGATCAGTTGAAGAATTCTGGCCACCGAAAATTGTAGATGACTAGGACATGCCTATCCCCGCAATGGAATCAGCCAGGTTGGGGGTGCAAGTGCAGGCTCAAAACCTGAACTACCCCACATCCTTAAAAGGCACTCTGAAAATGGGAAATACCAGGAATAGGTTATCGAACCCCAGAATTGGGACTAGCCTGCCATTTTTAAAAGGCTCCCAAGTCAATCTGACTCCATGAAAATCAAGACAATTATACTGCAAAAGCCTTATAGAAATCACGTTACAATAAAAGGTTAAATGTATGAGGAAGGGCAATATGGAACTCATGCTGGCAGCATTGTTTAGTTCAAGTGACACATCTATTGGGAAAACAAGGTCAATTAAGATTTGGCTATCCATATAAATGGTTTAAAATATTCCTTGTCCAATACACAATCAGGTACTTCTGCTTCTGCATTCATTTTCGAGTCCCACATACTGAGCGCCTGACATTTGATCGAACCTTTGTGTAGTTAGGACTCCTTAGTTAAAATTCAGTCCAAGTTCAACAAGTCTTTACGAATGATTGCTGGAAGATAACTTCTAGAATTAGCAGGTGGGTAATAATGTGACACCAGAATGCTAGCATACGTATTTTGTAAATATCTGTAAATATAACTTAAGAACTGTAATTCTCATGCTTGCCTTAATCAATTAGAAGGTCACTAACTTGTCACATTATGGCATATGTGTTGCTATTAAATTCTACAGCAATAGTTCCCTGTTATATATTGGTTATTATGACAATCTGTTCATGTTTAACTGATTGGAATATAATGTGGTTAATCCATATAATTCAAGATCAACATATTATACGTCATATTAATTAGACATCATTAGTAACAGCACAATAAGGGGTAATTTATCACTTTGAACATATTCAATTCCTTCATGAGAAGTGATTTTCAATCATTTGTTTGCACAAGTTTTGATTCAGGACCATTACACCAAATTGTGGAAGAATTTGGTCCTTCTCTTCCACTGTTTCCATTGGTCCAGAATTTGCTGAAAAAATAGAATTGAGCTTCTTTCTCAAGCTTTATGTTTCCTTTTCAATCTTTAAATCTGATTCATTCAGGAGATACGTGATTTGTCTCATTGGTGGTGTAGAGGGAATATCACTGGACTCGTAATCCAGAGGCCCAGGTTAATGTTCCGGGGACAAGAGTTTAAATATCACCACGGCAGCTGGTAGAATTTGAATTCAGGTAGCAATCTGGGATTGAAAAGCTAGTGACCACGAAATCATTTTCTGATTGCCTGAGAAACCCATCTGGTTTACTAATGTCTCTTTGAGAAGGAAATCTACCATCCTTACCTGGTCTGGCCTACATGTGGGCACAGATCCACAGCAACTGCTCTCTGCAAAAGTGTGGCAAGCCACTCAGTTCAGGGCAATTATGGATGGGGAACAAATGTTGGCCTTGCCAGTGACGCCCACATTTCATGAAATAATTTTTTAAAAGTTCACCAAGGCCCCAGATATCCTGGTGTTCTTGCCCTGCTGTTATCAGCTTGCAATTCCAGCCAATTCAAGAGCAAAAGTTTTTGATGTGCAGGAATAAGCCTAACTAACAGGACATATTATGAACTGCCTGCTCTAGAAAATTCTAGGCCTCTGTCTCCTGGCCTACCTGAAACCAATCGCTCATTGTTATCAGATGGCATCATTGAGCACATCGAAATTAACCTAAATGTTTTTAGTAGATGATATTTAATTTTACCCGGTTTATACAGACTCTTCCATAGTTGTTCAGTGCTCTGAATGTTCAACAGCTCAGACACACTGTCCTTGACTGTAGTTCACTCCACTCCATTCAATGGGTTTTTTGAGTTAACTCCAGAATCAGAATTTGATAGCCTTTCTACTGCAGTGCTGCTGCCAGAAGCCCCGGTTCGACACCTGTGAATTAAAGTAAATGAGGAGTCTCCAGAGACACCAAAATACATCCAAACACGTTTATTTTTTCTCTCTCTGGGTACCTCCAGACATAGTGGCATTCTCAAATATAAACGTTACCTTTATCAATGGAGGTTGACAATTTTCTGGCTTTCGTCATGATTTACGATCCAATCAACTCCTGATTAAATTGGATTTTCAGCCAAAAATGGATTTCGACACTTTGTGGGATTTTCTTCTCTCTCTGAGCAGAGTTAGGTGATTCAGAGTGGCAAAAATACAATCAAAAATCAATTCTCTGCCAAACTTTCAATTTCCTGCCTGGTAGAAATTAGATGGAAATTTACTTTGAAGAGAGTGCTGTGATACATTTGCATTACACTATTCTTACATGAATGCATTTTATAATACCTATACATGCATAGAAGACTGAAAAGTATAAATAAAATGTTAATTGTGGTGCTGACTTATTTTCAAATCTCTCTACTGTGATTTTTACTTGTCTGGTTAGAGCATCACCGTGTTCAATTATTCAGGTGACGTGAGTTATCAGAGTGCATTTTTTGTGAAGAAGTAAAGATGAACGATGTTGCGTTCATAATTTAAGTGAGAACATTGATAAGATGAAGGCTTTGCACAAGAACTAAGCAACTGTGAACAGCAGTCCAGGTGGTCTAAATAAATTAGCACTGAAAGCTTTGAGCAGATAATTTAAGAGCAGAAAACAGCAGCAACACAGTAATTAAAATAGAAAGAGTAATGTAATGAAAGCAGTGATTTGTACCACTTGGATTAACTTGTTTAAAATGAATATATTTAGCTGGTTTCCTGCGGTGCAGCTCAAGCAATTTCAAATCTGAAGCATGGTTGTGATATTTAGTTGCTAAACTGGTTTGTCTCTTGAAGACAAGTCCTGTCTTCGGGCAAGTAGTGGAAGAAGGTGCATCCAGATTAAGGCAACAGTTTGCATCTTTCTTTGGCTAACTGGAGGATAATTGCACTTTCTCACTCTAGTTCAAGGGAATCGCTCATGAAAATCTAATTTTCCTTCCCAATAATCTGGATTTTACGGTCAGGTTGTAGCCATGCCGGGGGAAGGATGGCTTGTTTTCCAGCTCATCAGACGATGAGGTTGCAGAAACGTTTTGTTTCACAGGACTCAGATAAGGTCATGAATGGGGTGGGGGATACAGGAGAGTGCTAAATAGACGTGTGCAACAAGATGCCAGGTCCATTGGGTGGCCTGTTAGACAGCCTCCTGTCACTGTCAAGGAGTAAGAAGTCTCACAACACCAGGTAAAGTCCAACAGGTTTATTTGGTAGCAAAAGCCACTAGCTTTCGGAGCACTGCTCCTTCGTCAGGTAAGTGGGAGTATTACCCACACACAGTGCTACACAATCCCTGACATACTATCCTCTCTCTTACAGGAGAAGGCAGCACACAGTAGAACGGAGCAGCATAGAATCAGTTGGGGCCAAGGATGCCTGTATATCCTGAGCCTGATGGAGATGATGGTTCTCAGCATCATGTAGCTGGCTGGGACAGGGCACATGATATCTGCCATCAATGAGGAAACTGAGGGTGATGATATGTTCCTGTTTTCGGCCCCTTCTCAACTCCCAGCTCACCCCTAACCTGCTGTCCGGCATGAGGAGTAAGTTGCTGATGGTGTGGCCATGGACCTTGCGTTTTACACCCCAAACCCCTTACCACACACCAATCTTTCCTTTCTAATTCCCTGCTCTCACATGCCTAAGAACTGTCACCTGCCTAACCATAGCAACCTAAAGAAGAATAGAGAGCACGACACAAATAAACGGTCACATCTTGATCTCATACTTGATTCTGGCACCTTGAAGACAAGCATAACATTGGAATCAGCATGTGGAATGTCATCTGGACATGAGTAGGCTGCAGCTATGCCAGGGGGAAGGATGGTTTGTTTGCCAGCTCATCGGAGGAAGAGGTTGCAGATAGGTTTTGTTTCACAGAACTCTGATAAGGTCATGAATGAGTGGGGGGGATACAGGAGAGTACTCAATAGACATGTACAACAAGATGCTGGGTCCATTGGGTGGCCTGTCAGACAGCCTCCTGTCACTGTCAAGGAGTGATGTGGAAGGAGCACAGAGGAATCTGACACCAGCTTGGCAGAGGAGCTGGTACAGAGTTTGCCCTCTCCACAGCCTGTGCTCCATTTCTTTGTCAGACTGCAGATCCAGACACACTGCCACTGCTGCCCCCATACCTGTTGCAATATTTATGTGAATTGGTCACCAGATCTTCCGCTTTCCAAGTGAGGATGCAGTAACACTCCTTGGATCACTGCTGGGGTCTCAGCTACATACTTGACATAGGTAAGGAGACCAAGAGTAATGTATGTTGGCTTGCTAATGATACAAATCTAGGTGGGAATGTAAGCTGTGAGAAGAACATGCAGAGGGTGCAAAGAGACATAGGCAGGTTAAGACATTGGACAAAAATGTGACAGATGGAGGATAATGTGGGGAAGTGTGAGGTGATTCATTTTGGCCATGAAAATAGAAAAGAAGAATATTTCAGCTCACCAACTGTGCAGAGTCTGCACGTTCTCTCTGTTTCTGCGTGGGTTTCCTTCAGTTTCTTCCCACAGATGGAGGATGTGCTGATTAGATGCATTGGCCATGCTAAATTCTCCCTCAGTGTACCCAAACAAGCACCAGAGTGTGGCAACTAGGGGATTTTCACAGTAACTTCATTACAGTGTGAATGTAAGTCTACTTGTGACACTAATAAATAAACTAAAACATTGTTAAATGTGTACAAAGAACACAAAATGTTAGCATGAAGGTACATAAGAACATAATAACTAGGAGAAGGAGTAGGCAATTCAAACCCTCAAGCCCGTTCTGCCATTCAATACGATTATGGCTGATCTTGGCCTCATCTCACCTTCCTGCCCACTCCCCATAACCCTTCATCTCACTACTCATTAAAAACCGATTTGTGGTGATTGTCTCTTTAGGGGCAACTCAGCAGAGTATGGCTGGAATATTATCACCCCGCCCGCCATGGGAATCAGAGCAGATGAGAGTTGGACAATGGGAAGGTCCGTTGACCTTAGGCGGGATTTTGCAGTTTCAGGACGAGCGAGGCCATAAAATGCCACCCTCTGAAGTCTGTGAAAGCACGTCATTACACTATCTACCTCCTCATATTTGTTCCGGCATCTTCTGAACTCCAGAGTAGAGAATTCCACAGATTCACAACCCTTTGAATGAAGTAATTGCTCCTCATTTCTGTTTAAAAACTGCCACCCCTTAGACTAAAACTATGGCCTCTCATTCTAGAATGTCTAAGGTGGGGAAACAGCCACTTAATGTCTAGTCTGTCAATCCCCTTTAGCATCTTATATACCTCAATTAGATCTCCTCTCATTCTTCTAAACTCTAGAGGGTACAGTCCTAAACTGCTCAATCACTTTTCAGAAGACAAATCCTTCATCTCTGGAATCAATCTAGTGAATCTTCTCTGAACAGCCTCTAATGCTTTTATGCCCTTCCTCAAGTAAGGGGACCAAAACTGTGCACAGTACTCCAGACGCAGTTTCACCAGTGCCCTATACAGCTGCAGCAGCACTTCCCTATTTTTACACTCTATTCTATTAGCAATGAATTCCAAACTTTGTCTCCCTTATTACCTGCTGTACCTGTACAGTAACTTTCTGTGATTCGTGCACAAGGACATCCAGATACCTCTGCACTGAAACATTGTGAACTTTCTCTTCATTTAGATATTAAGTTGCCCTTTTATTCCTCTGACCAAAATGGATAACCTCACATTTATCCATGTTAAATTCCATCTGCCAACTCTTGGCCTGTTCACCTAACCTATCCATATCCATTTGTAAATTTTTTATTTCCTCACTGCAACTTACTTTCCCACCTATGTTAGCGTCATCCAAAATTTGGGTACAGTACACCTTAGCCCTGCATCCAAGTGATCGATATAGATTTAAATAGTTTGGGTCCGAGGACCAAACCCTGAGGCACACCACTAGTTACAGCTTGCCAACCAAAAAAAGGCCCATTTATCCCCACACTCTGCTTTCTGTTCATTAGCCAATCCTCTATCCAAGCTAATATCACCCCCAACCCCATGGGATCTTATCTTATATATTAATCGTTTGTGCAGCACCCTATCAAATGCCTTCTGGAAGTCCAAATCCACTATATTTGGAGGACCTCCATTATCCACTGTGCTTGTTACAGCTTCGAAGAACTCTAGCAAATTAGTCAAACTGTTAGGAAAGTAAATGGCATTTTGTCATCTAGAATATGGGGGGCACAGTCTCAGTATAAATGGGCCAATCACTTAGAACTGAGAACTAAATAAGTGTGTGGGAGGCAGTGTGTATTGATATTGTTACTAGAATGGTGATCTAGAAACCCAGGACAAGATCTGGGGACACGGGTTCAAATCCCACCACAGCAGATGGTGAAATCAATAAAAATCTAGAATTAAAAGTCGAATGATGACTATGAAACCATTGTTGATTATTGTAAAGACCCATCTGGTTCACTAATGTCCTTTAGCGAAGGAAATTTGCCATCCTTGCCTGGTCTAGCCTACTTGTGATTCCATATCCACAGCAATGTGGTTGACTCTCAAATGTCCTATGAAATGGCAATAAATGCTAGCTGGACCAGCTAGCTATGCCCACACCACATAAATGAATTTTTTAAAAATTCTTACTCAGATGGTTTTGAATCTTTGGAATGCTTTGAATGTTCCGTACTCTGTGGATGCTCTGTCACTGAATATATTTAAGACTCAGGTAGACAGCTTTTTCGTCATTCAGAGAATCAAGGGAAGTGGGATGAGTGGGAGAATGAAGTTGAGCAAAAGATTTGGCAATGTTTGTATTGAATGGTGGAGCTAATCTGAAGAACCAAATGGCCTACTCCCGCTTCTGTTTCTAATGCTCTCATGTTCAGGCACTCACCACAACACTTTATGAAATATTCCAGAATACTTCCAGACATTTTTCCATAGTCCTTCAAAATTATATTACTTGCAACCTGAGTCCCTGGCCCGTTTAAGTAAGCCTCATACGAAGCCCATCTTGCAGATTGCAGTGTGACACACAGATTCATGGCCTGGTCCTGTACAGCGCAGGCATTGCACCAGCTGAGAGTGCTGTGTTAGGTCAACATTCGCACTCCTTCTCAAGCCTCTTGCACGTGCTGATGGTGCACACCAGTTCACACTTACAAGAAGGCGCACTGGAGTCAGCTGATGCTACAGTGCACCCAGCAAAAGAGTGCTGGACCTCCATAGAAACAGAACTACAGGGATCAAATTCACATCCACAGAGTTGAAACCAATAAGGATGAAACAGAAATGAAAAATTAGCTTGAAAGCATGCACAGAAAGTGAAATGAAGATTGGGAAAGACAAAAAAAATTTAAGATATAGAAATGAAAGATGCAGAAAAAGTGACAGAAATTATCTTAATTTTTATATTTTTTAAATGTTCAACTGAAATTAACTTAAAGAAAGAACCTTTCATTCTTTGCAAATTAATTTTCCAGCGTCATCGAATTTTTTGGCATCACTTATCATGCCAAGCTATGTTCTATTGGATTTAATTTGACATCATGTTCGGCACAACATTGTGGGTCGAAGGGCCTGTTCCTGTGCTGTACTGTTCTATGTTCCATGTTCTATGAAAAGATTGTTTTCTCCTTAGTACACCGGCTCTCACATTTTCTGCCGTCTTTAGTGAATACCAACTGGGCAAGAACCCCAGCTTCAGGCCATTGCATTGATTTCAGTGCTGAACCTATTGGTGAGGAGTATTGGAGCAGAACCTGTGGGAGGAGCAGATTACCTCTAACAGCAGCTGCTGGATTTCCAGTTGAACTGTGCATGACTTGGAAGTGTTTGTTCCATTTTAACGGTGAGCCCCCCATTGTTACTACCCCACAAATCCTTTATTTCCCTTATTGTGTTGCATTTGAAACAAAATTGAATACTTTGCAGTGTAATCGAGACTTGGTGAACTCAAAACTTTACAAATTTATATCTATCCTGTGTGGTCCTGACTGCTTCAATGGAGGAATCGACTTATTTTGCACCACTTTGTGAATTAGGTTTTTTTCTTAAGGGGAGAAAGATCTAAGAACATACAAATGGGGGAGGGTTTCTTTTGAGGACTACAGATAATGAAATAATGAGCCTGTTTTGAACATTATGATGTTGTTAAACAGAGTGCACAGAGAATATTTTCCCTGTCTGATGGTTGTGCTGCTCTCTCGTGGCGTGTATGTATTTTTACATATAGACATAAATACATATAAACTAAACTTGGTCACATTAATTTGTGGAACCAATGTCGCAACTGGAGGATTATCATTATGTTTTATTAATTTATGTTGGGGCTCATTAATCTGGGTTACTAGCTGGGTAATGTGCTGCTACACCTCCATGTGTTTTGCGAACAAGTTAAAATATAATCAGGGAATTCAGTTAGGGCAAGTTACAAGCATAATTTATGACAAATTCTTAAATTGAAAAACTAGGCTCAGCTGTGCTGTGTTCATAATCAGGTCAGGCAGCTCACTGGTGCCATGATAATTAACAGGAGCTCTTTTCTTTATTTGTGTGGTTGCTACGTGGCAGAAAAGTTTATGATTGTTTCTTTTCTAATCTCAAGCTTCAGAAAAATTTAGTGAAGTGTTTTGCCTTAAGGATTTGTGAATTACCGCAAATGTGATGCTCTCTTGACTCTTGTAAGGGATATATATTCCTGGGAACAGAAGCTGGGATTCACCGGTCTGGGCCTGTGGCAGGGGTTCGACGTCAGACAGACTTCTGCTGCAGAGCCTAGTGGGAAAACCTACTTAACTGCACGATGCTGCACTGATTAGTTATGCAACTGGAGATTTCCTGGTGAATCACGTGGCGGAACAGGCTGCAAGTCACACTCCCCGCCACCATATCCGGCCGCCATATTTGAAAGGCACCTGCATAACTACTCATTCATCGTGTGTTGGGGTTTGGACCTGGACATCGCAGGCAGACGTCAATAAATGCTGGTCCCAGGGTTCAGCAATGCCTGGCCAGGCATACTTCTTCAAGCTGTGGACGACAGGAGGGAGTGTGTCTTTTTCCTGAGTGATGGGAGAAGGAGGCAGGTCCGTCTCGTCACACCTGCTTGGGAGGAGGTTGCCAGGTTGGTGAGTGCCAATTCAACTACAGGAGGACTGCCCTGCAGTACAGGAAAGGAATGAATGACCTCATCCACAAGGATAAGTGAACCCTCTACTCTCCAGACTCACCTCATGGAATGGGAACTGGGACATGGTCCTTAATGGCAAGGCCACCATCCGTGCTGTCCATGCTGAAAGGAACTTTGTAAGGTGCAGTGTGATGCTTCATAGCCCTACTGCTCCACATGGTCTGCAGTTAGGGAGGCAGCTACAGGCCACAGACCCAGCTACATAGAAGGCACAAATTCTTTCTGGGGCAGGGTAGGTGGCTTACAGGGAAAACGCAGGTGCTGCCCCAGCTGCCATGTCTCTGCTATCCTTGTTTGTCCCGTTGTTGGAACTTGCAAAGTACTTTGGGGAGTAACAGCACTGCATCTTTCATATGGTACACAGTTGCCAATGGGTTGGAGATTGACAGCATGCAAACAAATGCTCAGAAACCATCATTTTCCTTCTGCGAGAGAAGACAGCACACAAGAGGGATGAGAGAGAGAAGCTGGAAGGAGAAATACCCGATCTCTGCCCCCCGCATACAGTATGTAGAACAGGTTACCGAGCTGGCAGAGGAGGAGTTGGCACATGGAGATATCTATCTTTGCCAGGTTCCTTGTGAACCATGTGCGAGAAGTCTCCAGTGAATGCTATTCCCTTGCCCTCCACTGCCTCGTCTATAGAAACACCTTTCCCTCATCAGGACAGTACACTAGAGTTCCCCTTCAGTTGGCCAGTGAGCTGAATTGCATCTCCACCCATCTCATGACTCTCCTCTCAACCAGCATCTCCTGAGCTGGACATTAGGGGATTGGGCAATGCCTTAGCAGCTGGATGGTGCATGTTTCTTTTCAAACAGATTTAAGCACTTCCCATCTTCTAACTGTAACCCACACCCTCCCCGCCATTACCATTAACCCCTCCCCAACATAAACTTTCCACTCCCAAACATTACCCTTCAACTGCCCATGCCCCTTCATACCCATAACCCTGCAGCCCATCACTGTCACCATTCACATGTACTCTGTCCGCGAGGAATACACATTAATGTTTCCATGCCCGGCCTTATCCTGTCAACCCCTAGGATTCGCATTGACCTTCAACTACCCACCAACAACTCAGACTGGCCCTAAACCTGCCACTGATGGTCCTCACCCTACCACATCCTGCTGCCTGTTTAAACAGTTACTGTTTCCTCCTTGCACCGATACGTTCTGTTTGCCCCCCAGGATGCTGCAATTGACACATTCAAACCCACCCTCTGAACACATAGCACCTCACTGTCCCCGACTGTCTCCCCTACCTCACTGTCCTCTACTGTCTCCCCTACCTCACTGTCCCCGATTGTCTCCCCTACCTCACTGTCACCTACTGTCTCCCCTACCTCACTGTCCCCGACTGTCTCCCCTACCTCACTGTCCCCGACTGTCTCCCCTACCTCACTGTCCCTGACTGTCTCCCCACCTCACTGTCCCCTACTGACTCCACACCTCACTGTCCCCTACTTTCCCTCCCTGTCTACCCACCTCACTGTCCGCTACTGTCTCCCGACCTCACTGTCCCCTACTGTCCCTCCCTTCTCCCCACCTCACTGTCCCCTACTGTCTCCCCACCTCACTGTCCCCTACTGTCCCTCCCTGTCTCCCCACCTCACTGTCCCCTACTGTCTCCCCCACCTCACTGTCCCCTACTCTTCCCCTACCTCAGTGTCCCCGACTGTCTCCCCCAACTCAGTGTCCCCTACTGTCTCCCAACTCAGTGTCTCCTACTGTTTCCCCACCTCAGTGTCCCCTACTGTCTCCCCACCTCAGTCTCCCCTACTGTCTCCCCACCTCAGTATCCCCTACTGTCTCCCCACCTCAGTCTCCCCTACTATCTCCCCACCTCGGTGTCCCCTACTGTCTCCCCACCTCAGTCTCCCCTACTGTCTCCCCCACCTCAGTGTCCCCTACTGTCTCCCCACCTCACCGTCCCTTCCTATCTCCCCACCTCACTGTCCCCTACTCTTCCCCTACCTCAGAGTCCCCTACTGTCTCCCAACTCAGTGTCTCCTACTGTTTCCCCACCTCAGTGTCCCCTACTGTCTCCCCCACCTCACTGTCCCCTACTCTTCCCCTACCTCAGTGTCCCCGACTGTCTCCCCCAACTCAGTGTCCCCTACTGTCTCCCAACTCAGTGTCTCCTACTGTTTCCCCACCTCAGTGTCCCCTACTGTCTCCCCACCTCAGTCTCCCCTACTGTCTCCCCACCTCAGTATCCCCTACTGTCTCCCCACCTCAGTCTCCCCTACTATCTCCCCACCTCGGTGTCCCCTACTGTCTCCCCACCTCAGTCTCCCCTACTGTCTCCCCCACCTCAGTGTCCCCTACTGTCTCCCCACCTCACCGTCCCTTCCTATCTCCCCACCTCACTGTCCCCTACTCTTCCCCTACCTCAGAGTCCCCTACTGTCTCCCAACTCAGTGTCTCCTACTGTTTCCCCACCTCAGTGTCCCCTACTGTCTCCCCACCTCAGTGTCCCCTACTGTCTCCCAACCTCACTGTCCCCTACTGTCCCTCCCTGTCTCCCCACCTCAGTGTCCCCTACTGTCTCCAACCCTCACTGTCCCCTACTGTCTCCCCACCTCAGTGTCCCCTACTGTCTCCCCACCTCAGTGTCCCCTACTGTCCCTCCCTGTCTCCCCACCTCAGTGTCCCCTACTGTCTCCCAACCTCACTGTCCCCTACTGTCCCTCCCTGTCTCCCCACCTCAGTGTCCCCTACTGTCTCCCCACCTCAGTGTCCCCTACTGTCTCCCCACCTCAGTGTCCCCTACTGTCTCCCCACCTCAGTGTCCCCTACTGTCTCCCCCACCTCAGTGTCCCCTACTGTCTCCCCACCTCAGTGTCCCCTACTGTCTCCCCACCTCAGTGTCCCCTACTGTCTCCCCACCTCAGTGTCCCCTACTGTCTCCCCACCTCAGTGTCCCCTAATGTCTCCCCCACCTCAGTGTCCCCTACTGTCTCCCCACCTCACCGTCCCTTCCTATCTCCCCACCTCACTGTCCCCTACTCTTCCCCTACCTCAGAGTCCCCTACTGTCTCCCAACTCAGTGTCTCCTACTGTTTCCCCACCTCAGTGTCCCCTACTGTCTCCACACCTCACTGTCCCCTACTGTCCCTCCCTGTCTCCCCACATCACTGTCCCCTACTGTCTCCCTACCTCACTGTCCCCTACTGTCACCCCACCTCACTGTCCCCTACTGTCTCCCAACCTCACTGTCCCCTACTGTCCCTCCCTGTCTCCCCACATCACTGTCCCCTACTGTCTCCCTACCTCACTGTCCCCTACTGTCACCCCACCTCACTGTCCCCTACTGTCTCCCAACCTCACTGTCCCCTACTGTCTCCACACCTCACTGTCCCCTACTGTCCCTCCCTGTCTCCCCACATCACTGTCCCCTACTGTTTCCCCACCTCACTGTCCCCTACTGTCGCCACACCTCAGTGTCCCCTACTGTCTCCCCACCTCAGTGTCCCCTACTGTCTCCCCACCTCACAGTCCCCTACTCTTACCCTACCTCAGAGTCCCCGACTGTCTCCCCACCTCAGTGTCCCCGACTGTCTCCCCACCTCAGTGTCCCCTACTGTCTCCCAACTCAGTGTCCCCTACTGTCTCCCAACTCAGTGTACCCTACTGTCTCCCAATTCAGTGTCCCCTACTGTCACCCCAACCTCAGAGTGCCCTACTGCCTCCCCACCTCACTGACCCCAACTGTCCCTCCCTGTCTCCCCACCTCACTGTCCCCTACTGTCTCCCAACCTCACTGTCCCCTATGGTCTCCCCACCTCACTGTCCCCTACTGTCTCCCCCACCTCACTGTCCCCGACTGTCTCCCCACCTCAGTATCTCGTACGGTCTCCTCCACCTCACTGTCTCCCCACCTCAGTGTCCCCTACTGTCGCCCCACCTCACTGTCCCCTACTGTCACCCCCACCTCACTGTCCCCTACTGTCCTCCAAACTCAGTGTCCCCTACTGTCTCCCCACCTCAGTGTCCCCTACTGTTCCCTCAACTCAGTGTCCCCTACTGTCTCCCCGCCTCATTGTCCCCTACTGTCTCCCCGCCTCATTGTCCCCTACTGTCTCCCCACCTCATTGTCCCCTACTGTCTCCCCACCTCAGTGTCCCCTACTGTCTCCCCACCTCAGTGTCCACTACTTTCTCCCCACCTCAGTGACCCCTACTGTCTCCCCCACCTCACTGTTCCTTACTGTCTCCCCACCTCAGTGTCCACTACTTTCTCCCCACCTCAGTGACCCCTACTGTCTCCCCCACCTCACTGTCCGCTACCGTCTCCCCACCTCAGTGTCCCCTACTGTCTCCCCACCTCAGTGTCCACTACTTTCTCCCCACCTCAGTGTCCCCTACTGTCTCCCCACCTCAGTGACCCCTACTTTCTCCCCACCTCAGTGTCCACTACTTTCTCCCAACCTCACTGTCCGCTACTGTCTCCCCCTCCTCACTGTCCCCTACTGTCTCCCCACCTCATTGTCCCCTACCATCTCTGCCACCTCACTGTCCCCTCCCGTCTGTTCCACCTCTCCCCAGCACATCCCTTTCCCGCAGTCTGCATCCCCAACTGCCTCCCCTAATGTCACCTAGTGCTCCTCCCTCCATCAGGTGTTGTTTTGGATGGAGTGAACTCCCCATGGTAGGGCGTCTGATCAAACGAATGGAGAGGGATTCCTGGCCTGATGGTAATGTAAATCCCACTAATGAGACGGGAAAAGGCTTTTTGATGGTTATTGGCTGGACTGGCAATGCGTCATTTCCCCGGCATGATGGGCGGAATTTTGTCATGGGAGAAATGTGTCATTTCAGGCACAAAAATTGGTGCGCTTCAGGCCAGCACGGGCAGAGCGATCCAGATTGTGACCTTCCCCCACTTAGTGAAATTATGGCTCCCCCATGTGAAACATGCCACACCTGACTCACCAGGCTCTGACGTGCTTGCCCAGGGGTCAGCTGGGTGCTGGTATCAAAGAGGAGTTGCATTTAAACAGTCCCTCAGCACTCACTCCCAGTCAAGCCAGGAGCTTGGCTGAGAGAGGGGACCCTGATGAAACTGCTTGATGCCATGGAGGAGGGGATGGCATCATTTACCCCCTGCTGGATGGGGGCCACTGAGCGATGTTGCCAATCCTGCCTGGGCGGCTGTGACAGCAAGAGTCAGTGCCAGCAGTATGACAAGGATGACTGGGATCCAATGCAGTTAGAAGATGAATGACTTCCTTCAAGCTGTAAGGGTGAGTGACCACCCTGGCAGTATTCTCATTTGTCATCCCTGGTGTGTCACTGTTAATCCACTCCCTGCCACCTCGCAGCTGCCCAACACCTAACCTCCCAGCATCTTCAGCAAACACCCTCGTCACTCCTCACCACAACCCCTCTGTGTCCATCAGCAGTGCCCATTCATGCCAGCTGTTCTCAACTCCTGATCTGCCAGGTGTCCGACTTACAATATTCTCTTTCTGTCCCAACGGGGGCAGATAGCTCACAATAAAAGGGAGAGGGAGAGGACGGGCGGGTGATGCTTGAGTACAAAGTTCTCACCCCCTATGAAGAAAGGGCAATGGAGCTCATAGGGGAGGCCCGGAATGAGATGTTACCAACAGCGAGGTTGGCCTGTGCCAGAGAAGTCGGGTCCACTGCACCTTCGTCCAGATGCCTGTCTCAAGTGTGTTGTTTATTTTCCAGATCAATATCATTCCCATTGACTGAACCCATGTCCTTGTCTCCTTGCCTTGCAGGATCGCTATCTGACAAGGCCGGGCCATCAATAGGCAGAGCACCCCCCCCCCCCCCCCCACTCCCCCCGCCCCGCCCTGCCCACCATTACTGAAGGCCAGACACACAAGGTCATTACTGAGAGCCTCGAGAGCATGGCCCAGATACAGAGGGCCATTGCTGAGGGCCTCAAGAGAATGACCCAGATACAGAGGGCCATTGCTGAGGGCGTCAAGAGAATGGCCCTGACACAGGGGCCCACTACTAAGGACCTTTATAGCATAGTCCATTTAGAAGCTCCATCACTAAAGGCTTCAACACCATGGTGCAGATAACATTGGGCCTCCAATGCCAGACGATGCAGAGGCTCTTGGAACTCATCCCAATTGCCCCTCTGTTCCATGGAGTTGACCAGGGGCCCTCAAGTATCTCGACGGAAGAGGGAACACTGGAGCCCATCTCGGGGCCCTCCTCCAGGGAGGCTTTGGCAGTCTTGAGCCCTTCTGAAATCCCCCTTCCTAATACCAGCAGGTCTCATGGGCAGCGGGTAAAACAGTGTGAGGTGGCAGCATTAGTGCCAACCGAGAGCTGGCCAGGTCCCTCCAGATCTAAGTCCTCCAGAGGATGCCCGCCAAGAGCATCTTAGGTCACAGGGAGTGTAAGAGAGCAGGCTGCCTCCATCTCTGATCTTACTAAGTAGCCTTTTGTGCGGCATCTTATCACTTTTTGAAAATCCAAATATATTATTGATTCACCTTTATCTATCATTACCACCTCGAAGAATTCTAATAAATTTGTCAGGCATGATTTCCCCCTCATGATTCCACAGGAGAAAGATTCTTCTACTGCTATTGTGCTAAAACTGGAAGAGTTGATCTGTGCATTCTGTAATTTGGAGGATGCAGTAAAATAAAAACAGGTACAACAAAAACAGTATAAAGTTGACCAGTAGATGTTAATCACCTATATTTTGTCAGCACTGGATTCCACAATCATATCACCATAATCAATATGATAACAATTAGTTGCCTTGTACTTTTCCATATCAGTTGCTATTAAATATAATTGTTTATTTACAATCATTTTATGATAACATTAAAAAAAAATTCTGGACATGTTGGCTGCAGAAATCTTAATGACATCATTGTTTATCTGCTTCCTCCTTTACAGTAGCACAAGTTCAATTTACAATAAATCCCTCCCAGAGACTAATTTTGGTTTGTGTTGAGGAGATAGCAATAATAGTTCTAAGGTGATTTGAGCTTGGATTTTTCAGTGTGTGTTAATATTCCACCCTATTTTCCTGTGATTTCTAATCATTATTTACCACCTACATGGGATAATCAAGAAATGGTTATCTGATCTCATTATTCATCATTTTGGTGCTTGCTTGGCAGATCAGCATAATAAAACATTGTCGACTAGGCTGCATTTCCGCTCTGTATTCAAATACCTTGTCAAATATAATTAATAAGATAAAGTTTAACTGCCATCTGCTACTCTATATGAATTGCTATTAAAATAGAAAGTGTTCAAAAATTCTCAAGAACAGGAGTTCTCACTTACACTCAGGGGGTGATGGTGACGAAGGGGTAATGTCACTGTTAATAATCCAAAGGCCCAGGTTTCAATTAATTAATCTGGCATTGAAAGCTAATCTCAGTAATGGTGACCAAAAAACTATCATATATTGTCGTAAAGAACCGGGTAGAGTGTCTTGATGAACTGGGGGTCTGGATGGGATAGAGTGTCTGGATGAACTATGGATGGGGTAGAATGTCATAGAATCATAGAATCCCTGCAGTACAGAAAGAGGCCATTCAGCCCATCAAGCTTGCACCGACAACAATCCCACCCAGGCCCTATCCCTGAAACCCCACATATTTACCCTACTAGTCCCCCCTGACACTAAGGGGCAATTTATCATGGCCAATCAACCTAATCCGCACATCTTTAAAGTGTGGGAACAAACCGGAGCACCCAGAGGCAACCCACGCAGACACATGGAGAATGAGCAAACTCCACACAGTCACCCAAGGCCAGAATTGAACCCAGATCCCTGCCACTGTGAGGCAGCAGTGCTAAACACTATGCCGCTGTGCCACCCTGAATTGGGGCAGTGAGCAAGTTGGCAGATACAAGAACACTGTTTTAATTACTTTCAGGTCAGAGATTGCCTGGTTGATGTGTTGAAAATCTAAATACCATGCTGTTTTTACTTTAAAGAAAAACAATCGTAAAATATGAAAAATTTGAAATTAATGAAAATGTATAATTTTTAATATAGAATTTTTTACCTTTTCTATGGAACCATCCCTTTGGATCCTCCAAGTTAAACACCACTATTTTCCTTTTAGTGTTTTGTATATTTATGATTATTTTGCACCGATAAAAGTCAAGGAATGCTATGTACACTTACAGCTATACTTTCAATGTTAATGTTTGTACATACCAAGGAAAATTCTTGTCTTTATGAGGAAAACACTACAGATACTGTAAATCTGAAATAAAGACAGAAAATGCCGGAAATACTCAGCAGATTAGGTAGGGTCTGTGGTGAGATAAAGTGTGTTAACGGGCAAAATCCTGTCCACTCCGTCCCTGCCGGACCGGCAGAGCCATTTACTGACTGAGAACTTCCTCCACCACAATGTCAAACAGCGCAATCTACATCCTAACCACTTGCTGTGTGAAAAGGTTTCTCCTCAGGTTTGCATTGCCAATTATCTTAAATCTGTGCCCTCTTGTTCTCAACCCTTCCACCGTTGAGAACAAATTTTCCCTGTGACATCTCCTGTCAACTTTTTCTCCTCCGAGGAAGACAGTTCCAATTTCTCAAATCTATTGACATAACTGAAGATCCTCATTCCTGGGATCATTCTCATGAATATTTTCAGATTTCTCTCTGAAGCCTTCACATCTTCCCATGTGTTGTACACAGAACTGGAAGCAGTGCTCCAGTTGAGGCCGAACTACTTTTTAATACAGATGTAACATAACTTTCTTGCTTTTGTACCCTATGCTTCAATTAATTAAGCCTGGGATACTGTATGCTTCATTAACCAGACTCTTAGCCTGCCCTGCATTTACTTATGCATACATACATCCAGATGTCTCTGCTCCTGCAGCCACTTTAGAATTGTTACCTTTATCTTATATTATCTACCCACATTTGCGGTGGCACACTGGTTAGCACTGCTGCCTCACAGTGCCTGGGACCCAGGTTCAATTCCGGCCTTGGGTCACTGTCTGTGCGGAGTTTGCACATTCTCTCCGCATCTGCGTGGGTTTCCTCCGGGTGCTCCGGTTTCCTCCCACAGTCCAAAGATGTGTGAGTCAGGTAGATTGGCCATGCTAAATTGCCCCTTAGTGTCAGGGGGACTAGCTAGGGTAAATGCATGGGGATAGGGCCTGGGTGGGATTGTGGTTGGTGCAGACTCAATGAGTCTTCTGCATGTAGGGATTCTATGATTCTTCTCACCAAAATGAAACACAACATATTCTCTGAATTAAATTTCACCGGCCACTTGTCCGTCCATTCCAGCAACCTGTCTACATTGTTTGAAGTTCTACGCTATCCTCACAGTTCAGAATGTTTGCAACTTTTGCACCAACTGCAAATTCTGAAATTGTGTGGTGCGTACCTAGATCCACATCATTCATATATCAGGAAAAGGAAAGATTCCAACACAGACCCTGAGGAACTCCACCACAAATATTCCTCCAGTCCAAAATACATCCATCAACCACTACTCTGTTTCCTGTCACTTCGTCAATCTTGTATCCATGTTGCTACTGTTCGCTTCATTCCATGAACTTTGTCCAAAGTGTGTTGTGTGGCACTTTATCATATGCCGTTTAGGAAACCCATGTGACCATATGGGCGGCACAGTGGTTAGCACTGCTGCCTCACAGCGGCAGGGACCAGTGTTCAATTCCAGCCTTGGATCACTGTCTGTGTGGAGTCTGCACGCTCTCCCCATGTCTGCGTGGGTTTCCTCTAGGTGCTCTGGTTTCCTCCCACAGTCCAAAGATGTGCAGGTTAGGTTGATTGGCCATGCTAAAATTGACCCTAGCGTCAGGGGATTCGCAGGGTAAATATGTGGGGTTACGGGAATAGGGCCGAGTGGGATCGTGGTCGGTGCAGGCTCGATGGATCGAATGGCTTCCTTCTGCACTGGATGGATTCTATGATTCTATGACATCAACAGCATTATCCTCATCAACCTCCACTGTCACCTCATCAAAAAACACCAGCAAGACAGTTAAACATGATTTTCACTTAACAAATCCATGCTGGCTTTCTGTCATTGTATTTGTCTAAGTGACAATTAATTTTGTCCCAAATTATAGTTTCTCGAAGCTTTCCTAGATGGCACATTTTCCTGGGGCACTTACCCATTGCCTGGAGCAAAGGTATTATCATCCTGACTCCTGCCTCCCTGACCAAATATTGCATTGACACATTCATTCTGTCAAAAAAAGAATAGTTGAACCATGGAATGGGTTAAAAGGGTTCACCAGCACTTGGATTATTGAGTCTGCAGCAGCCACAAGAATGGAGAAGAGGCCTGAGAAGGCTGCTCTCTCGATCTCTCAATCTTGCCTTGAGACCCTGCTGTGCGATTTGAGGGGCTGCATTGACGTGAGCTCATCCAAGGATGGAAAGAACAGGACATTTTCTTCAACCAAGTGGGCATGGTTGGAAGTAGCCAAGGAAATCAGCAGCAGAAGTATGGAGACAGTGCACCAAGAGGACCCCAGGACAAGGAAGTGGCATAACGATTTCAGATACCAAATCTCCAAATTCTACATTTCCTCGTATTTTCCTGTACAAACATTCCTCACACCATTACACATTGCAGCTCCACTCATTCCTCTCTCTTCAGGGCCCTCACAACCCCATCTGAAAAGACAACACTCACACTCACCCTCAGTTCATTGTTCCCCACGGCCATGCCTCACAGTCACTCTCATCAAAAGGCCAGAAGAGGTACTGCAGCACTCTGCCTGGAACTAAGACCCGGGACTGTTCAATCTGAAGAGACCTTCATCTCTACGTTTCCCAACCTACTCGTACCCATTTCCGCCAGCCTAAAAATTGAGGCTGGGGGGGGGATGGCCCTTAAGTGGCCATTAAGTTGGTGGCACGGTGGTACAGTGCTTAGCACTGCTGCCACACAGCGCCAGAGACCCAAATTCAATTACAGCCTCAGGTGACTGTCTGTCTGTGTGGAGTTTGCATGTTCTCCCCATGTCTGTGTGGGTTTCATCTGGCTGCTCCAGTTTCCTCCCACAGTCCAAAGGTGTGCGGGTTAGGTTGATTGGCCATGCTCAATTGTCCCTTAGTGTCAGGGAGATTAGCAGTGTAAATAATTGGAGTTATGGGGATAGGCCCGGATGGGATTGTCAGGCTTGATAGGCCAAATGGCCTCTTTCTGCACTGTAGGGATTCTATGATTCTATGATTTACAGTTAGCAACAGCTATCTAGTAACTGATATTGATTTTGAGAAATACAAATAAACACATTGGTGCTAAAATAGCAAAACATGCATATCAATAAATACTTTTAACTGAAGGAACTTCGGCAAGAAAATATTTGAGTTGATAATTGGCTAAACTTATCACCACCCAAAGTGATAGCAAATAAAATTTAAAGATTCTCCAGGTATATTCAGAGAAAAGTCGAAGGAAATAAACTTTAAAGATTTGTTGCCACAACACCAGAATATCAGGTATATTTAACCAAAGGCATAAAGCCAATAAAAAAAATCTCAGGATTTGATAATGCATCTTAAATCAATGAACTGTAAGAGACAAAAGGAGAAATATCTTCTCATTGAGCAAGTGGGATATTGGAAGGTACATCATTCCAACTAGATTTGATGTATTGTGCCAAAACTTGTAGTGCAGATATACTACCACTTTCTCATCAATGTTGAGGACTTTTGGACATATATTGATGCAAATGTTGGCGGTGTAACTTGAGAGTCAAGTTTGTAATCAGAAGCCCAGGGGTGTTATATCACATTCTGGAGGTTGTCCACCTTGCACAGGAGGCAATAGAATTCAAACCTGGGGGACATGGCTATAAATTAAGAAAACCTGAAGATAGTTGTGACACAGTTATCTGGGTTGAGCAACCCCACCTCAAAGTTGCAAAGAGGGCACATTGACAATGACTGAAATGAGTAGTGCTGCTAGTCCATTACATTGTAGGAGACATCCTCATTCCCTTTGTGTTCAGTCACTATAAACTCCTCCATCCAGCCTTTCAAATTGAGCAATATACCAGACATCCCTTTCTGATTTTCCTGAGTTTGCCTTTGAACTCCAGCAACTGAGATGTGACCAAGTCCAGAGACTCATCATGTGACTAGGACTCAGCAGATTCCTAGCCTCCAGCAATCCTCCAAATGTCAACACCATGGGACGTTCCCTACCTCTGCCTGCTGTGGATCTGAAAGTATGATGTGCTTACCAGATTGTGACCCTGGGGGCTACTCAAGAACTAGGACCTGTCCCACCAAGGTGTGTGTCACTGTGCTGGTGCAGGGTGTGGGTCAGCGCCATAATGACTCTTCTACTTCTGGATCCGTGACTTCTTTCCTAACGGTACTTTGAGTGTACCTAGCACACATGGACTGCAGAGTTCGAGAAGGCGGCTCAACACCACCTTCTCAAGGGCAATTAGAGTTGGGCAATAAATACTGGCCTAGCCAGCGAATCTTACATCCTGTGAAATAATTTTAAAAGTGTTTGCTGTTTTACTGACAGAGGAACAGCATCAGTGGTCCCAAGAGACATGAACTAACTTTGCAAAGGGTATAACGGTCAGCTTAAAAGGGCTTCTCTGCTTGTGAAGGCAACATTTTTCAAGAATGGAAATATTTTGAACACAGCATTATCCACAAAAGGATTTTGAGGACTATATGAATGGCAGTTTCAGAAATCATTATAGAGATTGTTGGTGAAGGCCATGTTTGTTGGTAGACTGCAAAGCCATGGAGACAATTCTAGTCTTCAGAATTGTGGCAATATCATTTGACTTTGAGAATGTCTGTACATGATAATAAGGATTACATTCTATGTCAACCTCATAGATGCTGCACATTAAACTTCCACATTCGTTTGACATTGAATCTTCTACAGAGTGAGCTGATCTCTGCTGGCAGAGCAGTCGGAGTACTGGCCTAATACCTCCAGCGAGGGAGTGGGATATTGTCATTCTTTTAAATATGCAATTAGCTCTAAAGAATGATGTATTCATCGTGTTCTTCATTGGTTATTTCACAGTTTTACTTTTTGTACTATTTTCTATTGAAAAATGGGTCAAATGATGCTTCAATTAATTAGGATCAGTAACTGCACTGACAATTGTGAGTAAATTAGAAAATTAGTGCATTTAATATTGTTTCAATACCCTGTTGGAAATTAAAATTAGGAGGTACGTATAGCAGGCAGTGGAATGGATATCACCCATTTTACATTATCACTGAAACTGAATTAGGAAAAAAAAGCCTTCTTTTCCTCTTTATATAATTGTTTCTATTTCCAAGAAAATAAACCAGCTTTGTATGTGTAGCAAAAAGCAGCTGAAAGCCGTTTTAAAACATTGAGCTGTTGTTATCTTGTGTTCAGCGGAGGGTCAGTGTCGACAGCTGCTAACGCATGAGGTTGGATTTTAGGTGAGGTGGGGGTCCCACCCACCAACTGTAACACCTATTTCTGTCAGAGCAGGAGACCACGACTGGATTTTAAATGTTATTCTTTCTCTCAAAGTTACAAAGTCAATGTGCAGAGTGGACAGGGCAAGCCTTTCATCCATCTCCTTGCTTGCTCCAAAAATCAATTCAAATCCAAAACAATTCATGGTTTCCCGCAAAAGACTCATACTTGATCCAAGCTGACACGAACAGTCATTGCACATGATCACAAGCATGATCCTACACTTGATCTTAGCCAAAGGGCGAGAAGCCTTCCTGACCATTGTCTCAGGTAATTAGCTGTTGGAACTTTACACCCCCAGATCGGGGGGTTTCTCGCCTTCAAGCAATGCCAACCAATCAGAGGACCAACAGCAGCATTGTTCACTGTTGGGACTGCTATCAGTCTCTGATGTGAAATCATCCAGGAGGGCATCATGGAAGATAACACACAAACATATGAACTAGGAGCAGGAGCCCTTCGTGTCTGCTTTGCGGGTGAGGTGCGGTGAAGTAAGGTGACTGCACTGGAGCCCGTTACTCAGGCTTTAACTGGGGCAAGGGAGGGATAATTAAAAAGCTGGGTGCAGGGGGCTTCAATAAAGAGTGGCTCTTTCCACTGGGGGTGACCAAACAGAAGGAATCCCCTTCCTTGAGTCACAACCAGGTCACCAGGGCTAATCTGACGGCCTTGCCAAGTGGCATGGGCACTCCTGTAAAATAGCAGCGGCAGCAGGCAGGGGCTTCTAATTGGACCTTAATTGGCCCAAAGACACGTGAGTCAACTAACACCTACCCTGCCACTGGTAAAATGCTAGTGAAGATGGATAGGCATCAGGCAAAGTGCTCCCTCACCATCCTACTCAATTCTGCACCTTCTCAGCCAGCCAGCTTGCTCCTGGGGGCTTGTAAAATTCCAGCCATGGCTTCATTTTACTTGTGGTTGCTCCAAAGTAAAGTTTCTTGATTTGTTAAAACCATCCACCAGAAAGTCTAATACAACTTGCCTTCCTAGGACATCATTTTAGCAGATGTGAGGAGTTTGTTTTGGGGTTACCACAATCTCCTCAAGACCTACCATTCAGGAGGCATTGGTATTTGTCATTTTGTATGAGCCCTGCATTACAATGTTGTTCAGCAGCTCTTGTCAGTCTGGATATATACTTAAGGTAAATTTGAACTCTGAAACCCATCATACATTATTCTCAGTTTTGCACACCCCCAGGGGAAGGATCTGAGGACACAGTCTCAGAATAAAGGGATGACTCTTTAGAACCAAGATGAGGAGGAATTTCTTCAGCCAGAGGGTGGTGAATCTATGGAATTCATTGCCACAGAAGGCTGGTCATTGTGTGTATTTAAAACAGATAGATAGTTCTTGAATGGTAAGGGGATCAAAAGCTATGGGAAAAAGGCAGGAAAATGAGGTTGAGAAAATTATCAGACATGTTTGAATGGTGGAGCAGACTCGATGGGCCAATTGGCCTAATTCTGCTCCTCTATCTTGTGGTGATTTGGTTCCTTTTTCACCCTATTTTGTTCCTTTTGAAATCAAAATAATAGGAAATGCTTTCACTGTGCTCTACATGTAAATAAAACCATAAGGTCAACTTATTAATGGATATATGATATTTAATAAATTCAGTTGGAAAATATTTTCCCCTTAATCATCTGATTTCACCAACGATGACTCATCAATATGACACTTTGTCTTACACTTTGTTGCAGGTCATTTTCAAGTACAAAGAGATCTTCTCACTCGTATTGATGGGAAATTAGTGCAGTCACTGTGATCAAATTAGCACCAATCAAAGAGCATTGTGACATTGTGAAAAGCTACTAAGTTGCAAGTCATCAACATTTCTAGACAAACACTGGGTGATAATGATTATTCTCAACATCCTTACTGAGTGAAATATTAAGACTTCCAATTTTATTATGCTGTATTAGGCATGTACAAAATCTTTGCATTGAAATCTGTTTCAGTTTAGTTTGGACTAAAAAGACTTAGGGCGCGATCTTACCGGCCATTAACGCCACGATCCCACAGCAGCGAGGTCGGAGAATTTGGCAGCCAGCCAAATCTCCGTTCACTGCTCTGGGATGGAAAACCCCCTGCCAATGTGAATGGCCGTAGGATTCCAGCCTTATTCTCTGACTGTGAAATTTGCAGCAATGAATTGTGAAATAGGAACATTCATCAGCATCCTTTATCCCTTTTCAAAAAAGTAGAATTATAATCCTTTGTGTTTCTATACATGACAATTGTTAATTGCACAATGCAAATATAAATGTCCAGCTCTTCATTTTTATTCAGGATTTCAATAGCAGCTAACAATTTATCCATTACTGATCTCCAGGTCGATCATTTATAGAGATTTTTGAGCAATTAAGGTCGTGGAGTTGTTATCATTTTAATTTCAACTGATCACTCGCAATTGAACTGCACTTAATGGAGGTGACAAGCAAAAAACCTTGGAATGAAGAGGAGGTTATGAGTTAAATATTCAAACTCACCACATAGTGAAAATCTAGGGGAGCTGACTGCTTACTCCTGACTGTTTATTCATTCCAATTCACACAGATGACTCATTTCACCAGGTGAGTGTGTGTGGTGAGATTTACTTCTATGGCCTAAATTTTTCCCTCTCTCACCAATGGGTTTAGAGGTGGGGGCTGAGTGTGAAATGTCGCCAATGGGCTTCCCTTTGGGTTCCCACCCACCCTAACCTCTCAGCAATTTTATGCTGAGGCAGGTGAGGCCTCGGGTGAACTGACTGCCCATGCCCCAATCAAGGACCTTAAGTGACCAATTATTGTCCACTTAAGTGGTACTTCAGTCACAAACAATAAAAGAACTAACTTCAGAGAGTAAATGAAATAAAAAGGTATAATAAAGAAACTTAATTTCTTCAACACTTGGGGCCACACCCTGGGCCATACACATTCCCCACAATTCCCATCTGCTTCTTATTTATACTGGGTCAACTGACCACCGCATCATTTTGTCATTGGTTAGATTGTCTACCGGTCAGCTGACCCTCACAGCATTGATACCATTGGTTACATTATAACAGATTCCACTTTTTGCTTTTTTCAAATTAATTTAAGGTAACCATCCTCCAGTATTCTTAACAACTTTCCAGTAACTGCACCCCTTTTAGTAAAATGGTCGAATAACTGTAGATTTACACCAACCCAGTTGAGATTTGAAACCTCTTTGCTTTCCAGAATTTGTTTGATGCTGGCCAAATCAATTCTCAGTCACTTTTCTGTTACTCTTTTTGTCGAGTAAACATTGTCCCATAAAGACCAATTGTCTACATAACACTCAATGGGTACTTTCTTTCCTGACATTGCCATGAAAAATAACTGTTACTGTGTCAGACAAATATATCCCCATATCTACCGCATCCACTAACGCTGGCATTTCAGCCGCCAATGTACTTTTGACTACCCTTTTTATTTTCTTTGCTTCCCAGGCCAAGGGACAACATTTTCCTTCTTTACCTGCCAAGAATATGATGAATTCGGCACCGCTCGAATGTCCATCTGGTAGATTGGCATGTGAGGCATCACTAAACACAACTAACTTCATGTCTTCCAGTTCTCCCAGTGCTGGGAATTTAATTACACATTCCTCTAATTTTAGCATTTTTAGAGTTTTATTTGCCTGAAAGATCTCTCGGACTGAAGTGTGTCTCAACATATTACTAAGTTCTAGGACATTATAACTCCTATCCGGTCTTGTCTATGTGCATAGCCAATTTAACTGTTCTATCAGGAATAACTGTTCTATAATAGCAAATTGGATTATTATCTAAATGGAAAGAAATTACAACATGCTGCTGTGCAGAGGGACCTGGGGGTCCTTGTGCATGAGACGCAAAAACCCAGTCTGCAGGTGGAACAGGTGATCAAGAAGGCAAATGGGATGTTGACCTATATCGCAAGGGGGACAGAATATAAAAGCAGAGATGTCTTGCTGCATCTGTACAGGGCATTGGTGAGGCCGCAGCTGGAATACTGTGTGCAGTATTGGTCCCCTTATTTGCAGAAGGATATATTGGCCTTGGAGGGAGTGCAGAGAAGGTTCACCAGGTTGATACCAGAGATGAGGGGTGTTGATTATGAGGAGAGACTGAGCAGATTGGGTTTGTATTCGTTGGAATTTAGAAGGCTGAGGGGTGATCTTATAGAGACCTATAAGATAATGAAGGGACTGGATAGGGTAGAGAGGGAGAGATTCTTTCCACTTAGAAAGGAAACTAGAACTAGAGGGCACAGCCTCAAAATAAAGGGGGGTCGGTTTAGGATGGAGTTGAGGAGGACCTTCTTCTCTCAGAGGGTGGTGAATCTCTGGAATTCTTTGCCCACTGAAGTGGTGGAGGCTACCTCGTTGAATATGTTTAAATCACGGATAGATGGATTCCTGATCGGTAAGGGAATTAGGGGTTATAGGGATCAGGCGGGTAAGTGGAACTGATCCACTTCAGATCAGCCATGATCTTATTGAATGGCGGGGCAGGCTCGAGGGGCTAGATGGCCTACTCCTGCTCCTATTTCTTATGTTCTATCACACTCCTCAACAATTATGTTTCTTTTTCGCTGGCCAGTTCCTCTTTCTTCATCAACCTTTCTCTGATTATGAGAGGAGAATCAATGCTGTTTAGATATCCCTGTTGATTCATCGTTACCCCAGATTTGCTTTGTCAGATTCAAAAAACACCAGCTGCTTGACTCCTTACTTTAAATTCTGTCTTTAGCCTATTAATGGCCTCTTTCCAAACTCTACTGTGGTACCTCATAGGAATCATCAACAGCATCACGAAAATTCCAGCCAATTTTCCTTTAGACTTCCAAAGAACATTGCAGGATCTGCTTTTAACTGGACACAGCCAGTTTTCAGCAATACAGATTGTAGAGAAAAATACCGAACCCTTGATCCGTATGTGCACTTGCTCAATTTCCACAACTGTCCCTGTGTATTAACTGCTTCTTTGGGTGGCTTCAAAAAAACTTTTCCTTGAAATGTTTCGTCCTGCAGAAATGTTGCTTTGATATCTAGCAACTTACATTCCCAATTATTAGATGCTAGGACAGCGGAAAAAAAATTCAATGTCACTTTCCCTGCTATGGGTAAATCAACCCTAATGTCTCTCCCCTCCAAGTGTTCCTCATACCCACGGGCTACTAATCTGGCTTTTGCTTTGTAAGTCCCATATTGCAAAACCTTTTCTGTGCAAACCCACTGATGGGACAGAGCAGGCTGCTCTTTGTCTGGTACCTCGGTGTACACCCCAAACTCTTTCCAACTGTTCAGTTCTCTTTGTTTAGCTATTCTTATTTCCATGAGCCCTATTTTATTGGCAGCCACCAACACTTCCCTATCATGGGGACTTCTACTCCTATCACTGTCATTGGTTTGATTCCTAGCCTTCTTCATTGAACTCTACTGCCATGTCTTTGTCAGGGATGCTACTCTCAGACCGCAGTTCTCTGTTAACACAACTTTGGTCACAGATTCATAACTTTTCCCTGGGTTCACGAATGCTCACTGTCTCATCCTCAGATCTTAAATCTCGCTTTTTTGGCTTCCATCTTTCCACCCCATTTTCCCACTTCAGGCCTTATAAAACAAACATCAAGCTCTGATGGGTTTTTCTCTGCTACCAATGTTTATCCGGCAGAAGGGGGTACTCCAGCCGCAAGCAATAAAAGAACTAACTTCAGAGAGTAAATCGAAGAAAAATGTTTAATAAAGAAACCTCATTACTCCAACATTTGGGGTCATACAGGCTCCCCACAATTCCCATCTGCTTCTTATTTATACTGGGTCAGCTGGTCAGCTGACTACTACATCATTTTGTCATTGGTTACATTGTCTACTGAGTCAGCTGACCCTCACAGTATGTTACTATTGGTTACATTATAACAGATCCAATGTTATCATTGGTTAAATTATAACATTAAGGGCCATTTCCTGCCCATCCTCAATCTTTAGGCTTGTGGGAAGTGTTCCCGTTTATGGGGGAAGCCCAAAATTAATAGGGTTAAGGCCTTGGGTGGCTCCGTCAAGAGCCCCCTTTTAACCTCAGGCCCCCAACCTTCACTTAAGATTTAGTAACTGCAGGACCTCCCTCCCCCTCCAGCCTTTTCCCCAACACCCCAATCCCCAACTTCCATCCCCACTGACAAATGTCACAATTTTCACACAATGGGACATGCAGAATACTCTACCTCATAGCCAAAAGAAATATCTGGCAATGACCCGCAGTTACTGTTTACTGTTAAAACTCTATTTATCATTTATAATTGCTACCCAGCACGACATTTTGGGTATATTTTCAGCTGCACCACATGGGTGATAATTTGAAGGGTCAGATTAGCCATTTGTTTTCGAATTTGCTTGATTGTCGCTGTAATTATTTTAACCAGAATATTATCTATTCAGCAAAGTAAAAAATGAATGCTAGAAAAACTTTGTACCTCACAGCAAAGTTCGCCTTCCTTCAAGTAACCCCACTGGAAATTTAACACAAAAACAGGTTTCACAGAAAGTTTTGTGTCTTTGCAGAAAACTGCAATCTTCAACCGAATACTTCTGCAACATTTCACTCAACACTTGCCTCTCATGAATTAAACTATAAATATTTATTGCTCATTTAGCAGAGTGAATCACAACGTTGGAAAGTTTATAGCACACATTAGCTCAGTGAGACAATTGCAACATGATCAAAACCCTGCCTTTGCCTTTTTGAGAATTGTAATCATGTTCTCCCTGCATTTCTGCTTAAAAGTTTTGAACTCTGCTTTTTTTAAATTTATATCCAATCAAAAACCAAAATGGTCCAATCAAAGTCCCTGCAAAAGGGACATCACAGATCCAAGCTGTCAGGACTGGGCCCATTCCTCCTATCTTGGACTCGATCAACAAGATCCAAGCTGATAGGAGCAGGCATTACACCCCCTCCAGTGCTTAATCTGAGCTTCATCTTAGCCAAAAGGCCCAGATGGCATTTTAAAAAATTGCTTCAAATGAAGCCTCAGTGTAACCTCATTAACTTCTATCAAGTGTATTTCATCGAATCCCGACAGTGCAGAAGGAGGCCATTCGGCCCATCAGATCTGCACCAACAATGATCCCACTCAGGCCCTATCCCCGTAAGCCCACATATTTACCCCACTAATCTGTCTACCTACGCATCCCAGGACACTAAGGGGGAACTGAGCATGGCCAATCAACCTAACTCACACATCTTTGGACTGTGGGAGGAAACCCACACAAACACAGGGAGAATGTGCAAATTTCACACAGACAATGACCCAAACCGAGAATCGAACCCAGGCCCTGGAGCTCTGAGGCAGCAGTGCTAACCACTGTGCTACGTAGGACCAGGTACTACATTTGATCTTAGCCAGGTACAACTCTGTTACATGTTAACTCCATCTGAAATTCAGGCAGAGGGTAATGCATCAACTACAACTGGATCAAAAACAATTATTTAATTTGTTGTTTGGCTTTCACTTAAATGGATGTGGATTTAGTTCATTTTTGTAAAATATATCATCCAAAGAATGATGGAATGAATAGGTTGAACTAATCAGAGCAGCCGTTATTAAAATGTATCATTGTAAGGTACTTTAGTTACTTCCTTTTCTCCTCCCCATTATTGATTTGCATTGTTTTCTGTATTGCTCTCCAAAGTCTTTCTCCAAGCAACGAAGGAAGGGGAAGGACATGTTTCCAGCAGTCTGCTAATTCTGATATTGAGCTAATTACCTAAAGTGGGGGGGTGGGGTACAGTGGTGGGGAGGGGGGAGTGGAATGAGAAGAGCCAAGGCTGGAGTTAGCGGGTCCCCAAGAAGAGCCAAGACCAGAGGACGGGGGGTGGTCTTAAACAATACCATAGTGAGATGTGACCTCCAATTCGCTCCCTATCCTCATAACCTGATGGTACAGCTGTGTTCCAGATGCTGAACAGCTGGGGCCTAACCCAGATATCATGCATCGGCCTCGATATTTATGGGTGAGTCGGGGAGATATGGGTGAGGCTATAAAAAAACAATTAACCCAGTCTCCAAAACCCAATCCCTGAGCTTGCCCTGAAACGGAAAAAAAACTGAGAATCATGGCTTTTAAACTGAGCTCAGAGAAGGCGGAAGCCAGGATTTGACAAATTCATGACTTAAAGTAAAATGCTGAGAAAGAGAAGTCCATGGGCAATTGATCCAGGCAGCCAATGTTGATGTTTTTGAAGGTGAGCGCGATCATTATTGTAGCACAGCCCTCCAAAACCAGCAAGCGTGGAAAACCCCTTTGACTCAAAGTGAACAGAGATGCCATCTTGAAATTCAGAAAGCTCTTCAAGCACAAAGAGAACAAAGAAAATTACAGCACAGGAACAGGCCCTTCGGCCCTCCAAGCCTGCACCGACCATTAGAACTGCACTTTTAAAAATGTAACCACGGATCAGAATTCCATTCATCCGTAACAATTTGGTTTTATTCCAGGGCCAATCTTAATGGAAAATTTGGGGTCCTTGATAAGAGAATTTCTAAGCTACCTGAGTATATCACGTCAAAGTAGAAAGTCTGAAAAAAGCCAGATTAATACCTTTTCAAACTGGTTTGGTGAACCCACTGCATGGAGGCACAGTGGTTAGTACTGCTGCCTCACAGTACCAGGGACCCAGCTTCGATTCCAGCCTTGAGTGACTGTGTGCCTGGTGTTTGCACATTCTCCCCATGTCTGCATGGATTCCCTCCTGATGCTCCTGTTTCCTCCCACAGTCCAAAGATGTGCAGGTTAGGTCGATTGGCTATACTAAATTGCCCCTTAGTGCCCAAGATGGTTAGGGGGATTAGCGGGACAAATATGACCTGGGTAAGAGGTTCTGTTGGAGAGTCGGTGCAGACTCAATAGGCCGAATGGTCTCTTTCTTCACTGTAGGGATTCTATGAAGTAATCCTCATGCAATGTATTGATGAATTTTCAACCAGCTTCAATGAAATATTAAAAGCCTTTGATGAATATTTTAATCTTCAACTTGTGGAATTGCTTCAGCTCCCATTTTCCTGCCTTTGCCCCATAACCTTTGATCTCTTTACAAATCAAGAACCTAGACATTACACAAGCAAACTACACGATGGTGCTCAAGAGGCAAAACATTTTTTTGGGAGTCCCAAAAGTTGGGGATTTGGAAACCCCAAAACATTGCCAACACTGCAACAGCAAGCAGGTGACAGTTTGGTGTGAGCAGTTTATTATGAATGAAGCAAAGATATCCACTGAAGTCCAAAATACACAAACCCTGCAAAAGGAAAATGAAATAAGGTTGGAAAATATTTGCATAAAAGCTGTATTGAAAGATTTGAAACAGAAAATTCAAGCTGAGGATATACCTTTGAAAACATAAGATAAAGTCTTCAATGAACCAACGTGTTCGGGAACTGAACAAACACTTTTCTAAATCATCACAAAACGAGAAAGAATTGCTGACGCAGCAAAACAGTTGCTTGGAAGCAGAATTAACAACTAAAACTGATAAACTTAATGAACTCCGGTGAATCTGAACAACATGGAGGGCGGAATTTTCCGGTCGTGTACATCCCAAGGCTGGAAAATCCTGCCTGAGGTCAATGGACCTTTGTACGGTCCGTATCCCACATGCTACAATTCCCGTGGCAGGTGGGACGGGAGAATTCCACCCAAAGTTTGAGATACATAATATGGAATGGTCTAGGTTCTTGATTTGTGAAGGGATCAAAGGTTACGGGGAAAAGGCAGGAGAACGGGGTTGAGAAACTTATCAGCCATGATTGAATGGCGGAGCGGATTCGATGGGCTGAATGGCATGATTCTGCTACTATATCTTATGGTCTTGTTGAAGATTAAAATATTCATCAAAGGCTTTTGATATTTCATTAAAACTGGTTGAAAGCAGATAGGAGAAATTCAATAAAATAGATTGATCTAATGAGTGAATTGAAAGACTCCAAGGAGCAGTCAGTGACAAGGGAAAAAAGATTCTGAAAAGAACTGAATGCTCAGGTGAATTTGTCAAATGTCTCTAAGAGTTTTAAAGATAGCTCTGAAACATAGACACCCACTGTCATTAATCATAGACAATACAAGTTCCCAAGCGCTCAAACAAAAGAAGAATATCCTGGCTGAGGCTTCAGCTCTCAATTGTCTTCTATCTTTGTGGAACTGGTTTGTCCATTCTCATTGCAGGCGCTGGAAAACCTTCAATGGTTAGACAAGCCAACCACCAAAGAGGTAGCTGTGATGCCTCCACTGGAGGATGGAAAAGGAGTGACCAGCAGTCTGATGAGCCTCAACCTCTGGCTCCAACAATGGTAAACACAGTAAGAAATTTGACAACACCAGGTTAAAGTCCAACCTAACCTGGTGTTGTCAAACTTCTTACTGTGTTTACCCCAGTCCAACGCCGGCATCTCCACATCATGTCCAACAATGGTATAGCAGGTCAACACTTCAATCACTGAACATATGCTGCAAATCCCATCCAGTGTACCAAAGGCACACGAGATGCTGGAACCTGATCTTAGCCGTCCATTACCGACAGTGAAATGCAGAGGTGAATGTACCACTAAACCTCATTTTAGTCACAGGAATGCTCCTCCTCTGCCACAATATTGGCACGGCACATGCGATGACTGAAGAAGTGAAAGAAACCCATGAAAAATGAGTTAGGATAGCAACCACTGACCAGCTGAACTGACCAAGTGCAGTTCAACGTGAAAGAATGGAAGAAAAGGATGAAAACATACACAGATGCCAGAACAACTTCAAGATCTGGAAGAACCAACATGACAGAATCTATCACTCCTCTGCAAACAAGTTCTGGAAGGTCCTCCAGAATGCCTGAACCATTGAATTCAAGGATTTGAAGGGGGCAGATGAATAGTGATAATGCAGTAATGACAATGTAAATGTATGATGATAATCACAATGTAAGACATAAGGTAAACAATGATCATTTAAAATACATTGCATAAAGATTTGGGTGTAGCTGCAGTATAAAGGTCAGGCACATGTAGGGTTAATAACTAGAGTATCATCCACACAGTGATATAAGAGAGCACATGACCCACACTCAGAGTCAGTCTAGCATTGGACAATCATGGAGATAGCTCCTAGCTTGTACCCTTTAGTGTAAATGATTCCAAGAGCCAATGAAGGCTTACAGTTAACCTAAGTATGACTTCTTCACATCTACCAAACAGTAACTAGCACCCAATAACATATACAACCATCTGAATGATCAGTCCAGCATTGGTGGTAGGTCTTCCAGTATGACTCCTTTCTGGCTTGAGTGCAGGTTGTCCTTTTTCAATATCTTTTACGGCCTTCTCCAAGTGTGGGCCTAAAAAAATTGCATTTCTACAGCATCTTTCACAACTTTGGGACATCTCAAAGTGCTTTGCAAACAAACAAGGTACATTTCAGGTAAAGTCATTGTTGTAATGCTGAGGACAAGAAATCCCTGGGAGCTGCTTCTGTTCTGGTAACATCTCTTTGCTGGAAATGCATATTCTAAACGATCTTTCCAATGTGACTTAACACAAGGATACAGGGACATCTCGAAGTAATTTCCTGGCCTCAATGTACCTGCAATATTCGCTTTCTTATTGCTTCTTTGACCCCTCTAGAACTAGGATGGTCAAGAGGTTTACTTACCCTATTTGTTCTTGTATTGGATATTCTGGAATTTGCAACAATCAGTTTTAAAGGGTATCACTCAGTTGATACCTGTACCATAATCCCTTTTTGTGATTGAATGTTGCTGCAATCTCTTGCCAACTGCAGGCCCATAGATATCAGTGTGTTATAAATGCACCGGGATGTAGATTCAATCCTTTTTCCTCTACCAGCTGTGACAATGATGGAGTGATACTTGCCTAGTGCACGTTTCTCTGCGTGAGTCTCAGGAGCCATTCTTCAATTGTTTGGAGATCACGGATCTTGTGCCATGAAGTTAAGTCGATAAAGCACAGGCTATGCTCATGTTTGCCTCTTAAGATAGGCCCACAAATTAATTTGTACACCCTTTGGACATGTAAAATTAACTTCTATATAAATTGGTCAAAAATCCAAATCCTTTCTCCCCCACCCCCAATTTACTTCACTTTAATTTTACATTATTCATACCTTTAAATGTAAGTTTTATTCTACTGTATAGCTATATCCTTGACATCATTTAACAGAATAAGGTCACTAACTCAGAGATCCTGGAGCATGCTAATTCCATCAGCATGCACTCATTGCTCAGCCAACTATGTCTGCACTGACTTGGCCATTTTAACTAGATAGATGGCAGTCCTATACCCAAAGACCTCCCATATGGTGATCTGGCCACTGGGTTACAACATCCTGGGCGTTCATACCTCTGCAACAAGGACACCTGTAGGTGAATTAGGAAGATTGCGAACATCAGTACTGATAACAGGGAGACAGTCACTGATGACCATGACTTCTGAGGCTGACTATTTGGAAGAGCATTAGAAGGAATAGTCTTTCTTGGAGTGAAATTGGATACTTGGTGGGTGGGTAATTAAAATTGTTCAGCTTAATTATGGTCAGGAAAACCACTGAGATCTCAATATCTCAAATTTTAATCTACTTTACTGAGCTGGCACCAAGGATAAATACCTAAAGCTGACTTGTAAATGCATGCCAGAAGCTGACAACATCAACAGGCTCTGAATGGAATTTTGATTGGGGCTTGAGCGGGGAAGCCATCAGGGTGAAGGTCACCAAGGCCAGCCATAAGTTGGCACGGTGGCACAGTGGTTAGCACTGCTGCCTCACAGAGCCAGGGTCCCAGGTTCAACTCCAGCCTTGGGTCACTATCTGTGTGGAGTTTGCATGTTCTCCCTGTGTTTGCATGGATTTCCTCCGGGTGCTCCGATTTCCTCCTACAGTCCAAAGGTATGCAGGTTAGGTGGATTGGCCATGCTAAATTGCCCCTTAGTGACTCAAGATGTGTGGGTTAGAATAATTAGCCATGGTAAATGTGTGAGGTTACGGAGATACAGCCCGGGTATGATATTCTGTCAGAGAGTCTCTACAGAACCAATGGGCCAAATAGCCTCCTTCTGCAATGTAGGGATTCTATGATTCGATAAGAAGAGGCTAGAAAAGGAGTTGGTATGTTGCTCCAGGTCCCACAAGTAAAGTCTCTCTTGCACTGATAACCCACCCCACCTCAAACTTGGGAGCATGACCCAGAAAGTTTATCTCACCAACTATATTGCTTCAATGAGTAGCCATTGAGATTTGTAATTTTCTGTCACTTTTGAATAGGAAAGCAGTTGATGAATTTTAAGGAAAGCCTTGAAGCTAACATTTCTGGACAATGGGTAACAGCTGCTTCCGCGGAGTGACATTATTGCTGCAGATCAAGAGCAGTGCCAAGGTAATATCTCCAAGGTTGTGCAAGCACTTGAAGCTGGATATAGAGAAATTGTTGCTGCATCTATCTATGAAGTGACTGACTCCATAAATTTGGCTCCCCTTGAGTTTGCAATGCTCTGATTTTATTAACACATTCATTTATATATTTAATTATTCCTTCATTTTTATGTTCTATTCTTTGAAATCTTTATAATCTAAGTGTTTGCAAAAAAAAGGAGGGGAAATTAGATTTTCTAGAACACAATATTAACTTGGGTCACAAACTGAGAAATTTATATCCTCTTCCAAACAATCTGTGCTCTTTTATTGTTTCATCATCCCGGTGAATGGATTCATAGCTGGAAGCTCAGCTTAACCAAAAACCCTTTCATTTACTCATAATGAATGTTTGATACCTTTCTTTATTTTATTGACATTTGCGCTTTGTTATTTTACACCTCTGTGGTTTTAATATTGAGAACTCACACTCAGGTTAACTTTCAAGTGCATGTCAAGGTCAAGTCATAGGTCCCAGTTGCGAATTTAGTGATTGGTCTATGTTATATCCCCTGGTGCAGCCTGATAACATGGTCTAGGATGTATACTTTATAATATAATATTTTCCAGCAAATAGGAGAGTTATAAAATACAGCCGAGCACTGAAACCGCTGGTACAAGAAATGTGATATCAGGACAGTCTATCAAGCTTTAAAAGTATTCTGTGATTTTACAATTATATGCAACTGTGATTACCTGAAATTGTTTATGTGCAACCATTTGCTCAAAAGCAGATTCCAGATTTATTACGTACAGTACAAAAGCACGGATGGTGTCTAAGAGATTTATTTAAATATCATGTCTGCATATACGAGGTGTTTGGATGAGCTATGTTGCAGCTTTGTCTTTTAATACTGACTTCTGAGGTTTGTTAAGCAAGTCAGCCGCTCCTTATAGTTGTAAAGATTGGTATTAACAGACAACTAAACCACCATAAACTCCTGTGAACCAATGAATGTGTCATTCATTCTTGAAAATTCTATGAATGTTCTTCTACCACTGGTCTATTCCCATCTTGTGGCATGTGTGATGTAAAGACCGAGAAGGATTATACAGGATTAAAGGATGAGGAGGTAACTGAACCAAGCTGGGGCAAGAGCAAGAGGCAGATGAGTGGAGGAAGGAGAAAATAAAGCAGGAAGAGAAATGTGGATGAGAAGAAACAAGACAAGAGAGGAGAGACTGGAGAGAAGTGAATATGGGAGGCAGAATTATGCCATTGGCAAGCTGATCCTGATGGCAACACCAAAGGTGTGCGCCACTTCCGCTCTCTTGCTTATTCCTGTTTCCCACACCATTACATTTAGAACTTTAAGTGCTGGTGGCTTGCAGGAGAAACATGTGCTTTCACGGTGGTAGATGCTTTTCGGTGCTGAAACCTGCCATTAATTGATAATGTTGCAGCTCTATAAAAAGCCTCCTGGTCAAACAGGAAGGCTCTACATCATAGCCAAAACCTTCCTGCCCAACCCCATTAATATTAACATAAGACTTGCTGAGAGAGAGCACAAAGGTGGTATGGGTTTTTTTTATATTTCAATTCCACTTGTAAATATTTCACATGACATTTGTTTCACTGTATTCATATTGGCATCATCATTATTTGTTGAGACTAGCTCAGTCAGAGAGCTAAATGCACTGACACACCTTCTAGTTGGCACACATTGATGGTTACAGGAGAGTTGGGACATTTCTTTATTGTGGAAGAATCAATGTTATGTTTCATGGTTCACTCTATATTGAATATTCATGTTGGTATCCAGTGTTGTACTCACCATTCGGTGGGATATGGCTGAACTTGCAGGCTCAGCTGGTCCTCCCTTCTATACATTGTAAGGGACATTGTCTGAGATCACTCTAAGCAGGGATTATTGAAATGTTGTAGGTGAATTCAAATCCCTGCCAACATCCTGAGATAGACACACATTTGGAAAAGTACTGACACCAGGCCCTTCACTTTCTTATTTAAGTGACTGTCCCCACCACCCCCAGGACTCCAGGCCTTTCCCACTTCACTCCTCCATACCCCTGACTCCACCCTCTATATTCCCTCAGATCCATCTTCCACTCCACCATGCTCCTGACCCCACTGCACACTCCACGCCTTCACCACTGACTCATCCTTGCTGGTCCTGAGCCTTCATATGCAAGCTCCCATTCTCCATTGTGCTATAGAGTTCAAAAAGGAAAACTGACCTGAGACACAACTTCACAAAGCCAAATGGCTCATCCACAGTTCCCTTCCTGCTTTGTTTTCTCCTTCCTCCACTCACCTGCCTCTTCCTCTTGCCCCAGGACACGCCACCTTTGGACAAGCATGAAGTGGATACAATGAGATTCTCATGAGCTGCTTTCTTGATCTTAAAGCATGATTATTGCCAACATCAAGGATCTAAAAGACACAAGAATACAAAGCACCTCATGTGCCCTGGCTTCTGTAGCTAGCTGGCCAGGCTCATTCTCTACAACAGTGCATGCAGCTCACCCCATTACATCCTCTTTTGCCAGGACCTCTCCTCTCTGGAACACCAGGTTGTGTATGGTGCAGCAGACCATGACCATGAGTGATACAAGAGCAAGAAGATATTGCAAAATGCCATCTTCATGACCCAAGCATCATCTAACTCTCATTCTGAACACCCTAATAGTCTCTTGATGACCTGGTGGATGCATGGTTCTCGATGTATCGCATTTCAGCCTTTGTACACAGAAGTCGCATTGGGTCATGAGCCAACTCTTGAGTGAGTATCCCTTGTCTCCCAGAAGACAGCCTTCCAAAAGTTCAGGTGGGCACAATGTCCCTGGCACCTAGGAGTGCCTAAGCTTTTAGGAGTCATGACTTCTCCCAGGATAGCTGGCAAACACCTGAACAATCCTCTATTGATGGTCACCTAAAGCTCAACATTGATTGAATGGAACACTTTTCTCTTGACAAAGGCCACTGGCTGTTTGACAGTGTTTTAATGGCACCTGGATGTAATCTGTGTGACTCCTTGCACTTTGGAGAATACAGCAAGGCTTGCAAAGCCTCTGGCTCTCTTGGCTTGACGGGATCTGTCTGTGCTGAATGTGATGAATTGACCAGTGCTTTGGAAAATTGCACCTGTCACAAGCTTGAGAAATTGATGTGCTGCTAACTGTGAGATGCCACAATGTTCTCTGGCTAATGCCTGCAAGAACCCAGATACAAAAAAAATTCAAAGCCACTGTTACCTTCAAAGCAAGAAGCAAATCGTGCTAACCAATGTAATTTGAGGCAATCCCTCATGCCGACATGTTACACAGTCTTATGGTCTTCAAAGACATTGGCATTCTGACATCTGCATCTATGGCACCCTTGCCCTGGAATCTCTGTTGGCAGGACAGGGTCATCTCCTACCTCTGGGTGGCTGCTCCAGTCGCATCTCCTGTGCAGACAGTTGCGCAGTATCAAGTCCCTCGGTTCCTGCACAGCTGCACTCCTCTGTCTCCTCCTCCTTTCTGGAGGAAGACTCTCTTTGAGACTGCACAATGCCCATGAGGGACAGCGCGCTTTGGGTAATATACTGGCGTCCTCACAGATCACAGTAGCCCTGTCTTAAGGGCCTCTTCTTTCCTTATGAAAGGCTCAGAGAAATGAATCTATGAAGGAAAAACATTCCCATCTTCACTGGCAGACTCACTTACTAAACTCAACCATCTTCCCGCTTGCAGCCTTTTTATATCCACCCTCCTGCTGCCTCTTCTTACCTGCCGTGATTCACTCCCAATGGTTTCCCACTGTGCCTATCAAAAAATAGAATAGGTCACGTAAAATCCCAGTTGATTGCCTTGATCATAAAGTCAATTGCTTGATAATTCGTTTTCCAAAAATGGCAGGCGGGCTGTTGATTCCGGCACCTGTACACCTTGTGTAATACCTGAGGCTGGCATCAGGACGTCAGGCTGGCAACCTGACATTATCGTGCCAGGTTTTCCGTCAGAGCGGAGAAAGGGGCAGTGGAATATACAGGTCCATATCTGCATACTCAAAAATAGTAGATTCTATTCACATCACAGAAACTTATTTACTGATTAAAATTGATGCACACCAACTCATAGCTTGAGCTATGGGACATTCTGGAGCCTACTTTCATATTTGCTGCTTGGGTAGAAAGCTGGTGGAGTGGATCATGAATCGAACTTGCCCAATTTTTATCCACTAGATTGCAAAGGAATGGAAATCCGGCAGATTCTATGTGGGTAGGTAATCCGTCCACTTGATGATAGCCCACGCAGCAAAGCTGAAAACTGCCCCCTGGGTATCAAAGAAGGAGTAGCCAACATGTCAGAACAGAAGACACGTGCATGAAGAAAGTGATGGTAATTGTTAACCTGAGATGACTCCTTTATATATTCATAAGCATATGTTATGTGATATGTTTTGCTTCCCCCCATGGTTCAAAAGTAAATGCACAATGCAATGTGGAGCTGAGCCGCACAAACCAGAAAGAATGCGGATTTGATTGTCTGCAGATGTGATGAGAACTGACCTCAGTCAATGTCACAGTACACTGTGGGCAGCACGGTGGCACAGTGGTTAGCATTGCTGCCTCACAGCGCCAGGGACCCGGGTTCCATTTTGACCTCGGGTCACTGTCTGCGTGGAGTTTGCACATTCTCCCCATGTCTGTGTGGGTTTCCTCCGGGTGCTCCGGTTTCCTCCCACACTCCAAACATTTGCAGGTTAGGTTGACTGGCCATGCTAAATTAGCCCGAATGGCCTCCTTCTGCACTGTAGGGACTCTATGATTCTATGACAAGGACAGCCTGGGCTCAGATGTCCCCCCCTCCCCAGGCAGTTTGTGAAAACTCACTATTCATTAGAAACCTATATTAAAGCAAGGTAACTGCAGATGATGCAATCCCATTGAAAAACGCAGTCAAACAAAAATCAGCACTTCCACAAGGAGGGGAGAAAATTGGAGGGATCAAAACAAAAGAATTGTCTTTTATATTGTGTGTACCCTTTACGATTGGGTTTCCAATGAGTTTCAGTGGTTGGATTTAGATTGCTTGTATAAATGCAAAAAACAGATACAAGAAAAATGCACTAAACAACTCGAAGTGTTGGTAATTCTCCCATTTTCAGTGATGTGAAAGTGCACCAGGTTAGTGACAGGATAATATCAGCAGCAGATTTGGCTCTGCTACTGCTGCAGGAGCACCCAGATTAATGCACTTCATAGAAATCACAGGTTGCAGTTGATGGAAGTTGGTAGGAGGAGTGGACATGCAAGGAACAGGGCAGAGGAAGGGCGATAGTGGAAGAAGAAGAGGAATTCAGATCAGCAAGGGGAGGGCTAGCGAAGCAGTGAATAGCCAGTCATCAGGGATGGTAAAGGGGGTTGGTTAGTCCTGTGGATAGGAAATGCAGTCAGCACAGTGATTACTGTAAATGGGAAAGGTTGAAGGTAAGTTGGGAAATGCAATTGTTGGAGGGGGAAGAGAGACTTGCTGCCAGTGAGCAGGTTGGAGCAGGATCTCCAGCCAGCTGCGGGAGGAAGAGAGGGAAATTCTCCTCCCTGGGGAGGGAGGTGTTGCTGAAATCATGTTGGGTCATATCAATATTCTGTATCCTGATGATTGAATGTTAAAAGCTGTGCCATTACTCATTGAGATCGAGTACTAGGAATCATAATCTTGCTGAATAAGGCAATGAAACTTTTTTTGGGAGGAATGAGGATTGAAAACTTGTTGCATTTGTCAGTGACAGCACTGGAGGCCTTGATGCAGGAGCTTGGCAGGACGAAAGATATCATCTATCCCAAAGGGGCCAGGAAGCCCTTCAGACAAACACCAAATGGGGAATGATAGCAGATGGTTACGCAAGTCAATGCTAGTGCTATAACCATGACGACCTGGAGGCAGCACCGAAAGAAGTTCACTGACCCTACATGAGTGGTCAAGGTCGGTGAATTCATCTTCAAATGTCCCATTTCAACAGCTGCACTGCTAGCCTCAAGCACTTACTCCAACTTTCACCGACCAATAAACTCTACCAATCCTGACTCATATTCAGCATTCTATGTCTGATCTATGGTGCAGGAGGGTGAACCTTGAAGAGAATGATGATGAGACACCATCTCTTGCTCTCACATTCACATCCATCAGCTCAGGTAAGTACACAACATGTAATTTAGATGATTCCTGTGAGGTTAGGATCTATACATTGTGAATCACCAGGCATGAGCAGCCCACAACCGAGAAAGGGGGAAGCGCAGATGCCAGCTTGCCAGAGGCAAGGTCGCAGACATGTTCGGCTACAGCAGACTCAGATAAAAACCTTGATGGGCAGCATTCAGGAAAGCATGCTCACAGATATGCTTTGTGCATGGGCAGTTTTGCCAAAATGTCTGCAGTCGTTGCCAAGAACTATTGAGGAGTCTGGCACTAATTTGGACTTTAACCTGGTGTTGTTAAAACTCTTACTGTATTTACCCCAGTCCAACGCCGGCATCTCCACATCATGACTAATTTGGCACAGAGATTTGTGTGGAGCTAGGAACCCATCCTTTCCAGTGTGGAAGTGGTGGCAACTGTATGAGAACACTTGTGGACCCAACTATGATCCAGCTTCTAATTTCTGCGTAGTCAATGGCACTCTGTAACATGGGTAATCCTTCAGCTGGTGGAGCTACATGCATCCTCCCCCAGCTCCTCTCTAGAAAGAGAGAATAGAACACATTCCCCTTTGCTGCAATGCGTCAGTCACCTTCATGATAGAACAGTGGATGGCAAACTACAAGGTTAACGATGTCGCCTGCTCTAGCCTGGAACAATCCTGGTACAGTTACATAGCTCTGGTCACCTTTGCAGCCATGAGCATTGCCATCCTCACTTTGTTCGGAGGCTACAGATTTGTCTACAGGAGTTGCCAGATTTTAGTGAGAATCTGTTTCATAAAACAAGGACATTATGTGCACAGTTCATTGCTGAGGCTGAGATGAGAAAATTGCACCTTGATCACCCTGGGTATTTCTGGGTTCCTGCTGATAGCCTTTCTCGGCACCCCCCACCACCGCCCCCCCCCCCCCCCCCCGCCACACATCGCCCCCCCATTTTCTGACCATTGGACATCTCAAAGTCTTTTCTAGCCAATGCAGTGTAGTGTATGAAACAGGCGATTTGCACCCACGAAGAGTAATGTGATGATGAGCAGGTAATCTGTTTTATTTGTGGTGCTGATTGGGGGATAAATATTGTCTAGGACAGTGGGGGATAACAGCCATGTTCTTCATTGAAACAGCACCCTGGAATCTTTTACTGAGAGGACAGATGGGGCCTCAGTTTAATGTCTCACTTTAAAGACAATCTAGCAGTGCAGTACTCCCTCAGGTACTACACTGAAGTGTCAGCCTTGATTCTTTTACCTAAGACTTGAAGTGGAATTTGAACCTTGAAATTTCTGAATCAGAAGTAAAAGCACAATGCAGTGAGTCACAGCTTAACAATACTACACTTATAATTTGTGAAAAAGTGTTGTGAGCAGAATCTGAAAGTAGTTGATAATCTCTTTAAATAGCTTTGGTGAAGAGTCCTTCCTGCTACTGAATGCATGGTCAGATGTGTAATGTTCAGAAACATCACTGAGTTCCAGAATGGTGGTGCTGCAATCAAGTCAGCATTACATGGTTTCACAATTCTCCATATGTTGACACAAGCTCTGATGATGCCTGTGCAGAGGTTACAGAGTGCAGCAGACAGAAGATACAATGAGATTGGGCGGCACGGTGACACAGTGGTTAGCACTGTTGCCTCACAGTGCCAGGGGCCCGGGTTCGATTCCTGGCCTCGGGTCATTGTCTGTGCGGAGTTTGCACGTTCTCCCCGTGTCTGCATAGGTTTCCTCCGGGTGCTCCGGTTTCCTCCCACAGTCCAAAGATGTGCGGGTTAGGTGGATTGGCCATGCTAAATTGCCCCTTACTGTCCCGGGATGCATAGGTTAAAGGTATTAGTGGGGTAAATATGTGGAGTTACGGGGATAGGGCCTGGGTAGGGTTGTTGTCAGTGCAGACTCGATGGGCCTAATGGCCTCTTTCCGCACTGTAGGGATTCTATAGGTTCAAGCTGCAACTCACACTTTGGTGGAGCAGACCATAGGGATGCTGAAAATGGAGTTCTGGTACCAGGACCGGTCTGGTGGAGTCCTGCAGTACAATCCAGGAGGGTGTTGCACATCTTCATCATCTGCTGCACCCTTAGCAATCTGACACTACCACGGAGGGCGGAACTGCCTAAGGAGGAGATGAAGGAGTGGCATGTTTCCTCTGATGAGGAGGATGTCACCGAAGATGAGGGTGACAAGATCCTCGAAGGTTATGATGTAGGCAATGAGATCATGGCGGTGTCCAGATGAGGCAGATATGCTCGGGCCATACACATTGCTGCTAGATTCATGGAGGATGATGAAAACATGCAGTGAGAACACCTCATAATCATCATGTAGCTTCTTTGGGAATTGGATTCACGTCTCACTGATGACAGTGACATACCCTTTGTGATACGGCTGTTGTCAAGGAGATACAGCGGATATCTATATTCCAGGAGACGATGACTACTTGCAGCGAGGATATTCCATAGACCCTCACAGAGTTGATGTGGAGGTCTGGCTGATGGCAGCTCGCTTGTGTTCAATGAATAGGGTCATATCATGGGGATACAGTGGGGAAATTTTAACTTCTCCTCATACACCGGCAGCCTTCCTGAGCTGAACCCTTCAGGACCACTGTGTTACCGGAGGCACAAGCTGATGAGATGGGGGAGGGGTGGATTTGAATCTCAAAGATGCTGAGAGCACACCGGGAGATTAATGGAAATCTGTGATGCCAGCCCAGGATATTGGCAGATATTATAATTCCCACTGAGTTACAGGCATGACTGTTGTGTCCAGTGGCTGTGAAAGCGCGCCTTCAGTATGCTGGGAGGATTGCACGTAGCACAGGGAGGAGGCCCTGAATTGAGATATCTGCCTTTATCTTGTGCAGAAACCAACCTTTAACTTCAGACTAAAAGGAGCACTGCTCATCATAACAGGGAGCTGGAGACAGGATTAAATTAGGGGGAGATTATTTACACTAGTTAATATTGTGTAAAAGTGATTAACAAATGTGCAACTACATCTTCTTGACCTTTCTAATCCTGTCACTACATCTAGGTGCATCCCAACCTCCACAGTGGGGGTAGAAGCATTCTGCTGTCTGCCACGCCCTATTGTCTGTGATGACATTGGCCGTCATCCTTTGGAAAGCAGAGACCTGGATGGCCCCGGCCTGCTTTTGAGGTCCTGCTATGGCAGTGCCACCCTCCTTGGCCTGTGGTGTTGGAGCTGATGTGGTCACAGGAAGAGGAGATTTGATTGTGCCTGGCACACCCGGAGACACCTGGGTGGATGAGCCTGGTGTATGAAGAAAGAAAAACAAAGCTTGCATTTATACATAGCACCTTTCACAATTTCAGAATGCCCTAACACGCTTTACAACCAATGAAATATTCATTTGAAGTGAAGTCACTATCATGATTCAAGAAAATGCAACAGTCACCTTGCACAGTTAGGCCCCACAAACAACAATGAGATAAATGGACAGATAATATGTATCAATAATGTCTCTTGGGGAACATCAGGAGAACTTCACTGATGGTTTTTCAGAAAGTGCCATTGGACATTTTATGTCCACCTTAAAAGGCAGATGAAGGTCTTGATTTAACATTTCACTTCAATGCGGCCCTGTACTGAAGTGTCAGCCTCGATTCTGTGTTCAAATATGAAGAAGGTCGTTTGGGTCATGAAGGTCTGGCTGTTTTGATGACTTAGTCGGCAGTCACTCACACTGAAGGCATGTACTTCAATTTCACAATGTAATCTGCTTTTGGTAACACTCAAAGGAAGAAGTTCAGATTAGGCGGGTAAGAACGAGAGGAAAGTAGCTCAATCAAATTATTGATTGGAAAGAGGTAAGGGACTGTGGAGATAAGGGCCTTTCATTAGCTTGCAAGGTTGGTATGGCATGTCAATTTTGTTCACATCATACTGTGGGTTTCTGTTGGGCTCACTTCACTACTGATAAGAAGAGCTTCATGCTTTTCCTTATCAAAAAATGAAAAAAATAACACGTTTTCTTATTCCCATCTACAATTTCTATTTCTGTTCTAATCTATGGAAACAAGTAGATACCATTCAAAACATGTTTGATAAACAAGTACACAAAAATATTTCTACCAGATAGGCATGTTAAATTGTTCAACTGTGTAGCAATTCAACACATAATGAATAATACCCTTCAGTACTGACATTTCATAAAAATTATTTCAGTCAAGAAATCGATCACAGAAATTGAGCTCAGTTTCATTTATAATAAACCTTTCATAAGGGGAATGCAGCCCTGTTGGTGTATAATTACAATAAAGTGAGTTTATATGCTCCAATTTTAAAATTGTACATCTCAGTGTTCATGGAAATTCTTAAACGGAATAATTTTATTGGATACAGTCTAAAGCTAAAGGTTGTCAATTATCTGATTTAAATGCTGCAGGATTATTCAAGATATTAATTTGTGAAATTTAAAGTTAGGCAAATGAAGGAGTTGTTTCAAAAATTTTTAACTTCATGAATGTAACATTAAACAAACAATGGGAAGGCAGTGGAATTTCCATCTGCTGATGACTCATTTTTCAATTTAAAATTAAATGCCCCACTGACACCGAAAACTCACGTGATCCAATTTTATATGGGTCTTGTAATGTGTGAGCACGCAACTTTTTTTTCTCGATCTTCAAAGATGTGGGCATTTCTGACAAGGGCAACATTTATGCCAATCCCTAATTGCCCTTAGGATAGTGCTGAGGAGCCACCTTCTTGAACCATTGTGAGCCATGTGGTGTAGGTACGGCCACAGTATTGTTAAGGGAAGGGTTCTAGATTTCTGAGTCATTAATGGTGAAGGGATGATAGTATGGTTCCGAATCAGGATCATTTGTGGCTTGGAGGGGAACCTTGCAGATGCTGGTGTTCTCATGATTCGGCTGCCCTTGTTTTCCGAGGTGATAGAGATCACAAATTTGGAAAGTGGTGTCAAAGGAGACTCGGCAACTTGTTACAGTGCATCTTGTATATGGTACACACCACTGCGACTGTGCCCTAGTGGTGGCGGGAATGAATGTTTAAGGGGGTCGATGGAGTGCCGATCAAACGGGCTTTGTCCTGGATGGTGTCGATTTCTTTCTGTTGAAGCTGCAGCCAGCCAGGGAAGTGGACCGTATTCCATCACATGGTGAACAGGCTTTGGGGAGTTTGGAGGTGAGTTACTCCCCACAGAATTCCCAGTCTCCAACTTGATCTTGCAGTCACAGTACCTGTATCATTGGCCCAGTTCAGTTTCTGGTCAATTGTAACACATGGGGGATGGGGGCGATTTTCCCATTTTTATTCTAAGTGCTGGGTGGACTTGAAACTGGGAGAGTTTCAGATCCATCCTTTGTGCGTGTTTTCAGCCCCATCCCCCTCCACCCCCCCGCCATACGCACTCTGCCTGCTAAATTCTGACCGAGCCTGTTGCTTGCTGCAGAAGCCTGTGGGCGGGGCTTAACGTACTGCCCAAGGGGCACCCACCCCCTTGCCCTCAACCTCCCCTTGGGGGCCTCCGCTTCCACCAGCGAGGCTAAGTCGACTGCTCCCCATTCATGGGGACCATGTCCATTCCTCGCCCATAAGAACCTTTCCTGGCAAGGTCCCATAGAGGGGGCGAGCCCAGATGATTGCGTGCCAGGCTCGCTAAGCAGATGTTAAACAGCATTTAAATAAACTTAAATACGTTAACCTGCCTCTTGGCCATTTCCAGCGAGAGGCTGACCGCGGCGGAAATCGGCGCTTGTGAAATGGCACCGGTCATGAAAACCGGCGCTAATCGCTTTCCACACCATTTTACGACTGCATTGCGCCCGTTGGTAAAATCGCCTCCAGGATGTTGATGGGAGACTGAGTTAGGGTAATGCCAGTGAATGTCAAGAGGAGATGATTAGATTCTCTCTTGTTGGAGATGGCCATTGCGTGGCACTGTCGAGTTGTGAATGGTGCTGAACATTGTGTAGTCATCAGCCTACATCCCCACTTCTGACCTTATGATGAAAGGGTGATCATTGATGAAGTGGCTGAAGATGATTTGACACAGAACAGTACCCTGAAAAACTCCTGCAGCAATGTCCTAGGGCTGAGATGATTGGCCTCCAATCACCATAAGCATTTTTCCTTGTGCTGGATATGACTCGAACCAGTGGAGAGTTTTCCCCTCATTCCCATTGACTTCAATTTTGTTCGACCTCCTTGATGCTTCACTCTGTCAAATACTGAAACAACTACATGATGACATCAGCAAGTTCCATCCCACCATCAAACTTACCATGGACTACTCTCCAGAATCGGTTGCATTCTTGGACATATGCATCTCCAGCAAGGACTGTCACCTCAGCACTTCACTGTACCGCAAGTTCACGGATAACCTCACGGTGCTCCACTTCTCCAGCTTCCATCCTAAACACATTAAAGAAGCCATCCCCTATGGGACAAACCCTCCGTATACATAGGATCTGCTCAGATGAGGAGGATCGCAATAGCCACCTACAGTTGCTGAAAGATGCCCTCGTAAAAACAGGATATGGCGCTCGACTCGTCAATCGACAGTTCCGACGCGCCATAGCGAAAAACCGCACTGATCTCCTCAGAAGACAAACACAGGACATGGCAGACAGAGTACCCTTCGTCACGTCCAGTACTTCGGAGTGGAGAAGCTATCTTCTCCGGAGCCTTCAACATGTCGTCAATGAAGACAAACATCTCCAAACCCATACTTGCCTTCAAACAACCGCGCAACCTCAAATAGACCATTGCACGCAGCAAACTACTCAGCCTTCAGGAAAACAGTGACCACAACACCACACAACCCTGCCACAGCAACCTCTGTAAGACATGCCGGATCATCGACACAGATGCCATCATCTCACATGAGAACACCATCCACCAGGTACATGGTACATACTCTTGCGACTCGGCCAACATTGTCTACCTGATACACTACAGGAAAGGATGTCCCGAGGCATGGTACATTGGTGACAACGAATGAATGCACACCGCTCGACCATCACCAGGCAGGAGTGTTCCATTCCTGTAGGGCATTCAGCCTCTGATCTTTGGGTAAGCGTTCTCCAAGGCGGCCTTCAAGACACACAACAATGCAGAATCACTGAGCAGAAACTGATAGCCAAGTTCCGCACACATGAGGACGGCCTCAACCAGGATTTTGGGTTCATGTCACACTTTCTGTAACCCCACGGGACTTGCAAAATCTCACTAACTTTCCTGACTTGAGACAATTCACACCTCTTTAACCTGTACTTAGCCCTCTCTCCACTCGCATTGTCTGTATCTGTAAAGACTTGATTACCCGTTAAGATTCGAATTCCAATCATTATCTTGTAATTGAGTTTGTGTCTATATATGCCCTGTTTGTGAACCCAACTCCCACTCACCTGACAAACGAGCAGCGCTCTGAAAGCTCATGCTACCAAATAAACCTGTTGGACTTTAACCGGGTGTTGTGAGACTTCTTACTCTGTCAAATACTACCTTGATGTCACTGTCACCTCATCTCTGAAATTTAGCTCTTTCATCCATGTTTGGATAAAAACTGTAATGGAGTCTGGAGTCG